>NC_047147.1:2040729-2640729 GCF_009829125.3 Periophthalmus magnuspinnatus | reverse complement strand
GGTGGTCTAAATATGTTATATGTTATCAGTTAATACCCCATAAAAGTCTATTGCTTTTTCTTTAACCCTTTAAGGACTGAGCACATTATGGACCAGTATAGCTTGCCTAGACTTTTATTATTTTTTTAGCCATAAAAATCATGTTAAAGGAAGTATCAGAATGTACTGCATTTTTTCCACACAACTTTACATCCATCCATCTGTATTTTTCCTTTGAGGCATCGAATAACTGACTGGAAAAATCCCTGCGGCACCTGCGCTCTTATTGGTCATCTTCGATGGACAACGTAAGCAGATTACCGTAATGACAGTAAAATATTTAAAGCGCCCCATACCTCTGCTTTCAGATTCTGTTTGAATTTACATGAGAGCACAATTGGTTGCGGAGTTACAGTTATGGAAAGTCTGCAATCATGCTCTATTGGTGACAATTGCATTGGCCACAATAGGGTTAAATTTAGACAGTGTATTCATCCACAAGGAGGATTATGTGGACACTCTCCAGGCAAATTCAGACTGATATGTCTCTGTCTTTTTTATACAGATGTATGTCCGTCTGGTCCCCACGACCTCCACCCACAACTTGAGTCACATTCAAACTTCTCTCGCCTCAGATTAACAGAATTTAGTGTTATGCTCATCGATTCTGCAGAAAGCTTTTTCAGTCCCCTGTGTTTTTTTGTTTTTTTTCCCATCGTTTTTCCTCATAAGCAGCCATTTTTTTGTTTTGATACGGCCCCCCTGTCAGTCAAACTCCTGAACACATCTGAACTCAGGGAGACGCAACCAGTGACAATGCACATTTTCATTTAATATTCTTTAGATCAAAATCAACTTTGAAACATTAGCATCATGGCAGTAACACATGTTTTGTGTGGTCAGAGTATTTAGACGGTCAAGTGAGGAGAGATCAAACTCTGAGGGATATGGGACTTTTTCTACAGGGTGTGTGATGAATGAAAGTGTATTATAATTATCTGCAGTCAGATTAAAGCTCATGTTTCACCTTTATCAGCTAAGTGTATTTGAGATATAAATGTTGTAGCCTGAGACTTGCTCCAGTCCAGTACAGTCCAGTCTAGTTGCGCTATGCTTCCGTTGTAGGGAGTATTGTACCTCTGATGATGTAGGCTGACACTGTAGGGCTGGCACAGAACAGAGATGTAGTTTCTCAATTAATAATATTATTTATGTGTTAAAGAGAGGAGGTATTTATGCAAAACCTACTTTTTGGAGCTTTCTACTTTTATAACGTTCTCTCATCAAAACCTGAAGAGGATTTAGATTTCATCCATGTACGTTTCAGTAATTTAGTGATCTCTCTCAAGCCCTTTTCAAATCCTCCTTACAGTTAGCAATACGATTCTGCCCAAAGCTTTGTCCACAGGCTGACATCACCCACGCTCCTACACGACAATCTGAATAAACTGAAGCTGAGTTGATCCAGTCCAGCTGTCTAGTCCAGTCCAGTCTAGTCCAGTCCAATCTAGTCTAGTCTAGTCCGGTCCAGTCCAGTCTAGTCTAGTCTAGTCTAGTCCGGTCCAGTCCAGTCTAGTCCAGTCCAATCTAGTCTAGTCTAGTCTGGTCCAGTCCAGTCTAGTCTAGTCCGGTCCAGTCCAGTCTAGTCCAGTCCAATCTAGTCTAGTCTAGTCCGGTCCAGTCCAGTCCAGTCCAGTCTAGTCTAGTCTAGTCTAGTCTAGTCTAGTCCGGTCCAGTCCAGTCCATTTTAATCCAATCCAGTCTAGTCTGGCTATGCTTCCGTTGTAGGGAGTATTATATCTCAGACACAGGTCAACATAACAAGCACTGAGCTGACAGGTTGGGACTGATACAGCACAGAAATGCAATTTCTATAATATGTTTTTTTTTTTTAGGTGTGCATTAATTCCATATGTTCTATGCACAGAGTCTCAACAGGAACAAACACCTGCACTTCACTTGCTCAACTGGATTTCCTACGTTTTACTTCAACCTGATGCGATTTAGTATAAATAAAATAAATCTATTTTTTGACTGTTGCTGTAAAATGCACATTCGCTCCCCTCCCCTGAAAAGGCAGTATTCAGCCGCCCCTCTCTCTCTCCCCCTCCCTCTTTCTCCCTCTCCCTCTCTCCCTCCCCTTTCTCCCCCTCTCTCTCTCCCTCCCTCTTTCTCTCCCACTCTCTTTCTCTCCTTCTCTCTGTCTCTCTCTTTCCCTTCCTCTTTCTCCCACCCTCTCTCTTTCTCTCTCTCTCTGTCAGTCTCTCTCTTGGAGTATGTGTTGACATTGCCGAAGCCGCTCGTGCCATTGCATGTGTCAGAGCATCTCCTCCGCGCCGTGACCTCATTTCATTGTAAACATCGGACGCCATTTTGGCTCTCTGACACTGCACCTGCACCTGAGCTGTCCCAAAGTAAAGGACGAGGAGACTGAACCAGGACCAAACCAGGACCTGCAGCATGGTCCAGAACATGTCCAGGATCCAGAGAGTTGCCCGGGGCAGGGGCAGAGTGGACCCGCGAAAGGGGCACTGAGGCCAGCCGCGGAGTCATGCATTTCCCCCTCATGCTTCACCAAGCTCATGTTTTATTCACCACAAGCACTGACTTCAACCATACGCTTTATCGCCAAAAAAGACACACTTTTACATTTCGAATGAAATAGTTTTACATTGATCATAGATGTGTTCAGTTCCACAGCCTCAGATGTAAACTCAGACCTGTCATTATTTAAAGCAGACCAATTGTGTCTGCTATGTAGCTATAATCTACAACACCCATGGATTATTATCTTATCATTTGGACGTTTTAAATCACAGTATTCATCTAAAACGACAACTTGATAAAAGAAACAAGTCCACTGACTTCCTGCAGAAAACTGCATTGCCCAATGGGAGCTGAAGTTGCCATGAACACATCACGACAAAGAGTCTGCGCCTTGATAGCTACACATTATTCTAGCTCTAACTCTAGCGAGCAGCTCATTTTAAAAATTTGTAGCAAAATGACTGCATGACTTTGCTGAATCTTGTGTGTATCATCAATTAGAAATATAAAATTGAAGATCAGTACAGAGCCGTGGGCGTGTGCCGGTGTACGTGAAAATGGAGATTGTTCGGCAATATGGCGTCTTGAAAATAAGCAGGTAAAGATTGCTCAAACATGCGCAAATCACTCCAAATACAAATTCGACAAGGTGAATAGTGAAGGAAAACAACAATAATATAGTTAAAAGCTCTGAAAAGCTTTAAAGGCACTGGACCCAGTTTTCTTCTCATCTGGACCTGGTCAGTCTTGACCAGGTCCAGATTTATTGTATAAGCAGCTCTTGAGGTCAAAATAAGTCTTCTGTGTGCTTTCTGCCTCTGATTATAAAGCATTTTAGTGACCGAGAATGAGGAAGTGCATTGTTAGCATGCTAGTTGTTGTTAGCGTTACGGCAACGGCAAAACTCCACACTGGTGTCTGAGAGTTGTGAATAGCACTTTTAAACTCATTGCGTGGAATAAGACAGGAGTAACTTTGGCCCACTGCAAACTGTTTAAAATGTACGAGTCTTTCATGTTTCTGAGAAAAAAAACAGACGCTGTGCCTTTAATCGTTGTAATCTTAGATCTGCAGTAGTGGAGCATAAAAAATAAATACTGTTTGTAATATGTATTCATTAAAAAGGAAAAAGCTATGTCAAAACACTATGTAACATTTCTATTGGGTTTGGGTAACCATTTGTTTGTTTCACAGAAATGCATTGCATATTTTCCCTTTACTTATTGCTAAAAGATAGATCTTGTGGTGTCACTCTGGACATAGATGTTTAGTTTTAGAGCATACTGTGGAACATTCCAGGCAGATGTATTTTTTAGTATTTGAGAAAACAAGATCTAACTGAAAATTTTCCCAAAAATAATAATTTCACCTATTTTTTATTTTATTTTTTATTTTTTGGCAGTTAAAGCTTTTAAAAAACACATTGAATTAGATAGCAAAAAATTCTTGTGTACGTTTGGTCAGAATCATGTTCAGTGATTTTGGTGTTTGTAGGTGCTGCTTTAAAGGGTTAGGGTTAAGGTTAGTGTCCCTGTGGGGGAAATGCATTTGGAGAAAACAGCCTCATATGACTCTATGGTTGCAAGATGATTAGTTAATATTAAAACATCTTGCAGAGTGGATAATTCTGGCGTACAATCTTTCATTTGGTAACAACAAGAAAAAAACAAAACAAAAAAAAAACCATAGTGTCTTCCCTTAAACCCCTTTCCACTGACAATGATCACGTCTTTGGGCTTGAACAACGCCGCCACTTTCTGAAGCTATCTTGTCCTCTGTCTCAGTTTGAAAATAGACATTGTACAACGCTGTGATGTCACGTGAACCTAGCTTATTCCCAAACTCAAATGCAACCATATTTTTCCTTTGGCGCACGTGCAGGGCTCTAATCCCCGCTATGTTCTTGCTAGCTCTGATTTGACAAATGTGGCGTAGAGGATGGGGCCCGCTAGCTGTGCCTTCATGCGTGCTTAAGTCCAATTTATTCTGTCCACCTATGCGCTGGGCTTAAAAGAGAACGCACCAATTACAAAAGTTTACTCTTCCCTCTGTAACCTTTGAACCGCGCCACCTTACCACAGAGCAGTGCCCACGTCGTCCGGAATTTTCGGGCGACGCAACCCAACAACTTTATATGTTCCGATGGATGGGTTTTGATGCGTGCGTTGATGTGTGCGTGTGTAGGGGTGTGTGTGTGTGTGCGGAGAGATCTCTGCCTCAGTTCAAAAGGCTTTAGTCCCGGCAACGTGATGTCGGGCTGCGCCACCTCCACCAATCACTGCCTGGATAGCAACATTAGCAGCCAATCACAAACGCCCAGCTGCCTTTGCCGCGTTGCCCTCTTTACATATTCAGCGAGTCTCAATCTGCGGCTGCCTCTGGATTGTTGCATAAACCCCCCCACCACCACCACACACACACACACACACACACACACACACACACACACTCACACACATTCACATGCACTCACCCATGTTATTGTTTTCATGCTATATGGGGACATTACATTGACCTACATATTAATTTCCTGGAGTCAGCTCTTAACCTGAACCATTATAACTACTTCCTAACTGACTTTAAAGGTCTTATACTACCAAAACTGACTCTTGTGAGATTTAAGACATGTTAGAATGTTGTTAGGTCATCAAAAACACCTGGAGTTGTGTTTTGTTTCATTCACACATGTTTGAGTAACACTTTATTATTAGTCTGTCTACATTTCCAAACCTCAAAATACTCTGTTCCACCTTGTGATGTCATGAAGTGGTAGTTTCAAGTTACCTCAGTAGAAATAGGAAATTCAGGAGCTGAAATGATTCTAGTGAAGGTGTATGGAGTTTAAAAACATAGTGGATTACCACTTGATGACATCACAAGGTGGAACAGTGTTTTCAGTTTGACAGAAGAAATATGCAGCTTTTGTGTGTTAAACATGTGTGAATGAAACAAAAAGCTACTCCAGTTATGTTTTTAATGAGAAAACAACATTATAACAAAGATCAGAAAACAGCACAATATTGGTCCTTTAAGCTAAATCCTGACCTTTACCTAAATGGACCCATATTGTAACTTTAAACCATGTTATTGGATGTATATTCAAGTATTTACTTCATGGAGACCTGATTTTTGGTCCCCACAAAAGGTCTCCATGGAATGAGAGTGTGTATAGATGTGAGTCCCCACGGCACTAGGATAACCAACACACACACTCCAGGAGACACGGCGAGGGTTGAAGTTTGGAGCTGCCTTCACGCCGCAGCTCGTCCAGACACATGATACAGGCTGATGTAGAGCTGGAGAGGGGGCGGGTTTATGCTGTGCTCACTGTGCACATGTACCTACAGCAGGGTGTCATGTGCAGAGGTCACTGGGTTCACTCTCTCTGTTCACTCTCACTGTTCACACTGACTGTTCACTCATTCTGTTCACTCTCTCTGTTCACTGTTCACTCTTTCTGTTCACTCTCACAGTTCACTCTCTCTGTTCTCCTCACTGTTCTCCCTCACTGTTCACTCTCTCTGTTCTCTCTCTCTGTTCACTCGCTCTGTTCTCTCCCTGTTCACCCTCTGTTCTCTCGCACTGTTTTCTCTTTCTGTTCACTCTCACAGTTCACTCTGTGTTCACTCGCTCTGTTCTTTCTCTGTTCTCTCTCTCTGTTCACTCTCTCTGTTCACTCTCTGTTCATTTTCTCTGTTCTCCTCATTGTTCTCTCTCTGTTCACTCGCTCTGTTCTCTCTCTGTTCACTCACTCTGTTCTCTCTCTGTTCAGTCGCTCAGTTCTCTCTCTGTTCTCTCGCTCTGTTCTCTCTCTGTTCTCTCTCACTGTTCACTCACTCTGTTCTCTCTCTGTTCAGTCGCTCAGTTCTCTCTCTGTTCTCTCTCTGTTCACTCTCTCTGTTCTCTCTCACTGTTTTCTCTCTGTTCACTGTTCACTCTTTCTGTTCACTCTCTCTGTTCTCTCTCTGTTCACTCTGTTTTCTCTCTGTTCTCTCTCTGTTCACTCTCTCTGTTCACTCTGTTTTCTCTCTGTTGTCTCTGTTCACTCTCACTGTTCACTCTCTGTTTTCTCTCTGTTGTCTCTCTGTTCACTCTCACTGTTGACTCTGTTCACTGTCTCTGTTCATTCTCACTGTTCACTCTCACAGTTCACTCTCTCTGTTTACTCTCTCTGTTCACTCTCTGTGTTCACTCTCACAGTTCACTGTCACTGTTCACTTTTTTACTGTCTTCAACCACAGTCTGTATATATGAATGGACATAGCTAACCTGCTAGCTGCCACGTTCCAAATAAGAAGTGATCCAGTTCGCGTTACAGAAAACCCCTCTCTCTCTGTAACTGCTGCTCTTAGACTGTTTTTTGGTCTTAAATGTTTCTATTTACCCGCTCTACATGATCCTGCGTTTTTTATTTCACTATTGTGTCCATAAGTTTTATGCAGCTAAAACCCGGAACAGTCTTCCTGAAGATGTGAGACAGGCCTCTACTTTGACAATGTTTAAATCCAGGCTCTAAACGATTCTGTTCAGCTGTGCATACGACTGAAAGGTTTTATTATGCACTCTTCTCTTTTAATGGTAAATTTATGATGATTATTTGTGATTATTTATGTTTTGATTTGTGTGATTTTAATGTCTTTCTTATTCTGTGAAGCACGTTGAATTAACTTGTGTACAAATTGTGCTATACAAATAAACTTGCCTTGCCTTGCCTTCTTTCCTCGAGGTCACTCCTGCTAGTGTTAGCATTCAGAGCATCCTAATGATCCACCACGATAAGTATAGTATGCTTTTTACAAGTTGAGCACCGTTTTGCTGTCACAATAACGCTAATGACAACTAGCATGCTAACGTAGCATGTCCTGATTCTTTCTAATTCCATGCGGTACACAGTGGACTAATAAGTGCAGCTTGATCATATAAACGGGTCATTTGACTTTTTCCTGCTGCAGACTGACCTCTGCAGCTCGTTCCATCAGTTCACGTGGCTCATCAGGCATCACATTTTTGTTTATGTTTTTACATTTGAAAACGGGCTACACAAGGTTTTTCAACTTTGGTGTAGGGTCTGGAGTCTGATTTTACGCAAAAGCAGCCCAATAGATCCTTTGCAGTAACATGACATTGGGGGTGTTTTTCATGTATCTCTATGGTGGAATTTTCAGCAGTTACGATGAAGACACAATGTAAACATTAGGGAAAAAAAAGGTTTAAGAATGGATGAATAGATGGAGGTTTAAGAATATCTGAAAACTCAAAACGTCATGGACCTGTTTAGATGTTTCAGCAAAAAGTGAGAACAACTCACAAAAACTAGCTAGCTAGCTTCTGACTAACAGAAAAACCCCAGTTACCTTCTCAACTCCAGAGAATGATGATGACATCAGCTGCAAAGGATCAGTTAGTAGAGTACTCTTCCTCTGATCTAAAGGTTGGCAGTTCAAATCTCGCTCTTAATGATAAGATGATGATAAGACATGGGTGAGCGGTCAGATCCACTGACCCACAGATTGGTGGTGTGATTCCACCTCCAAAAGTACTGCCATTGGGTCCTTGTGAAAGACACTTAACTCACCTCGTCCCCAGTGTCTGCGTACACTGAGGGTGAGTGCTTCCTCAAAGAAAGTGCTATATAAATATGACCTATTTGACAATTTTATGACATTTTTTTTTAGATTAAAACCGAAACATTCTGAGCATTCAAGCCTTGGATGCAGGACAGTTGAAGATTACACAAACCAGCTGAGCTAATTATGATGGGGGAACAATTATAGTATCCTCACTATATCGCGGTTCACCTTTCGTGGTCTTGCTGATTTTCTACACACTTTTTTACAGTGTATGAGCGTGCATTGTGTTCTGCGTCCTGATTGGCTGAGGGACTATAGACCATTGTCCATCAGTCTCCTCCGTGCCGTGTCTCCTGTACAGCACAGAATGTGTTCAGACAAATTTACATAATTGTTGGATGGACACTACAGTGGAGCAGCGGCAGGACGAAGAGGCATAGTCAGAGGAACTTTGAAATACACGAGAGTCACTATTAATGAATTAAACAAAAGAGAAATGTGAGAAAATGTTAATGCCTGTCTGAGAAAAGTGAGGGGTTTTACAGCCTTAAAACATATATAATAATTGTAAAAACATAGCTGATTACTTCACGGATTTCACCTATTGCGGGCTATTTTTGGAACGTAACAACTGCAACGTTAAGAGTTTAAAAGCCTTCACTGGCATTCTTCAAAGAGAACAGCAAATATCTCTGATAATAACGCAAAACTGATTTTTTTGCGCTTTTTCCCATATTATAACACTGTTCCATCATCAAAAATATGACTGAAGTGGATTTAAATGTCATCCATGCACATTTGATTAATCCTGCAACCTTTATTCAACCCCTCCTCATGTTTAGCTGTAAGAGTCCGTCCAAAGCTCCGCCCACAGGCCTACGTCACCCATGCTCTCACACAACAATTTTCATAAATATACAAACGCATGATACAAAACAATACACTACAGCTTCACAAACCTGATGTGATGTGCAGGAGTTTCAAATAGCGACATACGTGGCGATTGTAATGTGATAGCGCTCTGAAGGGGGGGGGGGTGTTAGCGCCGAGAGCAAGGGGAGTTGAGACTCAGAATGAAACTGGAACTTACAACACATGTGAATACACTGTTTTAGACAACTATAGCATTTTCAAAACAATAAAAGGAAACACGGTGTTCTGTTGTGTGTTTGCAGTTAAGACACAAGGAAGGTTTAGGGTTAGATTCCTGGTCTAAATGATAAAGATGATTTGATTTGATGGTGTGAAGAGTTGAACCCTCAGCCTATAGGAGCACGGTACTGATTCCGGGGGGAGGCCGAGGTGCGGTGGGTGCGTGGGAACCAGGGGGACGTGTCGGAGTTTCAAATGAGAGCGCGGCGGCCATCTTAGCTCCGCTCCTCCTGCTCCTCCTCTGTGATGTCTGAGCAGTGACACAGCAGCAGCCAACACCGGGAATACTGTACGTGCTATACCATAGGAAAGAGGAGGACGAAGAGAGAGGAGGAAGAGGGGGAGCGAACGCGGGAGAGGGAGGAAAGAAGAAGAGAGAGTGGGTCAGGGGGAGAGAGATGGAAGCAGAGGAGAGAGGAAGGAGGAGGAGAGAAGACTACAGAGACTGAAAGAGCAGACAGAAGGGAAGAAAAGTAATGAGGAGAGAGAGGGGGAGCGGAAAAGAGAGAACAAGAGGGTAGGAGGAGGAGAAGAAGGGGAGAAGAGAGCGGGAGAGGAGAGAAGGAGACAATTAGAGGAGTGAGGGAATGGAGGATTTATGAAAGGAAGAGTGAGAGAAGTAACGAGAGGAGAGGAGGGTAGAGAGAGCAGGAGAGAAGACAGAAGGGAAGGAAAGGTAACGAGGAGAGAGAGGGAGAGTGGAGAACAGAGAACAAGAGTGGGGAGGAGTAGAAGAATGAGAAATAAGGAGTGAAAGAAGGGAAGAAAGTGGAGAGCAGGGGGAAAGAGATGACAGTGGAGGATGGAGATAGAGATGGAGCGAGGATGAAGGGTAAGTTAAAGATGAAGAGCATGTGCTGGCATCCCCTGAGCCCTCCATGATTCACATTTGGATCATCACGACCTAAACCCAGCACCTGCATCATATGTCAGTGCTAGTGTAGCCGCTGCAGCTCAGGGAGGGCATGTGGACCTTCTCAGATGGTTCTAAGTGTCGTGGTCCGACCCTCACGTACCTTATGCAATCTAAGCATCCTGATTATTCACCATGATGAGTTTAGCGCTTTTCACAGCTCAAAGAGGCCAGTGCAGGGGTTTGCTGGGACAGTAAATCTAACATCTAGCATGTTAACACACACTTCCTGATTATCGGACAATAAAAAGGTTTGTAATTTGATGCAGACAGTACGCAGCAGACTTATTTTGACCTCCAGACCTACTTATATAATATATCTGTACTTGAGCAAGACACATTTTGCTCAAATACATGGGGAAAAAACTCTATAGCGTCTGATCCTATCATCATCGATAGAGCGCAGTTGCGGACTTTCCATTACCGTAACTCCACAACCAGTTGTGATCTCATGTAAAACGGCATCTCAAAGCAGAGGCATAGGGCTCTTTAAATATTTTACTGTCACTACGGTAATGTGCTTATGTTGTCCCTCGAAGATGACCAATTAGAGCGCAGGTGTTGTGGGGATTTTCCCAGTCAGTTATTAGATGCATCAAAGGAAAAATACAGATGGATATGTAAAATAGAGGTAGATGTGTCAGAAATGCAGTACATTCTGATACTTCCTTTAACATGATTTTTATGGCTAAAAAATAATAAAAGTCTAGGCGAGCTATACTGGTCTATAATGTGCTCAGTCCTTAAAGGGTTAAAGACCTTTCAGTATCAGGGAAATAATTACAACCAGAACAACTGGCCCACACTGCCCACATTTGAGTGGGAATGGAACTGACAACCTTCTTGTTACAGCCCATTCCTTACAATACATTGAGCCTGTTTTTATTTGTGTGACTTCAGAGCCCACCTAAAAATATGTCCATAATTTTGGCCAGCGCACCAAACCGGGCCTCTGAGGTACCCAACCACCATATGGCCCTGTGCACCCGCTGCTCGCTTCACCTGTCGGACAGTTATTTTAGATTCCTCTGAACGCCGCACACACAGACTGTCCAGGAATGCCTTTGACCGGGACTTAAAAAGCAGGACAATACGAGAATAGCATATCTGACTCTCATTTGACTTTAGTTATTACTACTACTTGTACTACTACTACTACTACTATTACTACTACATGGTGGTATTTGCGTGTAAAGGACCAGTAACATATTTGGTGTTTTTGTATTTCTCGCCAAACCCTGAAGCTTGGTGGTTAGATTCTACCAGTGCGTATTGTGGCTGTCTTGTGTGCTCTTGGGCAGGACACTTGCCTGTCAGTGAGTGAGCAATTGGAGGTGGTTGGTCTACCACTGTTTGGACTGAATGAATATTAGAGATCGACAATATGTGTTTTTCATGGCCGATGTCGGTATTGATTGTTTATCATCCAGAGGAACAGTTGGCCGATACACGCATGTTGGGCCATTTTTAGCGTATTTTTTTCCCAAATGATGTAGTTTTAATTGTCTCCAAACTCACCACAAACCTTTAACAGAGCCACAGAGAGTCACATTCTGCACAGTAATCTCTTTAAAGCTCCTATATTACACCAGAGTGACTCTTGTGAGCTTTGAACCATGTGTAAGGAATAGTTACGCCTTTTCTCTAAGGTTCATTCCCTGTTGTCCTGTTTTTTGGCTCTTTTAGATCTACTGAAGGCTCATTTTGGGTGTCCGCAAACTTTTTGCTCAGTTGAAAGAATTGTATTTTTCTTTTACTTTCTCCTGTTTATGTATTTTTTTTTTAGGCTTAGTATCAGATTTTCTATATTTTCCCAGCCCTAGTATCTTGTCTGACACCTTAGTCTTTAGTATTACATTGCAAAATATAGTCTACAAGGGTCGTCAAAAATGATACTCAGATTCTAAAACTAGAATCAAACCTATGAACACAAACCAAGAAGGAAAAAAAAAAGATAAATATTTGTTGGATGTTGCTTCTAGGTTTAAAAATGATCATGATGGACATTAGGACTTGTATAAGACAACACTGTAATACTAAATGTCTTATATTACACAAAGCAGACTCTTGTGAGTGTTAAGCCATTTCCTAATGCTGTTCCCTCCTCAAAAACAGACCTGGAGTTGTGTTTTGTCACATTCACACATGTTTGAGTAACAATTTATTATTAGTCTGTCTACATGCTCAAAATGCTCTGGTCCACCATTTCATGTCATGAAGTGTTAGTTTTCAAGTTAACAGGTCCTTTTACCTTTAATTTAGAAGAGATTGGCAATTCTCTAAATGATTCTAGTGAAGGTGTATGGAGTTTAAAAACACAGTGGAGCATCCCCTGTATTACCAGATGATGATATCACAAGGTGGAACAGAGCATTTTCAGTCTGAGAGATGAACTCAGTCTAAATATGCAGGGTTTGTGTGTTAAACATGTGTGAATGAAACAAAACACAACTCCATGTCTGTTTGTGACGAGGAAACTACATTAGAACAGAGATCAGAGAGTAGTGTCGTATGTACCCTTTAAGTGTTCAGATACACCTGTCTGTATATTCAGCTCGACCAAACTATCATATCATCCTGTGCTGGAGCTTTAAAGTGTGAATATCGGCCTATCATGGGTCTATTGCTAATGAAGATCATGTGAAACTGTAAACCGACTTCATCTGTGTGATTATTAACAGTATCAGAGACCGCGTCAGACCATTTTCAGCATGTCTGCTGTTTATTGTGAGTTGATATTTGCACTTTGAAGAGTATTAGGTTATTCAGTGGTCCCTCGTTTATCACGGGGGTTATGTTCCAAAAATAACCAACAATGGCGAAATCCGTGAAGTAGTCAGTTTTATTTTTTACAATTATTGCTTTGCTGCTGTAAACGCCTCACCACACACTTTATACACTTTTCTCAGACAGGCATTAACATTTTCTCACATTTCTCTCTTGTTTAATTTATTAATAGTGACTCTCATGTATTTCACAGTTCCTCTGACCATGCCTCTTCGTCCTGGCGTCGCTCCGCTGTAGTGTCCATCCAACATTTATGTAAATTTGTCTGAACACATTCTGTGCAGGTTGAGGCCTGGTTTTGCGTTGTCCATTGGTGTTACTCATGTATTTTTATGGAAGAGAAAATAACTTCCTCTGGACTCCACAAAATAATTCACAGCTTTGCAAAATCCTTTTTTACAGAAGTAATCAAACCAAGTCATTCTGAAAAATAAACAATACTACGGTAAAAAAACAAAACATTTGTCTCTGTCTTTATGCGCTGACTCGACTCAGCACGTTTCCCAAGCATGTGCTCTTTTCCTCGTGCACGCTATCGCTCTGTGACGGTAACATATTTAAGTAAAACTTAATAACAGTTCTAAGATATTTTAACACCAACGTTGATGCAATAAAATAAATGTAGCTTATGTATATAAATCAAATATTAAAAATCTTTCAATATGAAATTATTCATGTAAACATAAAACAGCATTTATAACAAAATATCAACACTCTGTAAATTTGAGCATTATTATATATGAATTAAACTTGGCTCCCACACATTCTGTGTGTGTGGGACAGGACACGGAGGAGATCGACTGACGGTGGTCTGCAGTGCCTTGGCTGGTCGGGACGCAGAACACAATGCGCGTTCATACACTGTAAAAAAGAGTGTAGAATTGCTCTGGAAAAATATGCGAAACAGCGTTACCGCAAAGGGTGAACCGCGATATAGCGAGGGACCACTGTAGTCTTAAATCTATGTTTTCACTTTTAAGAGTATTAGGTTATAGCCTTAATCAGTGACCTGTCGTTTATTTTGGCCAAACTGAGGGAGATACATGAAGGTCGGCGGTTTGAATCAGTGCGTTGTATAAACAGTACCTGAGTTCATCTTGCCGTGTTTTAATTTGGGGGGATGATGAAAACGTCTCTACACATGAGCCTCACCATCAGCTGTGTGACCTCTGCAGAGTCATGTGGGGGTCCTGAGCCCCGCCCCCTCTGCACAGTCATGCCGCTGTCACGCCGCATGAATATTCGCACACGCCGATCCCCTGAGGGCCTCCCTGCGTCCCCGAGCGACTCCCGCCCTCTCAGGAGACAACCTTGACCTGTGACCCCTGACCCCCACCTCCCACCCCCACTCTTTGAGGCACGCTCTGATTGGCTGAGTGGGTGTGGGGGATGTGTTGTGCCATACAGATGTAATATATGGAGATTGCGTGGCGTGTGTGCTGTCGGGTTTGGTTCAGTCCTAAGTTGCAGTCGAGTCTTATCTTAATGAGGAAAGCGCCACAGCTGCTAATGTTAGCGGTTTGTGACCTCACGGAGATGCTAACGTCAGAGGGGCTCAGAGCGTTAGAGATCCATCCAAACTAAAGACCTTTTCATTTATTTTATTAGTCAAATCACTATTGTGCAATTTAAACGTTTTGGCCCTTGTTAAAATGGACCTATTCCGTAAAATCCACTTTCCTGAGCTTTTGTTGATGTTATAGACGTTTCCTTCTCGTTGATGCTCTGATGTTGTATTTACTGTGATTCATGCATCTTTGAGTAATCTTTGTACTCCTGTATTCAAGACGTCATTGAGCCAATCTGCCTGTGTTCTCGCCACCACCAGTACACGCCCGTTACTCTGTACTCTCTTCCTTAGGATTTGGCAGCGTTGTGTAGCCATTATGATCTACATTTTTAATAATCCGCTGCTCGCTGGCATGATTTTCCATCATACGTGCTGACAGCATGCGGCGCTTTGTTGTGATCACGTTTACGGTGACGTTAGCTCCCATTGGGCACCACAGTTTTCTAACGCGGAAGTCAGTGGACTTGTTTCTTTTATTAAGTCGTTTTAGATGAATGTTGTGATTTAAAATGTGTAAACTGTAACATAATGATCCACAGTGTCAGAGATAAGAACCATAGAGGCACAAGCACAATATGTCTGCTTTAAAGTAAACAACATATTCAAACGGCAAATGTGGAGAGAACATGCCTGTTCTGCTCTGTCACTGTTCTACACACACACAGAGCGCACGTGATGCCTGGTGTGTCCGTGTGTGTGTGTGGGTGTGTGGGTGTGCGTGTGTGCGTGTGTGTGTGTGTGCGTCCACTGGGGATGCTCTCTATTCTGCCTCTGTCTCCAGCGCGTTCCACAGACTTACATAAGAGCAGGGCAAAAATAGCAACAGAAGAGAGACGAGAGGGAGAGGAGAGAGGGAGGAGAGAAGAGGGAGAAGAGAGAAGGAGAGGAGAAAGGGAAAGGAGAGGAGAGGGAGGAGAGAGGGAGAGGAAGGAGGGAGAGGGAAAGGAGAGAGGGAGGAGAGGAGAGGGAGGAGGGTGGGAGAAGAGAGGGAGAGGAGAGAGGGAGAGGAGACAGGGAGAGGAGACAGGGAGAGGAGAGATGGAAAGACAGGAGAGGAGAGGGAGAGGAGAGAGGGAGAGAGGAGGAGAAGAGGTAGGGGAGAGGAGAGGGGTGAGCGAGAGGAGAGGGGAGAGGGATGAAAGGGGAAGAGAAGAGAGGGGGTGATAGGAGAGAGAGGAAGGAGAGGGATGAGAAAAGAGGAAGGCGAGAGGAGAAGGACTGGAGTGATAGAGCTGAAGATGGAAGAAGGAGAGGGGAGAGAAAGAGATAGAGGAGGATGAGATTAAAAGAGGGAGACAGGGGAAGAGAGGAAAGAGAAGAGGTCGGCACGCACAGGAGAAAACCACAGGGCGCACACACTCCAGCGCTCACACACACACACATGAACACGTATACACACATATACACACACGTGAACACCCCCACATGCACACACACACACACGCACACACATACACATACACACATGTACACAAACAAATGAACACACTTACATTTACACACACACACGAACACACATACATACACACACGAACACACATACACACATGAACACACGTATATGCACAGACACACATGAACACACATACACACATGTACACAAACACATGAACACACATACATATATACACACTTATACGCACACATACATGCACATATACACACTTATATGCACACACGAACACACACACACACACACACATACACACATGAACATATACACACACACGAACACCCCTACTTACATGTACACACATGAACACACACACACATGAACACCCCCCCCACACACACACACACACATACATACATACAGAGACATACATGCATACACACAAACACACATGCACACATATACACATATTGGGTTTCCATGCTTCTTCGGGACATTAAATTGACTTATTTCCTGGAGTCACTGACCTGAGCCACTGTCACGACTTGTCTGACCTGAACCTGAACCTGACCTGAGCACTTTTCACTCAAACATAGTTAACATCATTAGAGTTTAGATCCGCATTCAGGTTTGTTTGTTTTTTTTTTATTGTGGTGAAGTTTCTATTCTTACTTCCTGGCTGGGGCCAAAACTGCAGCAGTTATGATCTGACAAATAAAAATAAATAACTACACCTTTATTTTGTTAAATCTGTGTTTAAACTGTCAAAATGTCTTCCCTGAGGAAAGGGTCAGATGGAGTAGAGGAGAGGGACAGAGGAGCAGATGAGAGGGACAGAGGAGCAGAGGAGAGGGACAGAGGAGCAGAGGAGAGAGTCAGATGGAGCAGAGGAGAGGGACAGAGGAGCAGATGAGAGGGACAGAGGAGCAGAGGAGAGGGACAGAGGAGCAGAGGAAAGGAACAGAGGAGCAGAGGAGAGGGACAGAGGCGCAGAGGAGAGGGTCAGATGGTCCAGAGGAGAGGGTCAAAAAGTAGACCACCCCAGTTGCCCTCATTTAACCCTTCCTACCCTGGACTCATTGACTCCATCGTGCTGCTATGCCCCTCCCACCATTCACCACCGACCCCAATGCCAGCCTAACCCCGCCCCCTCCCTCCAAATCCCCCGCTGGCCCATCCCACTGGGTCTATTTCTGTCTCATTTGTCTCGCCACTCGTTCAAATGGCCCCCGCTCCTTTTACCGCCGGTGGCCCTTAATGAATATTTTTGGCTGCACGGGCACGTAGGTGTGACCCGGCGCGTGTGGGGGTGTGTGCGTATGACCCTATGCCCCTCCCCCCTCGCCTTCCTTTTCAGAGGCTCATGCATTATGTAGACACACTGGGAGGAGGTATTAATAATGACTGCCCTGTGCCGGCTTTGATGGGTGTAGGAAAATAAGGAGCCCACTGGTCCAAGTGGAGGTTTGTGGGCGGTTCTGTGTGGCGCTCTGTGTGGCACTCTATGTGGTGCTCTGTGTGGCGCTCTGTGTGGTGCTCTATGTGGCGCTCTGTGTGCGGTTCAGGGTGTCTCAGAAGCTCGGAGTATTGAGCCTTTAACGTAGCGGACTTTAACGTAGTTGATGTCACAGTTCTTTTATGCTGATCCAAAGCAAATACAGTGGTCCCTGGTTTCTCTCAGGAGTTATGTTCCAAAAATAACCCGCAATAGGTAAAATCCGTGAAGTAGTCAACTTTATTTTTTTTTCCAAGTATTATATATGTTTATGACCGCGAATAGCGTGGGACCACTGTAGTGGGGGCCCACTGTGCTTAGATTTTAAAGAGGAGGTGTTGTTTTGAGGGGCTGACACACATTTAGATCTCCATGTTTCTTTTACTGTTGCTATAAAAAATGCTATAGTCTCTGAAAACAACGTATTAACATGTTTAATACATTTCACTTTCACTCGTTATGGAGTCCCCTCTCCCTTTGCTCTCCACACAAAGTCACTCCCCCTTCAGAGCAGAATCAGAATCCATGTCTCTAATGAAGCAACTGCACATCGTGCCAGGTTTGTGAAGTTGCTGTGTACAGTTGTGTATCATGCTTCTGTATATATGTATGTAGGCTTGTGGGCAGAGCCTTGCACAGAATTTTACAGCTAATATGGGCCCTTTAAAAAGTGTAATATGAGCCCTTTAAACACATCACAAATCACAATCAGATGTTTTTCCACAACACTATCTCTTAATAATCATGTAATAATAATAATAATAATGTAATCATATTAATCGTGTGCTCATTAGGCCCTCCTTGTCCAGCCTCCAGGGTCCGATCAGCTCCTCAGGCCCACAGGGGCCACAGAGGCCAGGAGAGTCACTGAAGGCCTGCCAACAGCCAATCAGAGCAGGGCCTCTGGTGGTCAGCCAATGGTGGTCAGCCAATGGTGGTGGGAGCTGGGGCCTTTGATATAGGGGCCATGTCGGCTTCACCACAGGGCAGGAGACAGAGGACAGGGCTGAGGACGAGAGGGACAATATGGAACATCTTGTTATGAAACAAAACATGAGGAAGAACATGTGTCTGTTACATTTATGTGAATGGCACATTTAAGGTATATTTGTTTGAAACTCCGATGGAAACCCACCCAAACACAGGGAGAACATTCAGTAAATAATGTTCCCCCGACCCAGGACCTTGTGTATGTGCCAAGAGGCTAACCACTCTGCCACAGGGTCAGCCATGTTAGCTCTGTGTAGTGACAATGCAAAGGAGCGTAATTAGAAAGCAGACAGACTGTGTCTCCTAACCCTGCATGCGTCACCTTTATTAGACGTGTGCCTTTAGTGTTAATGAGAGGGGGCGGGGCCTGTGCTGATTACAGCGCTTCATTATGTCCAAAACAATGGGACTCAAATAAAATGAGAGTGTGCGTACGTCTACATGAAACAAGAGTGCATGCATGTCCACATGAAACAAGAGTGTGCGTATGTCCACACGAAACAAGAGTGTGTGTACGTCCACCTGAAACGAGAGCAGTGTGCGTACATCCATACAAAACACAAGTATGCGTACATCCACACGAAACGAGAGTGTGCGAACGTCCACACAAAATGAGAGTGTGCGTACGTCCACATGAAACAAGAGTGCACGCATGTCCACAGGAAACAAGAGTGTGCGTACGTCCACCTGAAACGAGTGTGCGTACATCCATACAAAACACAAGTATGCGTACATCCACACGAAACTAGAGTGTGCGTACGTCCACACGAAAGGAGAGTGTGCGCACATCCACACGAAACGAGAGTGTGCGTACATCCACACGAAACGAGAGTGTGCGTACATCCACACAAAATGAGAGCGTGCATATGTCCACACGCCTGGAATCCTCATGTTTGTGAACACTGAAGATGGATTTAATATAAATAGGACCAATCACAACTTAAACTGTTCAACTTTAATATAACTGTTCGGATCCTGGGAAGTCATTGGGACAGCTGGTATTTTTTGACCTCCAACCAGAAGGTAACTGGTTCAAGTTTTGTTCAAAGTGTACCTGATTTTTTTCCTTGTCTTTGAGCAAAATCTGTCTTGCCTCAGCACAGATATATTGTAGAAGTAGCTCTTGAGGTCAAATTCAGTTTTCTGCATGCCAGTTGAATCGAATTATAAAGTGTTGTATTGTCCCATAATCAGGAAGTGCACATTAGCATGCTAGTTGTTGTTAGATTTACCCTCACCTTAAACTCTGCACTGGGCTCTGAGAGTCATGAAAAGCACTTATGCAATCAGAGCATCCTAATGACTCACCACAATGACTATTTAAGGTAAGTGGGAAGTAATGTCACAGTATGGTGCTGTAGGATAATGTTCCGTTATGGTTGCTATAGTAACAATTACCTCTGTCATATCTGCTGCTCGTGTCTTCATGTCTAGGTTTTGAGTTTTAGTTTAATTTGAGTGAAATGTCTTGTGTGCTTGTAACAGGGATGAAGCAGTACGAGGACGTCGGCACTCAGTATCGCTCCACGATCTACACGTCCAGCCCAAAGCAACAGCAGGTGGCGCTGGAGAGCAAGGAGGCCTATCAGCAGGTACTACACCCGTCCACATGACACTGGCACAAAGGGTTAAAGCTGATATGTATAGAATGAATACAGTGAAAAAACAGCAGTGCTAGATCATAGTGTAGTTGGTAGATAGATCCCTGTCTGAGTCGACCATAAGGTTCCAAGTTACTCAGTTTTTGCACATGGTGAGCTCATGTTAACATGTCTGGAATCTCTTTGCAGTTTGGGCTTTTGTGTGTAGTTAAACTGGTGATGTTCAGATGTTTAGATTTTTACCATTTAAAAAAAAAAAGGTTCAGTAAAAAGACATAGATGAAGTACTCAGCTTTGTTACTGAAGTAAAAGTACAGATACAGAGGCAAAAAGTACTCAGGCAAAAGTATCACATGAACATCATCGGTGAGCGGTCTGATCCACTGAGCCACAGGTCGGTGGTGTGATTCTAGCTCCCACAGATGAATGCTGTTGTTGTTTCATTGGGCAAGACATTTAACCCCCCTCGACCCCAGCGTATGCGCACACTGGTGTGTGTGTATGTCTGTCTATAAAAATATAAAAATGACATTGTTGTAGTAAGAAATTGAAATAAAAACTCAATAAGTCAGCCTAAAATATGAGACTAAATCTGCACATATGAATCATATAAAGAGACATGGAAGTCAAACAATCGTGCATGTGTAATCATGTGTGCAGTTAGTTTGGGGGTCTCTGCCGTTTGAATCCAATGGGGGTTCCTGGAGGTCTCTGGAGTGGTGACCCCTGCGTTGGTTTAGCTAATGCTCCTCTTTGGGCTAATCCCATTTCCATACACGCCACGCGCCACTCACAATGGCCCAGAGTGAGGTGCCGGAGGTGGGTCGATAGGTCAACACAACCCCTGCCCCACGGTGGTCCTCTCTGTGTCCCCGTGTCCTTTGCCCCAGTCCTCATCCTTCTGTCCTCTCGTCCACTTGTCCTTCCAGAGCCTTCGCACTGCAAAAAAAAAAAAAAAGATCCACAGTGACTAAAATGAATAAACATATTTCAAATTTACGTTTTGAGCATCTCATTGTTTGGACTTGAGGTATATCACAGGACGATGGCAGGTCCAACTGCTGGACTTCAGCATTTTTACTGCAGTTCTATGAAATGGTCCAAACAAGGACCAAAAGGATAGAAAAAGTGGGGCAACAGTAGCTTAGTTGGCATAGAGTTTGTTCACTGATCAAAAGGTTGCCGGATTGAGTCCCGCTTTCGACACAAAGATAATTGGTTCAACGATGTGTGTGTGTATGTGTGTGTGAATGGGTTCATGTAAAGTGCTTTGAGCGTCTAAAACATATGTGTCAAACCCGTGGGGCAAGTGGCCTGCCACATCATTTTATGTGGCCTGCAACAAGGTAAATTAAAGGTATGACTGTTTTAAAATATCAATTTATCAGGAGATACACAGATACACAGCCATTTTTCATATCTATGCAAATCCATTTGCAATATTTGTAACTTTATTAAGTAATAAATATAGAAACAGTTAAAAAGTAGTTGTATTTATTTTACATTACATTTGGTTACATTTAGTTACATTTATCTTACAGTTACATCTGGCCCTTTGAGAGCAACCATTTTGTTGCTGTGGCTCTCTGTGAAAATTAGTTTGACACCCCTGGTCTAGAAGGTGGAAAGGCACTATTGAAAAATAAGACCATTTACCATAAAATTGACAAAATTAGGCTGAAACAAGATGAAGAGCTGTCCTAACACCACCTGAAGGGACTCGCAGAATTAGAACATGTCCCACAGTTTGAGAAACACTGATGTGATGTCACTCAGCATGATGAAAACAACATCCAGACCAATAAGAGCCTTTTTCTGAAATATAAGGTTGGCGATATATTACTCTGAGAATCACTTCCATCCGTGTTTGGTCGGGTTATTAGACTCGATAGAAAAGCCTGGTAATGGGCCAACAGCTTTTGGCCCAAATCCCCAGTCTAATCTACAGAGGCTTGGAAAACGAAACAGTCACGAAACTAAAAGTCGTTACCCAAAAGTTTATTAGCAGACTAATGATTTTACTGGGATTATAAGGATCCAGGGGAGAATTGTGGCTTTATTTGTCACTGTCTTTCTCTGTGTCTCTGTTTGAATACCTGTTTTACTTTTTCATTTGATCTGTAATATTTTGATTTTAAATTCCATAAACATGACTTAACAGTGTCCCCAGATACGAGGTAAACATGTTTGCCGTGTCTTCTGTACAGTACATAATGTGTTCAGCCAAATTTACATAAATGTTGGATCGACACTGCAGCAGAGCAGTGCCAGAACTAAGAGGCATTGTCAGAGGAAAGCAAAAAATACTCTTGTAAAAGTCAAAGAATCACATAAAAAAATCTACTTAAGTAAAAGTATCCATTTAAAAATGTACTTAAAGAGTGAAAAGTAAATGTATTTTGTGCAGATTTTGAGTCATACAAGTCTTTAAATGTGGTGATTCTGATACAGATTTGAGCTAAATTTTGTTCAACAGAAACAATTAAATCGATCTTTATTTCTTTTATTTGTATATTTTTGTAAATAAACCCTCAGTCTCAGCAGGTCTCAAACTATAATAAAAATAATTGTAGTGGAGCAGAAAGTACAGATACTGCTCTCAAATGTACTGAAGTAAAAGTAAAAATATACACTTAGGACAGATACCTCAAATGTGTACTTAATGTTGCACCACAGACTAAAGCCCTACACCACAGTGAGTGTATATTTATATTTATTTATATTTATCTTGAGGCTGATGTACAGACTTGTGGAGGATTACAGCAGTGATCGTGAGGGTTTTGTTCAAGTCCAGAGAGAAGCTGTAATACTTGTGTCTTTGACGTTTTTGCAGTGCGTTGGCTTTGTCCTCAAATGAGATTCATGAACAATATGAGGGCTTCACATCGTCATGGTTACTTAGGGACGAGGGGTCAGCGGTCACCTGGGGCTCGGTTGCTGTGGTGACAACCTCTCAACCTTGGCCTTCAGCTGGGGGTCAGAGGTCAAATAGGAGCCGCAGCTGGGATCACGGTTTGAGAGAAAGAGGAAAGAACCAGAGGGAGGGGGATCAGAGTGTAGAGGGGGAGGGAGCGGGGTAATGAGAGGATGACCCCGCAAACCCCGCTGACCCCACTGACCCCGGCACACGTTGGATATGGTGGGGTAAAAGTGCACGCGCATGCGGGCCCAGGGAACATGCACGCTTAGACAAAAGTCCAGTGGATGGAGTAGAAACACACGGCCGCACTTCCAAAAAGAGGATTGAGTTCATTTCTCGGTTGCTCATCAATAAACCACATTTTCTTTCATATAATAAAGTACTTGAACTTAAAGGCACACTATGTAGCTTTTTAATAGAGGGTTTGCCATCAGCGCAGAAGACAGTGGCCCTTTGTTTATCGCGTTTGTAAAAATAACCCACATTAGGCAAATTCCACGAAGTAGTCAGCTTTATTTTTTTTTTATAATTATATATGTTTTGCAACTGTAAAACTCACCCTCACCACACACTTTATACACTTTTCTCACACAGGCATTAACATTTTCTCACATTTCTCTCTTGTTTAAACACTCTCAAAGTTCAAACCTTCGTAGGCGCTTGAGTTGATGCAGAAAGTTTCATCGACTGTGTGGATTTTGTCGGGGAGAAAACTTGCAAACATACAGCACTTCAGAGTCACACTGCGATACAACATTTATGTAAATTTGTCTGAACACATTCTGTACTGTACAGGAGACACGGCACGGAGGAGACTGATGGACAATGGTCTACAGTCCAACAGCCAATCAGGACACAGAGCACAATGGTCTACAGTCCCTTAGGCAATCAGGACGTACAACACAATGCACGTTTATACGCTGTAAAAAAAAATTCAATACTGATTTTCAATACTTTTGACAGCCCCAGTTTGTGCAGAAAAATATAGTACTTAAAAAATGACAGCGGTTTGCTAATTTTATCCAGTCAAATTGAAATTTGGATTTGATGCAGATGAATCAGTCCTAGTCCTGTTACTCTGACAAATACACGACTCAAGAGGGAGTAAAAATACAGTCTGAAAAATAATCTAACACGGACATCATCTGAGTTACTCAAGTAAATGTAACTGAGTACTACCCACCTCTGCAGAAGAAAAGCACACAACATTACTAGTCAGCTCTGTGGAAAAGTTTTGTTTTTGTTTTCTTTTTTAAATCGCACATCAATATAAATGTTTATGACGCTTAATGCCATATTGTAAAACAAACCGATAACAGCTCCATGGAGACAAGCACATCACGTTTATGAAGTTGTTGTGTATTGTTTTGTATCACACTATGGTATATTCACAGAAGAGGATAAGGACAGGCTCATCCTGCTGACCTGTATATAACTGAACAAGACATGTATATAACAGAACAAGACCTGTATATACCAGAACAAGACGTGTATATAACAGAACAAGACATGTATATAACAGAACAAGACATGTATATAACAGAACAAGACCTGTATATAACAGAATAAGACCTATATATAACAGAACAAGACCTGTATATAACTGAACAAGACATGTATATAACAGAACAAGACCTGTATATAACAGAATAAGACCTATATATAACAGAACAAGACCTGTATATAACTGAACAAGATGTGTATATAACAGAACAAGACCTGTATATAACAGAACAAGACCTATATATAACAGAACAAGACCTGTATATAACTGAACAAGACGGGTATATAACAGAACAAGACCTGTATATACCAGAACAAGACCTGTATATACCAGAACAAGACGTGTATATAACAGAACAAGACCTGTATATCACAGAACAAGATGTGTATATAACAGAACAAGACGTGTATATAACAGAACAAGACGTGTATATAACAGAACAAGACGTGTATATAACAGAACAAGACGTGTATATAACAGAACAAGACGTGTATATAACAGAACAAGACCTGTATATAACAGAACAAGACCTGTTTATAACAGAACAAGACATGTATATAACAGAACAAGACCTGTATATAACAGAACAAGACGTGTATATAACAGAACAAGACCTGTATATAACAGAACAAGACGTGTATATAACAAAACAAGACATGTATATTCAACAGAACAAGACCTGTTTATAACAGAACAAGATCTGTATATAACAGAACAAGACCTGTATATAACAGAACAAGACCTGTACATCACAGAACAAGACGTGTATATCACAGAACAAGACGTGTATATAACAAAACAAGACCTGTATATGACACAACAAGACTTGTATATAACAGAAGAAGACGTGTATATAACAGAACAAGACGGGTATATAACAGAACAAGACGCGTATATAACAGAACAAGACCTGTATATAAGAGAACAAGACCTGTATATAACAGAACAAGACGTGTATATAACAGAACAAGACGTGTATATAACAGAACAAGACCTGCATATAACAGAACAAGATGTGTATATAACAGAACAAGATGTGTATATAACAGAACAAGACACGTATATAACAGAACAAGACCTGTATATAACAGAACAAGACGTGTATATAACAGAACAAGACGTGTATATAACAGAACAAGACGTGTATATAACAGAACAAGACCTGTATATCACAGAACAAGACGTGTATATCACAGAACAAGATGTGTATATAACAGAACAAGACCTGTATATAACAGAACAAGACCTGTATATAACAGAACAAGACCTGTATATAACTGAACAAGACGGGTATATAACAGAACAAGACGTGTATATAACAGAACAAGACGTGTATATAACAGAACAAGACGTGTATATAACAGAACAAGACCTGTATATCACAGAACAAGACGTGTATATAACAGAACAAGACCTGCATATAACAGAACAAGATGTGTATATAACAGAACAAGATGTGTATATAACAGAACAAGACACGTATATAACAGAACAAGACCTGTATATAACAGAACAAGACGTGTATATAACAGAACAAGACGTGTATATAACAGAACAAGACGTGTATATAACAAAACAAGACATGTATATTCAACAGAACAAGACCTGTTTATAACAGAACAAGATCTGTATATAACAGAACAAGACCTGTATATAACAGAACAAGACCTGTACATCACAGAACAAGACCTGTATATCACAGAACAAGACGTGTATATAACAAAACAAGACCTGTATATGACACAACAAGACTTGTATATAACAGAAGAAGACGTGTATATAACAGAACAAGACATGTATATAACAGAACAAGACCTGTATATAACAGAACAAGACCTGTATATAACAGAACAAGACGTGTATATAACAGAACAAGACCTGTATATAACAGAACAAGACGTGTATATAACAAAACAAGACATGTATATTCAACAGAACAAGACCTGTTTATAACAGAACAAGATCTGTATATAACAGAACAAGACCTGTATATAACAGAACAAGACCTGTACATCACAGAACAAGACCTGTATATCACAGAACAAGACGTGTATATAACAAAACAAGACCTGTATATGACACAACAAGACTTGTATATAACAGAAGAAGATGTGTATATAACAGAACAAGACGGGTATATAACAGAACAAGACCTGTATATAACAGAACAAGACCTATACATAACAGAACAAGACCTGTATATAACACAACAAGACCTGTATATAACAGAACACGATGTGTATATAACTGAACAAGACCTGTATATAACACAACAAGACCTGTATATAACAGAACACGATGTGTATATAACTGAACAAGACGTGTATATAACTGAACAAGACATGTATATAACAGAAGAAGGTGTGTATATCGGATATGATATGATCAGATATGTGATTTATTATTTTAAATCTGAAAACGATTTAAAGCGTTCAAAGAGTGTTAAGGTTTAAGAGAAGAAATCTGAGCTGCTATAAGAATCCCATGCATTTCAGACACCGGGAGGGCATCTGACATATAGGGAGGGCATCTGACTCACAGGGACATTTCAAAACATGTTTGTAGAGTACAGGGTGAGCACAAACTCATTGCCTGTACTCAGAAGGATCATCCCTATAACTGATCATCCCTATAATGAGCTTCATTTGGAGCCCAGTTCCATATTTGGAATTCCGGGTGTGATAGCAACCAAAGAGCCAATCCAGAATAAGGATGTTGAAGGTAACAGCCCTTCCCGCCTGCGATGCTGGTTTGGCAGGGAGCGGGTGCTTAGCAATGCTGTCAATAAAACCTCCTTCTAATGCTAGCAAGACCAAAATGAAGAGCCAGACAGCAGCAGATACAGAGAGAAGTGTTTCAATAGAAAGTGAATCTGAGCCAATGGAGCCGTAAACACATTCATACACAGTCTGGATGAGCCGTAAACACATTCATACACAGTCTGGATGAGCCGTGAATACATTTACACACAGTCTTGTCTGCTTTATATATTTCATTTTTTTTTATCATAGGGGGGAGTCTATATTAGAGTCTAAGGAGAATCTCACAGCTTTACATTCAACACCATCTAATGTTTCTGTAGATTCATCCAGAGGACACTAACCCTCCTCCTCTCTCTTTCTTCCATCTCTCTTCCATCTCTCTTCCATCTCTCTTCCATCTCTCTTCCATCTCTCTTCCATCTCTCCTCCCATCTCTCCTCCCTCTCTCCTCCCTCTCTCCTCCCTCCTCTCCTCCCTCTCTCCTCCCTCTCTCCTCCCTTTCTCCTACCTCTCTCCTCTCCTCCCTCTCTCCTCCTTCTCTCCTCTCCTCTCCTCTCCTCTCTCGTCTCCTCCCTCTTTCCTCTTCTCTCCTTCCTCTCTCCTCCCTCTCTTCTCTCTCTCCTCCCTCTCGCTCTTCTCTCCCTCTCTCCTCCCTCTACTCTCTAGATAGACAGAGATGGATAGATGGATAGAGATAATAACTTTAAAATAAATGTCATTAAAACAAGTAAATCAGTTCTAATTGGTAATATAGAACTGCTCACAGATTAATAATGTCTTAGGCTGTAGGGGGCGCTCACAGAACCACTGCCCTGTAGCACAGTCTGAAAATGGAGAATTTAACCCTTTCATGCATAGTGGTCACTACAGTGGACAGCTATTCAATTGTTGTTTTCTCCTATATAAGTGAGTCTGAATATCACAGTTGCACATCAGTCACTACAGTGGACGCTTATGTGTCATACAATACACTGCCACCCACTGGTGAACTTTGGCAAGAGTAAAAAAAAAATCTCTAAAACAAGATGGCCGACAGAAGAGCACATGTGCCTCGCAGGGGAGCAATTTCTGTCAATTCCTTCTATTCTAGGAGACCCTTGCAAGTAAAAAAAAATATGAGGACATCAAGCAACAACTAAGGAACAATATAATTGTTAAAATATCCAAGTTTTGATTTTGTGATTTGAGGAAATTGTGATTAATCATGTGTCCACTAAATTGGACATCATGCATCGCTAGCTATATTTAGACTACAATTCATAGTATTGCTGTCACTGTTGTTTTTCTTTTTCTTTTTTTAAATTCACCATTTGCAGTAATGTTTTGGATGAAAATCAATTTAATTTATATTATAGCAATAATTTGTGGGTATTAGTTCTAGCATGAGAGTTATTATCTTTGTCCTTGTGTTTATGTAGAGGTCAGGTGCAGATCATGCTATCAAAACCTACAGGATAGTCCAGCAAATGCCATCTGACTCAAGTGAAGATGATGTTAGTGGCAGTGATGATGAATGGCTACCAGAGAAAAGAGAATTGGCAAATGGCTGCAGTAGTGAGAGTGAATTTGAGGATGTGGAAGGAGCAGAGGATGCTGAGGAAGTTCAGGCTGAGGAAGAAGCTGAGGGTGCTCAGGATGTCCTACCTGACAGAGCTCAAGAACACAAAAAAGCAGACATGTCTAGAAAACCAAAGATAATGAGTTTGAGGAAGACTTGCCTCCTTTTTAGGAGAGTGGAAGGTGAATATTGAAGGAACAAAACCAATAGATTTCTTCATGTATCTATTTCCTGAGGAGCTGATAGATGAAATAGTGCTCAGATCAAACCTCTGTGCATTGCAAAAAGTCAAAGAAAATCTGGCCATTACAAATGGTCAAATGAATCAGTTTCTAGGGATCATTTTGGTCATGTCATACCTCAGATACCCAAGATCAAGAATGTACTGGTCATCAGAGGAAGGGTTGCGTCTTGATTGCAAATGCCATGCTACTGAATCGATTTGAGCAGATTCTGAGATACATTCACTTTGTTGATAACTTCTCACAGGAGCAGGGAAATAGTGATAAGCTATTCAAAATCAGGCCAGTGTTGGATACACTAAAAAGAACTTTCCATTTAGCTGTGGATCCCAAAGAATTCTGTTAACCAATTGATGAACAGATCATTCCATTCAAGGGACTTTTATCTCTGAAGCAGTGCATCCCAAAGAAACCCAAACCCTGGGGTGTGAAAGTGTGGGTTAGAGCAGGGAGCTCTGGATACATGCTCAGATTTGAAGTGTGTCAGGCTTTGGCTGGGCCTGGTGTGGCCAGTGGTTTGGGAATGGCTGCAGATGTTGTCATGCACCTTTGTGATGACATACAGCAAAAGAATCACAAGGTGTTTTTTGACAATTTCTTTTGCACCATTCCACTTATTCAGGCTCAAATATATAAACACAATGTTAGGGAGCATACAACAACATGTTTTATAGTGTTTTCAGTATTTTTTTTTAAATATTTGTTTTCTCAAACACATATTTCATTCATTGTTCAAATGCGCGTTGTCCACCCTAGTGGACACGTCACCAACTCCTTGAAGAATACATGTTTGAAAAAAAATAAGATGAATATTTCTTTTGCATGCCTAAAGAGTAATAAAAACACTTTGGGAAAAAATCCTGAAGTAGCCTATCATAATTCATGCATGAAAGGGTTAAAGTGATTGTGATTTCAGTCGTAGTTCAGTTGTAGTTGAACATTCTGCCTGGTAACACTGGTAACAAACCAGGCCAGCACTGATCTGAACAGTATGGAACCTTAGACTCAGGCACCATTTTGGGATGGGACGATGTTTAGCAATGCTTGAATGAAATCAGTGCGCTCTTTTTAGGAGAGCGGAAAGCCGCTTGGCGAAGCTAACCACTCTGCCACTGCGCCCATCCACCTCCATTGAGCAGAGATCAAAGCACTGTCACGCCACTTCGTCACAGCGCCATCTTCAGACATCTCCTCACATCTGACTCACATCTGACTCACGCCGTCACTGCTCTCTTTTGGATTCACGTGTTTAGGAGCACCCAAACATCTCCAGGAGACACTGTCCCATCCAACCCCGTGTCCGAGACAAGCCTCCAAAACTGTCTTCAGCTCAGTACTCCATTTTCTGCACATCCACGTTTTACCACGATGAATAATTAACCCGTAGTCTTGTGCGGGGCTTTTACTTTCTCAACTTGAGCTGCATGGGTAGGGGGGGAAAAAGAGTTGGGTTAAGCGGGGGAGGAGGAGAGGAGGGTGAGCGGGTGGATGGAGGGAATGGAGGAAAGGCGGAGGAGGAGGAGAGGAAGGAGAGGAAGAAGGGGGCGCGCTGTAATGAAATTTGAAATTTGCAGAACATCAAAGGCTTGTGGAGCTGCGCCGCCGTGGCAACTCCCCCCCACTCCCCCCCTCTCTCCCCAGAGCGGGATGGGTGGATGGGTGGAGGGGAGGAGAGGGATGCGGAGGGTTGATTAGGAGAACGTTCAGCTGGTGGGGGCTCAAGCTGGAGGATGGGGCTGGGTCTTGTACCGGCATATAAACAAAAGGTTTTACGGAGCCAGAGCCAATACGATGTGTACGTGCCATGGGCCTCCCAGGGCTCACTGTGCCCCCTGATAAGGATAGCACCCATAATGAGCGTGAAAGGCAAAAAGCAGGGTTATAGAGGAGTGCAGAGGAGGAGCAGAGGGGTTTGGAGGAGGTGCAAATGGGTGCAGAGGAGGGTAGACAGGTGGAGAGGAGGATAGATGGGTGTAGAGAGGTCATTGTGCCTTTTGATAAGGGTAGCACTCGTAATGTGCATGAAAGTCAAAATCAGGGAGGCAGAGGAGGTGCAGAGGAGGTGAAAAAGAGGAGAAGAGGAGGTGCAGATGTGTGAGGGTGTGCAGAGGGGTGTGGAGGCTCGCTGTGCCCCCTAATAAGGAGCGCGCTGCTAATGAGCGTGAAAGGCAGTGGATGCAGAGGATGACAGAGGAGGTATAGGAGGTGCAGAGGAGGACAGAAGCTCGCTCCTCTCTCTTCTCTCTCCCTCTCATTCCTCTCTTCTCTCTCTTCTTTCTCTTTTCTCTCTGTGATTGGTTCAGTCTACTGAGGTCACAGAGACATTTCCATCAGTATCATCTCTTTCTTTTTTTTTTCATTTGTTTTGTCGACACAGAGCAGCTTTTCTAAACCCCTCACTGTGGAACGTGGATGTAGCCACAGTGCGCTAGTTAGCATCAAGGCTACGTAAATACAATACAAATGAGACTTAAAGATGAACGGACTTGTTCTGAAAAGACCTTATTTGTCAGATGCCCTTCCTGTGTCTCCATGAGGTCTTATTCTGTGTAAAAGCTGCTCACCCTGTAGCTTAGACCACTACATACATATTCTGAAAAGTCCCTGTGTCAGATGTCCTTCCTGTGTCTCCATGAGGTCTTATTCTGTGTAAAAGCTGCTCACCCTGTAGCTTAGACCATTACATACATGTTCTGAAATGTCACTGTGTCAGATGTCCTTCCTTTGTCTTCATTAGATCTTTTTTTTTGTAAAAGTTGATAACCCTGTAGCTTAGACCTCTACATATATGTTCTGAAATGTCCCTGTGTGTCAATTATAGGTTAGGTCTGTGGAGAGGCAAGCCTGCTCACAGTAAGAATATATGTTTTTCAAGTCATTTTAGAAACTGGGTCCTCTCCTCTCATTTGCACCCCCTCTCCTTCCCTCGCGTTTGGATGGAGAGCAGAGGGGAGGAGGTGCACAGGTGACTCGGAGTTTAACTTTTTCTGTTTTTTTTTAAAATAACTGCAAGTTCTGTAAGTGGGCAGAGATAAGGGGTAGGTGCATCTGCTCTTAGATGAATTCACAAAGTCCCGATATGAAAAAGATCAAGATTCATCCATGTTACTGTTCACAGGGAGGAAGAAGAGGCTGTGCTTTGGACCGTGTGACAGAAGAGGAGAGAGAGGAGGAGAGAGAGGAGGAGAGGGAAAGGAGAGAGAGGGAGGAGGAGAGAGAGAGGAGGAGAAAGAGGAGGAGAGAGAGGAGGAGAGGGAAAGGAGAGAGCGAGGAAGAGAGAGAGAGAGGAGAGGGAGAGGAGAGAGAGAAAGAGGGGCCCATGTGAGGAAGAGGAGAGAGAGAGAGGGGCCCATGTGAGGAAGAGGAGAGAGGAGGTGTGAGGAAGAGGAGGAGAGAAAGGGGCCCATGTGAGGAAGAGGAGAGAGAGAGGAGAGAGGGGCTCATGTGAGGAAGAGGAAAGAGGAGAGAGAGGCCCATATGAGGAAGAGGAGAGAGGGGAAGCGAGGGATGCCAGTGTGAGGAAGAGGAGGAGAAGGAGGAGGAGGAGAGGAGAGGAGGAGGGGTAAGGGAGGAGGAGGAGCAAAGGAGGAGAGAGAGGCCAGTGTGAGGAAGAGGAGAGAGGAAAAGAGGAGGAGTGAAGAGAGGAATGGGGAGGAGAGGAGCAGGAGAAGGGAGGAGGCGGAGGAGGACAGAGAGAGGCCAGTGTAAGGAAGAGGAGAGAGGAGGAGGAGGAGAAGAGGAGGAGATGAGGAGAGAGGGAGGAGGAGGAGGAGGAGGAGAGAGAACAGGAGGAGCAGCAGGAGGAGAGAGGAGGAGGAGACAGAGAGGGAGGATGAGGAGAGGAGGAATGAGGGAGGAGAAGGAGGAGAGAGGGAGGAGGACAAGGAGGAGGAGAATGAGGAAGAGGAGGACGAGGAGGAGGAGAGGGAGGAGGACAGAGAGAGGCCAGTGTGAGGAAGAGGAGGAGGGAGAGGAGAGGAGAGAAGGAGGGAAGGGGAGAGGAGGAGGACACGAGGAGAGAGGGAGGAGGAGCAGCAGGAGGAGGAGAGGGAGGAGAGGGGGGAGGAGGAGAGGAAGAGGAGAGGAGGAGGAGAGATTTTATAAAATGATTAAATGTGAAAGTAATGGTGGTAATAAGATCCATGAGTTTAGGAGGCGTGAGTAATTCTAGAGTGGTGCACTGTCATGTCTGTGGGTCTGTTGTGTTTGCCTTAATGCTAGAGTGGTGCATGTCATGTTTACCTGTTGTGTTTCTATAAAGTTATAATCTGTGACTCTCATAATTTACACATTTTAAATCACAATATTCATTTAAAAAGACTTAAAAAATAAATAAATAAATAAATAAAAATAATCATCATCATCATCATTAAAACAGTAGTAATAATAATTCTTACATCCACTTTCCTCTCCTCCATTCTCCCATGTTGTCCTCCATCCCTCCATCTTCCCCCATCTCCTCCCTTCACTTATTCTCATCACTCCATCCTCTCCTTCACCTCCTCTCTCAACTTATCCTCCTCATCCCTCATCCCCTGGTCCATCTTCTCTCCATCCTCTCCTTAATCTCCTCTCTTCCACTTATCCTCCTCTATCCCGTCGTCCTCTCCTTCATCTCCTCTCTCCACTTGTCCTCCTTTATCTCTCCATCTTCTTCTCCATCTCCTCCCTCCACTTATCCTCCTCATCTGTCCATCCTCTCCTTCATCTCCTCCCTCCACTTATCCTCCTCATCCCTCCATCCTCTCCTCCATCTCCTCTCTCCACTTATTCTCCTCATCCCTCCATCCTCTCATCTGTCTCCTCTCTCCACTTATCCTCTGCTCTCCATCCTCCCCTCCATCTCCTCCCTCCATTTATCCTTCTCATCCCTCCATGTTCTCCTCCATCCTTCCATCCTCCCCTCCAACTCCTCTCTCCACTCATCCTCCTCATCCCTCCATTCTCTGCTTCACCTCCTCTCTCCACTCATCCTCCTCATCCCTCCATTCTCTGCTTCACCTCCTCCCTCCACTTATCCTCCTCATCCTTCCATCCTCCTCTCCATCTCCTCTCTCCACTTATCCTCCTCATCCCTCCATCCTCTCCTCCATCTCCTCTCTCCACTTATCATCCTCATCTCTCCATCCTCCCCCTCCATCTCAACTCTCCACTTATCCTCCTCATCCCTCCATTCTCTGCTTCACCTCCTCCCTCCACTTATCCTCCTCATCCCTCCATCCTCCTCTCCATCTCCTCTCTCCACTTATCCTCCTCATCCCTCCATCCTCTCCTCCATCTCCTCTCTCTACTTATCGTCCTCATCCCTCCATCCTCCCCTCTATCTCATCTCTCCACTTAGCCTCCTCATCCCTCCATGTTCTCATCTGTCCCTCCATCCTCCCCTCCATCTCATCTCTCCACTTATCCTCCTCATCCTCCATTTTCTCCTTCACCTCCTCCCTCTACTTCTCCTCATCCCTTCATCCTCTCCACCCTCTTTCCATCCCCCCATCTTTTCCTCATTCTCTCCTCCATCCTCACCATCATCCCTCCATCTCCCCCTCCATTCTGTAACTCTCTCCATCCTCTTCTCTGTCCCTTCTTCCTCTTCTCCACCTCCTGCTCTACTCACCTCCTTCTCCATTCTCTTCATTCCTGCATTTTCTCCTCCTCAATTCCCTCACCCTCTCCTCTATCCCCCATCATTTCTGTCATCCCTCTATCCTGCCACATTCTCCCTTCCGCTCCACCATCCCTGCACCCCATGTTCTTTCCTCCATCTCTTCATCCTCTCCACTATCCTGTCTTATATCCTCTTATCCTCCTTCATTTCTACAGTTTCTCCTCCATCTCTCCATCCTCTTCTGTTTCATCATCTTCCCCTTTATCCCTCCATCATCTCCTCCAGCCTCCGGTCCTCTCCTCTTTCCCTCCACCCCCTCATTTTTCTCCCCTCCTTTATCCTCTCCTCACGCTCTTTTCCATCCCCCATCTTTCCCTTCATCCTTCCATCTTCCCCCTCCTTTCTCCCATCCTCCTTTTTGTCCTTTTATTCTCCTCCATCAGTCCATTTCCACTCCATTCTCAAATCCTCTTCTCTATCCCCTTTTCTCCTCTCCATTCTCTTCATCTTCTCATGTATCCCCCATCCTCTTCTCTATCTCATCTCCTCACTTATCCTTCTCATCCCTCCATCTTCTCTCCCATCCTCTCTTCCATGTCCCATTTCTACTCCATCCTTATATCCTCTTCTCTCCCTCTTCTCTTTCCCCTCATCCTCTCCTCTATTCTCCCATCCTCTCCTCAGTCTCCTTCATCCCTCCATCCCATATTTTCTCCTCCATCTCTCCATCCTTCCCTCTGTCCCATCATCCTCCCCTTCATCCCTCCATCCCCTCATCCTCTCTTTTATCCCCTCATCGTTTCCTCCACCCCGTCTTCTCTTCCGTCTCCTCATCTTCCTCCATCCCCCCATTTTCAACTCAATCTCTCCATCCTCTTCTATCCCTTCATCCTTATCCCTCTATCTTCCCTCCGTCCTCTGTTATCCACCCTGTCCCTTCGCCATCTCCTCCACCGCTCATCTTCATCATCTTCCTTCCATCCCCTCATCCTCTCTTCCATCTCCTCCATCTCCTCCCTCCGTCCTCCCCTCCTCCACCTCTCCGCTGCTGCAGTGCGAGCGAGAGAGCGAGGGAGGGAGGAGCCACATAAGGTTAGCATGTGGCGTGACGCTGTGCATTCTGATTTATACATCTAAAATGGCCGACACAGCGCTGAGCAGTGATTCTCAAACCGGGGTCCCGGGTCTAGACGACAGTTATTCTGAATCATGAACATGTTTTTGTACCTACTATAGTGTCGTCACGATACTAACATTTCAAATTGGATTTAGATACTAAGGAACAGACTGGATATGCATCTAACGCAATTATTGTGCGTGGTTAGCATGCTGATTGAAGTGCGTGGTTAGCATGCTGGTTGTTGTTAGCTTTACTGTCAAGGCAGAACTCTACTTTGGTCTCAAAGTTGTGAAAAGTGCTTTTAAACTCACTGTGGTGAAGAATTGACTCTGTGCACAACAGCGCCCCCAACCTCGCTGTTAGCGTCACTACTTTCTGTCCAGTTTTATCTCCACAAGGTTTTTACAGAGTCACATTAAAATTCATAAATATTTAAAGATCAGTCAGACAGTGGACAGAGAGCTGCAGGTGGGTCATGGGTCAGAGGTCAGAGGTGTTGGTCAGACAGTGGACAGGGAGCTGCAGGAGGATGTCACTGTCACAAATAAAATTAATACTTCACTGGACAACACTTTAGAAAGAGTCTGTCAATGCTAATGCTAATTTGCACGTGCAAGTGCATGTGCGTGTTTGTGTGCCTGTGCGTGTGTATGTGCATGCATTATTAAGTGTAATAAATATTAAAGCAAAAGTTAATAAATGTATATGAATTTTAAAGGTTGTTTATTTTATATTTAGTTTTTTTTTTTTTTTAATAAAAGTGTGTGTCCAGAAACAGAGAGCTCTAGTTCGCCAGCTGCTGTGCACAGAATGTGATGCTCAGAAAAGCACAAGGTAAAAAACACTGCGAACTACGTGACATGAACTGTTCTGTTTCTTTCATTTTGTTCATAATGTTCAAAACGAGTGCAGCGCCTTTAAGTCTTGATTTATACGTTTATCACAAGCGTAAACCTGTGAGCCACTTTGGTTTGAGTTTTGTCTGATGTGTCGTAAATGTGCTGTGTGCAAAAGGAGGATTTTGGACTGAATGGGACGTGTGAAAAGTTTGAGAAAAACATTTTGAGGAAAAATATCTAATTGTGATTTTTCTGACAAGCACTGCGATTAGATTTGTGATTAATGTTTTAACGATAGAATTGTGTTCAAAGTTCATATTTTAAACACGTCATGAAGGAAAAACTCTGAAATATGAACTGACATACTAAAACAAAGTAAACTACAGGATTAGCAGGTTTTATGCAGAATAAAACAGGAGATGATGTTGTTTGTGGAGGAAATTACTTCAAAAATTGCAGAAATTATTCACTACTGGCTTTACTGATCTCCAGCCTGACCTCTGTGCATGAGAAAGTAAGACTACAGCGCCCCCGTGTGGACAGACCGGCATGTTACAACTGTAAATAAGGAAGTACTCTGGCTACTGCAAAAATCAGTCGGTTTTTCCAGCTGTTTTTTATTATATATTTTTGTTTGCCTAAATTACATAAGTGTTCAGAATCAGCCCCTCACTCTTCAGTAGGTTTCAAATTATAATAAAAATACTTTTACTTTTCAGTCCTGTTCAAAAATATAGTAGTGTAGAAAGCACAGATACCTGAAGTAAAAGTACAAAGTATCTACAGTATAGATACCTGAACTACAGTAACTACAGTACTTTACTTTTACTTTGTTACATTCCACCACTGAATTACACATAAATTAAATACACAACAAACAACTCCACAAAGTACAGCTGTTTGTGATTATGTCATATTATTGACATTATAATTTAAATGCATCTTTGTCTAAAAGTATTCCATGTATTTAGAATGTAGTACTTTGACCATATATCTGAACATATTACAAATATGTTCTGTAACTAAATACATTTTCAAAGTATTCTTCCCATCACTTTATAAGTGTATATTCCTACACAATCTCACCATGCTCTGATTTGTCGAGTAATCAGATTACTGTGTGCGAGACATGTGTGATCTGAGTGACTGGACCTGATCTTTCTGGTTTTCACAAGACACAACCATACACACATCCATACACACATCCATAGACACATCCATAGACACATCCATAGACACAACCATACACACATCCATACACCCATTGATACACACATCCATAGACACAACCATACACACGTCCATACACCCATCGATACACACATCCATAGACACAACCATACACACGTCCATACACCCATCGATACACACATCCATAGACACAACCATACACAAGTCCATACACCCATCGATACACACATCCATAGACACAACCATACACACATCCACACACACATCCATACACACAACCATACACACGTCCATACACCCATCGATACACACAACCATACACACGTCCATACACCCATCGATACATGTATCCATAGATACAACCATACACACATCCATACACCAGAAGGCGAGGTGGGATGTGTCTTGCCCAATGAAACAACAACAGCATTCATCTGTGGAAGCTGGAATCACACCGATGACCTCTGAGTCAGTGAATCAGATGACTCAGCAATGATGTTTTATGTTGAGAGTGGGTCTCAAACTGTTAACCTTCAGGCCAGTGGATGAACACTGACCAAACCTCACAAACCAACAGGGCTACTGTCACCCACATCAAAACAATATTTGTGTTTGTGGCCAGTCTGGTGTTGTGTAGTGGTCAGTCTGATGTATGCTAGTGTTGTGGACTCTTCAGTCTAATGGTCAGTCTGCTGTATACTGGCGTTGTGTAGTTGTCAGTCAGATGGTTAGTCTGCTGAGTACTGGTGTTGTGTAGTGGTCAATCTGATGTGTAGTGATCAGTCTGCTTTGTACTGGCATTGTGTAGTGGTCAGTCTCCTGTATACTGGCATTGTGTAGTGGTCAGTCTGCTGTATACTGGCATTGTGTAGTGGTCAGTCTGCTGTATACTGGCGTTGTGTAGTGGTCAGTCTGCTGAGTACTGGTGTTGTGTAGTGGTCAGTCTGCTGTGTACTGGCGTTGTGTAGTGGTCAGTCTCCTGTATACTGGCATTGTGTAGTGGTCAGTCTGCTGTATACTGGCGTTGTGTAGTGGTCAGTCTGCTGTGTACTGGCGTTGTGTAGTGGTCAGTCTGATGTGTAGTGGTCAGTCTGCTGCATACTGGCATTGTGTAGTGGTCAGTCTGCTGTATACTGGCGTTGTGTAGTGGTCAGTCTGCTGTATACTGGCGTTGTGTAGTTGACGGTCTGCTGTGTACTGGTGTTGTGTAGTGGTCAGTCTGCTGAGTACTGGTGTTGTGTAGTAGTCGGATACTTGATCATCACCCTGTGTTCCAGGAGCTGTCTGCGAAGGGCTTGGGCTGCATCACCACTGAGATCTCAGAGGTCACACAGTTCTACTATGCAGAGGACTACCACCAGCAGTACCTCCGCAAAGTCCCCAAAGGCTACTGTGCTCTGAAGGGGACCGGGGTCAGCTGTCCCTTGGGGGCCCAGGACCAGCACGGCGAGCTGTAGGCTGCTCTCTGCGCCTCAGTGTACTACACAGCTATGTAAAGTATACCTCAGTTTGAAATAAATTTAGTCTTAAAATGTGGAGGGAATTATTATGGAGGACTCACAGAGTACAGTGTGTATTGTACTAGATGATAAAAGGTAGTACAGTATGTTGATCTCACCAGCACAGACACTCACATGCACATGCACCATAAGAGTAACTACCGGTAAATACATGTATGGAAAATACACACTCACCATACTCATTTTAAGTTACTGTATTCTGGTATAGTTACTCTTTCATTTGGTCTTATTATTTTATAACCAGAGAATTCTGTGTACATGTGACATAAACATGACCATGTGTGTGTCCCCAGATATAAGGTAAACATGTTCAAAGGAAGTAATTATTTGACACATAACAAACACAATGCACAGTTGAGTTGAGTATGCGCCTCAGAGTGCCTCCTTTGGGTTTCCAGATCCTACAACTAAAACCAATAAGACAAATTCCTAAAATGATTGTCCAGTAAGTACTGTAGCTAGTCCATGACATGGGCTATAGTTAAAGATAACAGGTTAAAAGGACAATACACAAACAAATTTAAAATGTTTATTGATTGGTTAAGGTGGGTGCAGTTAAAGTTGACCCGTAACAAAAAAAAAAAAACAGAAGTAAAAGAGCATCAGCTAATTGATGCAATTGAATTGTCTGAATTTCTACTTACCCATGTTGTCTGCCATCTTAGGTGTTCCTGCCAAATAAGTCCCCAGGGAGCGGGTGCTCCTTAAGAAGGTTCCGGGGCAGACAACTGTGCACCTCTGTTAAACCACAGGCTAAAAATCTCACCTTCAAGTAATCCACATATTGTTTGAATGCACATAATTGGGCATTAAATAGAACATTTGAATACATTTTATGAGTAGATTGTGGTCGTCCAGAGGAAATATTATTTGCAGACCACTGTATAAACTATGCTGTACTGTGATTGTGAACAGCTGCCTTCATTTTATATTAAAGTGCTGTGTGTCATTGGGAGTGGTCTCAGAGTCTCTTGAGTCATTTCTTTCTCTTTGAATGTCCAAATGTAATGCAAACACACACAGAAATGTGATGTAAACACACACACACACACACAAAATGTAATGTGCACACAGACACAAATGTAATGCACACACACATAAAAATGTAATGTAAACATATCAATGTAACGCGTGCACACAAATGTAGGGTAAACACATAAATGTAACACACACACACACCCACACACACACAAATGTAGTGTAAACACATAAATGTAAAGGATACACACACAAATACACACACCCACACAGCACACAGTACCGCCGAGTGAGCAGCAGATGGAGACATACACCACAAACCACACATGGAAGAGAATATTTGAGATAAACAACCGGTCATGTGTCTGGTTTGGTTTGGTTTGTGTGGAAAAATATAGTAAATGATTCAAATAAATAAACAAATAAATACATTAATAAATACATAAATAACCTACCAAATTACATGCATCCACTACCACAACATAATCAACAGAATGGCTATAGTAGGGAAATTACTCAAATAAAACTGTATTTTGGAAAACTACTAGAGAAATAGTAATTATAAGAGTTTGTATGTACAGTAGCATCTGATTTATAATTTGAAATGTAATTTGAGGGACAAAACACTAAATAATGCATAACAAAAGACAAAGTTAAAAGATTTCTTATAACAATTTGTTCAGTTGACAGATTTTAACTTCGTCTTTTACTATGGATCAGACCTGGACGACTGAGGGATTACACAGATATTAAATAATGCACAAAATCTGCTATTTTCAGGATAGGCACAAGTAGACACTTACTGCATGGCACTGAAGGATGGATCAAATGTGAGACAGTAATATGTACCTTAACTGCGTTTATCCAGTGACAACAAGAATACAGAATGAAATAAATAAAAAATTGTTAGGCAAACAAGATGAACTAGCACTTCCAGTTAACATAAATTATGTCAAAATCCTGTTGTGTCTCATCCTCATTGACGTAAACTATCGTAATCCATCAAAACGTTTTGTCCCCTAATTACAAGCACTGCAAAACATAAAGTTTTTCTCACTCGTAGACTTAATCACAGCGGAGAGAGTAACCACAGCTTTTACTCAAGTAGGAGTACTATTACAATTTACAATATAATACTCAAATAGGAGTACTATTACACTTTACAATATATTACTCAAGTAGGAGTACTATTACACTTTACAATATATTACTTAAATAGGAGTACTATTACACTTTACAATATATTACTCAAGTAGGAGTACTATTACACTTTACAATACATTACTCAAATAGGAGTACTATTACACTTTACAATACATTACTCAAAATAGAAGTACTGTTATACTTTACAATATATTACTCAAGAAGGAGTACTATTACACTTTACAATATATTACTCAAATAGGAGTACTTTTACACTTTACAATATATTACTCAAATAAGAGTACTATTACAATTTACAATATATTACTCAAATGGGAGTACTATTACACTTTACAATGTATTACTCAAATAGGAGTACTATTACACTTTACAATATATTACTCAAATAGAAGTACTGTTATACTTTACAATATATTACTCAAATAGGAGTACTGTTACACTTTACGATATACTACTCAAATAGAAGTACTGTTATACTTTACAATATATTACTCAAGTAGGAGTACTATTACACTTTACAATACATTACTCAAATAGGAGTACTATTACACTTTACAATATATTGCTCGAATAGGAGTACTGTTACACTTTACAATACATTACTCAAATAAGAGTACTGTTACACTTTACAATATATTACTCAAATAGGAGTACTGTTACACTTTACAATACATTACTCAAATAGGAGTACTGTTACACTTTAATATATTACTCAAATAGGAGTACTGTTACACTTTACAGTATATTACTCAAGTACGAGTACTGTTACACTTTACAATATACTACTCAAATAGGAGTACTGTTACACTTTACAATATAGTACTCAAATAGGAGTATTGTTACACTTTACAATATATTACTCAAATAGGAGTACTATTACACTTTACAATATATTACTCAAATAGGAGTACTATTACACTTTACAATATATTACTCAAATAGGAGTACTGTTACACTTTACAATATATTACTCAAATAGGAGTACTATTACACTTTACAATATACTACTCAAATAGGAGTACAGTTACACGTTACAATATACTACTCAAATAGGAGTACTGTTACACTTTACAATATACTACTCAAATAGGAGTACTGTTACAAATTACAATATACTACTCAAATAGGAGTACTGTTAAACTTTACAATATACTACTCAAATATAAGTACTTTTATACTTTACAATATATTACTCAAGTAGGAGTACTATTACACTTTACAAAACATTAGTCAAATAGAGTACTGTTACACTTTAAAATATATTACTCAAGTAGGAGTACTATTACACTTAACAATATATTACTCAAATAGGAGTACTGTTAAACTTTACAATATATTACTCCAGTAGGAGTATGTATATATATATATATATATATATATATATATATATATATATATATATATATATATATATATATATATATATATATATATATATATATATATATATATATATATATATATATATATATATATATATATATATATATATATATATATATATATATATACACACACACACAAATTTCTCTCTTCCCTTTATGTCCCTTTCTCTTTTGTCCTCCTCTCTCCCTCTCACTTCTTTCTTTTCTCCCGTCTCTCTCTTTCTTCAGCTAAGAGAACCAACTAAAATATGATGAAACCAATTGAACTAAGTGTGAAGAAGTGTAGAAAAGCTCAGTCAGGAGCTATGGTCCCTGTGCTATAGTCTGACACACTCTGGATGTTCTACAGTCTGATACATTTTGGATGTGCTACAGCATGACACACTCTGGATGTGCAACAGCACGACACACTCTGGATGTGCTACAGAGCGACACACTCTGGATTTGCTACAGACCGACACACTCTGGATGTGCTACAGCATGACACACTCTGGATGTGGTACAGCCCGACACACTCTGGATATGCTACAGAGCGACACACTCTGGATGTGCTACAGAGTGACACACTCTGGATATGCTACAGAGCGACACAATCTGGATGTGCTACATCCTGACACACTCTGGATGTGCTACAATCTGACACACTCTGGATGTGCTACAGCACGACACACTCTGGATGTGCTACAGCCTGACACACTCTGGATGTGCTATAGCCCGACACACTCTGAATGTGCTACAGCGTGACACACTCTGGATGTGCTACAGTCTGACACACTCTGGATGTGCTACAGAGCGACACACTCTGGATGTGCTACAGAGCGACGCACTCTGGATGTGCTACATCCTGACACACTCTGGATGTGCTACAGCATGACACACTCTGGATGTGCTACAGCGTGACACACTCTGGATGTGCTACATCCTGACACACTCTAGATGTGCTACAGCGTGACACACTCTGGATGTGCTACAGTGCGACACACTCTGGATGTGCTACAGCCCGACACACTCTGGATGTTCTACAGTCTGACACACTCTGGATGTGCTATAGCCCGACACACTCTGGATATGCTACAGCACGACACACTCTGGATGTGCTACAGAGCGACACACTCTGGATGTGCTACAGCCCGACACACTCTGGATGTGCTACAGCATGACACACTCTGGATGTGGTACAGCCCGACACACTCTGGATATGCTACAGAGCGACACACTCTGGATGTGCTACAGAGTGACACACTCTGGATATGCTACAGAGTGACACACTCTGGATGTGCTACATCCTGACACACTCTGGATGTGCTACAGCGTGACACACTCTGGATGTGCTACAGTCTGACACACTCTGGATGTGCTACAGCACGACACACTCTGGATGTGCTACAGCCCGACACACTCTGGATGTGCTATAGCCCGACACACTCTGGATGTGCTACAGCGTGACACACTCTGGATGTGCTACAGTCTGACACACTCTGGATGTGCTACAGCGCGACACACTCTGGATGTACTACAGTCTGACACACTCTGGATGTGCTACAGAGCGACGCACTCTGGATGTGCTACATCCTGACACACTCTGGATGTGCTACAGCGTGACACACTCTGGATGTACTACAGCGTGACACACTCTGGATGTGCTACATCCTGACACACTCTGGATGTGCTACAGCGTGACACACTCTGGATGTGCTACAGCGTGACACACTCTGGATGTGCTACAGTCTGACACACTCTGGATGTGCTACAGAGCGACACACTCTAGATGTGCTACAGCCAGACACACTCTGGATGTAGAGCCATAATCTGATTGGGGTTAGCCCCCTACGTCTCTCCTCTTTCTCTCTCTCTTTCTTCCTCTGTTTTTGTGCTCTCTTGTCATCTCTCCCTCCATTTCTCTCTTCCCTTCCCTTTATGTCCCTTTCTCTTTTGTCCCCCTCTCTCCCCCTCACTTCGTTCTTTTCTCCCCTCTCTCTCTTTCTTCAGCTAAGAGAACCACCTAAAATATGATGAAACCAATTGAACTAAGTGTGAAGAAGTGTAGAAAAGCTCAGTCAGGAGCTATGGTCCCTGTGCTACAGTCTGACACACTCTGGATGTGCTACAGCCCGACACACTCTGGATGTGCTACAGCCCGACACACTCTGGATGTTCTACAGTCTGACACACTCTGGATGTGATACAGCCCGACACACTCTGGATGTGCTACAGCACGACACACTCTGGATGTGCTACAGCCTGACACACTCTGGATGTGCTACAGCGTGACACACTCTTGATGTGCTACAGTCTGACACACTCTGGATGTGGTACAGCCCGACACACTCTGGATGTGCTACAGTCTGATACACTCTGGATATGCTACAGCTCAACACACTCTAGATGTGCTACAGCGCAACACACTCTGGATGTGCTACAGCGCAAAACACTCTGGATGTACTACAGCCCGACACACTCTGGATGTGCTACAGCCCGACACACTCTGGATGTGCTACAGCCCGACACACTCTGGATGTGCAGCCATAATCTGATTGGGGTGAGCCCCCTCTGTCTCTCCTCTTTCTCTCTCTCTTTCTTCCTCTTTCTTTTTGCTCTCTTGTCATCTCTCCCTCCATTTCTCTCTTCCCTTCCCTTTATGTCCCTTTCTCTTTTCTCCCCCTCTCTCCCTCTCTCCCTCTCACTTCTTTCTTTTCTCTCGTCTCTCTCTTTCTTCAGCTAAGAGAACCAACTAAAATATGATGAAACCAATTGAACTAAGTGTGAAGAAGTGTAGAAAAGCTCAGTTAGGAGCTATGGTCCCTGTTCTACAGTCTGACACATTCTGGATGTGCTACAGCCCGACACACTCTGGATGTTCTACAGTCTGACACACTCTGGATGTTCTACAGTCTGACACACTCTGGATGTGCTACAGCCCGACACACTCTGGATGTGCTACAGCGTGACACACTCTGGATGTGCTACAGCCCGACACACTCTGGATGTGCTACAGCGTGACACACTCTGGATGTGCTACAGTCTGACACACTCTGGATGGGCTACAGCCCGACACACTCTGGATGTTCTACAGCCTGACACACTCTGGATGTGCTATGGTCCCTGTGCTACAGTCTGACACACTCTGGATGTGCTACAGCCCGACACCCTCTAGATGTGCTACAGCCCGACACACTCTGGATGTTCTACAGCCCGACACACTCTGGATGTGCTACAGCATGACACACTCTGGATGTGGCACAGCATGACACACTCTGGATGTGGCACAGCCCGACACACTCTGGATGTGCTACAGCCCTACACACTCTGGATGTGCTACAGCCCGACACACTCTGGATGTGCAGCCATAATCTGATTGGGGTTAGCTCCCTCCGTCTCTCCTTTTTCTCTCTCTCTTTCTTCCACTGTCTTTGTGCTCTCTTGTCATCTCTCCCTCCATTTCTCTCTTCCCTTTTCCTTTATTTTCCTTTCTCTTTTTTCCCCCTCTCTCCCTCTCTCCCTCTCACATCTTTCTTTTCTCTCGTCTCTCTCTTTCTTCAGCTAAGAGAACCAACTAAAATATGATGAAACCAACTGAACTAACTGTGAAGAAGTGTAGAAAAGCTCAGTCAGGAGCTATGGTCCCTGTGCTACAGTCTGACACACTCTGGATGTGCTACGGCCCGACACACTCTGGATGTGCTACGGCCCAACACACTCTGGATGTTCTACAGCCTGACACACTCTGGATGTTCTACAGTCTGACACACTCTGGATGTGCTACAGCGTGACACACTCTGGATGTGCTACAGAGCGACAAACTCTGGATGTGCTACATCCTGACACACTCTGGATGTGCTACAGCCCGACACACTCTGGATGTGCTACGGCCCGACACACTCTGGATGTGCTACGGCCCGACACACTCTGGATGTGCTACGGCCCGACACACTCTGGATGTTCTACAGTCTGACACACTCTGGATGTGCTACAGCGTGACACACTCTGGATGTGCTACAGTCTGACACACTCTGGATGTGCTACAGAGCGACACACTCTGGATGTGCTACAGCATGACACACTCTGGATGTGCTACAGCATGACACACTCTGGATGTGCTACAGTCTGACACACTCTGGATGTGCTACAGCATGACACACTCTGGATGTGCTACAGCCCGACACACTCTGGATGTGCTACAGTCTGACACACTCTGGATGTGCTACAGCGCAACACACTCTGGATGTGCTACAGCGCAAAACACTCTGGATGTACTACAGCCCGACACACTCTGGATGTGCTACAGCCCGACACACTCTGGATGTGCTACAGCCCGACACACTCTGGATGTGCAGCCATAATCTGATTGGGGTGAGCCCCCTCTGTCTCTCCTCTTTCTCTCTCTCTTTCTTCCTCTTTCTTTTTGCTCTCTTGTCATCTCTCCCTCCATTTCTCTCTTCCCTTCCCTTTATGTCCCTTTCTCTTTTCTCCCCCTCTCTCCCTCTCTCCCTCTCACTTCTTTCTTTTCTCTCGTCTCTCTCTTTCTTCAGCTAAGAGAACCAACTAAAATATGATGAAACCAATTGAACTAAGTGTGAAGAAGTGTAGAAAAGCTCAGTCAGGAGCTATGGTCCCTGTTCTACAGTCTGACACATTCTGGATGTGCTACAGCCCGACACACTCTGGATGTTCTACAGTCTGACACACTCTGGATGTTCTACAGTCTGACACACTCTGGATGTGCTACAGCCCGACACACTCTGGATGTGCTACAGCGTGACACACTCTGGATGTGCTACAGCCCGACACACTCTGGATGTGCTACAGCGTGACACACTCTGGATGTGCTACAGTCTGACACACTCTGGATGGGCTACAGCCCGACACACTCTGGATGTTCTACAGCCTGACACACTCTGGATGTGCTATGGTCCCTGTGCTACAGTCTGACACACTCTGGATGTGCTACAGCCCGACACCCTCTAGATGTGCTACAGCCCGACACACTCTGGATGTTCTACAGCCCGACACACTCTGGATGTGCTACAGCATGACACACTCTGGATGTGGCACAGCATGACACACTCTGGATGTGGCACAGCCCGACACACTCTGGATGTGCTACAGCCCTACACACTCTGGATGTGCTACAGCCCGACACACTCTGGATGTGCAGCCATAATCTGATTGGGGTTAGCTCCCTCCGTCTCTCCTTTTTCTCTCTCTCTTTCTTCCACTGTCTTTGTGCTCTCTTGTCATCTCTCCCTCCATTTCTCTCTTCCCTTTTCCTTTATTTTCCTTTCTCTTTTTTCCCCCTCTCTCCCTCTCTCCCTCTCACATCTTTCTTTTCTCTCGTCTCTCTCTTTCTTCAGCTAAGAGAACCAACTAAAATATGATGAAACCAACTGAACTAACTGTGAAGAAGTGTAGAAAAGCTCAGTCAGGAGCTATGGTCCCTGTGCTACAGTCTGACACACTCTGGATGTGCTACGGCCCGACACACTCTGGATGTGCTACGGCCCAACACACTCTGGATGTTCTACAGCCTGACACACTCTGGATGTTCTACAGTCTGACACACTCTGGATGTGCTACAGCGTGACACACTCTGGATGTGCTACAGTCTGACACACTCTGGATGTGCTACAGAGTGACACACTCTGGATGTGCTACATCCTGACACACTCTGGATGTGCTACAGCATGACACAATCTGGATGTGCTACAGCCCGACACACTCTGGATGTGCTACGGCCCGACACACTCTGGATGTGCTACGGCCCGACACACTCTGGATGTTCTACAGTCTGACACACTCTGGATGTGCTACAGCGTGACACACTCTGGATGTGCTACAGTCTGACACACTCTGGATGTGCTACAGAGCGACACACTCTGGATGTGCTACAGCATGACACACTCTGGATGTGCTACAGCATGACACACTCTGGATGTGCTACAGTCTGACACACTCTGGATGTGCTACAGCACGACACACTGGATGTGCTGCAGCCCGACACACTCTGGATGTGCTACAGCGTGACACACTCTGGATGTGCTACAGTCTGACACACTCTGGATGTGCTACAGCATGACACACTCTGGATGTGCTACAGCCCGACACACTCTGGATGTGCTACAGTCTGACACACTCTGGATGTGCTACAGCCCAACACACTCTGGATGTGCTACAGCCCGACACACTCTGGATGTGCTACAGCCCGACACAATCTGGATGTGCTACAGTCTGACACAATCTGGATGTGCTACAGCCCGACACACTCTGGATGTGCTACAGCCCGACTTACTCTGGATGTGCTACAGCCCGACACAATCTGGATGTGCTACAGCCCGACACATTCTGGATGTGCTACAGCGCGACACACTCTGGATGTGCTACAGCCCGACACACTCTGGATGTGCTACAGCCCGACACACTCTGGATGTGCTACAGCATGACACACTCTGGATGTGCTACAGCGCGACACACTCTGGATGTGCTACATCCTGACACACTCTGGATATGCTACATCCTGACACACTCTGGATATGCTACAGCCTGACACACTCTGGATGTGCAGCCATAATCTGATTGGGGTTAGCCCCCTCCGTCTCTCCTTTTTCTCTCTCTCTTTCTTCCTCTGTCTTTGTGCTCTCTTGTCATCTCTCCCTCCATTTCTCTCTTCCCTTTTCCTTTATGTTCCTTTCTCTTTTGTCTCCCTCTCTCCCTCTCTCCCCCTCACTTCTTTCTTTTCTCCCCACCCTCTCTCTTTTTTATTCAGCTAAGAGAACCAACTAAAATATGATGAAACCAATTGAACTAAGTGTGAATCAGTGTAGAAAAGCTCAGTCAGGAGCTATGGTCCCTGTGCTACAGTATGACACACTCTGGATGTTCTACAGTCTGACACAATCTGGATGTGCTACAGCCCGACACACTCAGGATGTTCTACAGTCTGACACACTCTGGATGTGCTACAGCGTGACACACTCTGGATGTGCTACAGCCCGATATACTCTGGATGTGCTACAGAGCGACAAACTCTGGATGTGCTACAGAGCGACACACTCTGGATGTGCTACAGTCTGACACACTCTGGATGTGCTACAGCCCGACACATTCTGGATGTGCTACAGCCCGACACACTTTGGATGTGCTACAGCCCGACACACTCTGGATGTGCTACAGCCCGACACAATCTGGATGTGCTACAGTCTGACACACTCTGGATGTGCTTCAGCCCGACACACTCTGGATGTGCTACAGCCCGACACACTCTGGATGTGCTACAGTCTGACACACTCTGGATGTGCTACAGGCTGACACAATCTGGATGTGCTACAGCCCGACACATTCTGGATGTTTTACAGCGTGACACACTCTGGATGTGCTACAGCCCGACACACTCTGGATGTGCTACAGCCCGACACACTCTGGATGTGCTACAGCGTGACACACTCTGGATGTGCTACAGCCCGACACACTCTGGATGTGCTACAGTGCGACACACTCTGGATGTGCAGCCAAAATCTGATTGGGGTTATCCCCCTCCGTCTCTCCTTTTTCTCTCTCTCTTTCTTCCTCTGTCTTTGTGCTCTGTTGTAATCTCTCCCTCCATTTCTCTCTTCCCTTTTCCTTTATGTTCCTTTCTCTTTTGTCTCCCTCTCTCCCTCTCTCCCCCTCGCTTCTTTCTTTTCTCCCCACCCTCTCTCTTTCTTCAGCTAAGAGAACCAACTAAAATATGATGAAACCAATTGAACTAAGTGTGAAGAAGTGTAGAAAAGCTCAGTCAGGAGCTATGGTCCCTGTTCTACAGTCTGACACACTCTGGATGTGCTACAGCCCGACACACTCTGGATGTTCTACAGTCTGACACACTCTGGATGTTCTACAGTCTGACACACTCTGGATGTGCTACAGCCCGACACACTCTGGATGTGCTACAGCGTGACACACTCTGGATGTGCTACAGCCCGACACACTCTGGATGTGCTACAGCGTGACACACTCTGGATGTGCTACAGTCTGACACACTCTGGATGTGCTACAGAGCGACACACTCTGGATGTGCTACAGAGCGACACACTCTGGATGTGTTACAGCGCAACACACTCTGGATGTGCAGCCCTAATCTGATTGGGGTTAGCCCCCTCCGTCTCTCCTCTTTCTCTCTCTCTTTCTTCCTTCCTCTGTCTTTGTGCTCTCTTGTCATTTCTCCCTCCATTTCTCTCTTCCCTTCCCTTTATGTCCCTTTCTCTTTTGTCCCCCTCTCTCCCCCTCTCCCCCTCACTTCTTTCTTTTCTCCCCTCTCTCTCTTTCTTTAGCTTCTCCCTCCCTCTGTCTCTGTCCTTCCCTATGTCCTTCCTCATTTTACTCTTCTCTTCTTCCTTCCCTCTGTCTCTGTTCCTCTCGCCATCTCCAGTGCTCTTTCTTTCTTTAGCCGTCACTCTCCCTCACTTTTTCTTTTCTCCCCTCTCTCGTTCTCTCTCACACACATTCTTTCACCCCCCTCTCCGTGTATGTGCGTGAGTGTGTACTTCCTGACACCTGTGTGGAGGTGTGGATGGGCAGGTGCAGCTGCTCTCACGCTCAGGGACTATTTTGGTTCTGAGGAAACAGATTTTGGCAGGTGTGTGTGTGTTAGAGTGTGTGTCTGTGTGTGTCTGTGTGTGTCTGTGGACTCCCGGTGTGCTCTGGACATGTTCACTGGAGTCTGTGTGTGCGTATGGGTGTGTGTGCATGTGTGTGCGTGCTCTGGATATGTTCACTGGACTGTTTTATCTAATGATTTTGGGTTTTTTTTAATCTGTGAGGTAGTACTTCAAAGTTTGAAGTAATGGTTGTAGTAATACGTCATGTACTCAGTACACTCTAGTCTACAGAGAGAGGGCTGAATGCACATGCTCTGTCTCATGCACAACCGCACTGTGCTAATTCACAATGCACAAGATGACTCCCACGCAACACCTAGCACCCATCAGCACGTAGCACCCAGCACCCAACAACACCAAGCACCCATGCACCCAACAACACTCAGCACCCATTAGCACACAGCACCCAGCATCCAACAATGACTAGTGCTCATGCTCCCAACAATACCAAGCACATAGTACCCAGCACCCAACAACACCTAGCACGCATGCACCCAACAACACTTAGTCCCCATCAGCACATAGCACCCAACAATACCAAACACCCAACAATGCAAAGTACCCATGAGCACATAGCACTCAGCACCCAACAGCACATAGCACCCACACACCCAACAACACCAAGCACCCATCAGCACATAGCACCTAGCACCCAACAACACCTAGCACCCATCAGCACATCTAGTGGTATGGTGGGTGAGTAGCAAGCCCTTGCATCACAGGGCCTTTCTGCAGGGTTTGCATGTTTTGCCTGTGTGTGGGTTCTTTTGGACACGTTGGTTTCCCTCGTCCATCTTCTTCTGCTTTCTCCGGGGCCGAGTCACAGCAGTTTGAGCAGTGAGGACTTCTCTCTCCATACAAACTTCCTCCAGCTCTTCCAGGAGGCCAGCCGAGAGACATAGTCCTTCCAGCTTGTCCTGAGTCTTTCCTCCCTCCTGGTGGGACATGCTCAGACCACCTCCTCAGGGGGGTATCCAGGAAGCATCCTGAAAAGCTGCCAAAGCCACCTCAGCGGGCTCTTCTCATGTGCAGGAGAAAAAGCTCTACTCCAAACTCCTGATGAGGAGGTACAAATTTTCCTATAAAGTGCACTTTTCCTCATCATTAGCATGGTACCCAAACACCTAGCATCACAGCACTCAACATCCACTAGCACCTATCAGGATGACCAGGATGACGTCACCGTGCCACGTGAACAGGACAGCCACATTCTGGAGTGCATTATGGGAGAGTGCTCTGAACACATGGGCTCAGAGCAGGGCCTGTCAACCCACCATGCGCAGTCAAAGAAAAAACCTTTAGGAAGTGAGTTAAAAACACTTGGATCATATGTGTGAATGAGCACTGCAGAGCCACACCATTCAAGAGCAGCACCCAACAGCACCCGCACGCAGAGCTATCCTACCTACCACACAACCACATCCATTAGAGCCTAGCATCAGCACGTAGCACACAGACACCCAGCCACCACCAACCCCACACACAGCAGCACCCACACGCACAGCTATCAATGCCACAGAACCCAATACTTTATAGCACCTAGCACCCGTGAACAGGACCTAGCATCAGCACATAGCACCCAGACAGACACCCAGCCACCCTGCATACAGCACATCCACACACCAGCAAGGAATGCCACTGCACTTGGTACCTGATAGCACCTAGCACCCATGAGCACCCAACAGCAGCAGGTGCAGTGCAGTTCACCCACTCATTTTCACATGTGTCTTCACATCTCTTCCTCTAACACCTACACTTCTGGTATAGTGAAGCAGGATGTACACGAAATTAGAGGAAAGTTTTATTCTATTACTCTAGGTCTGTTCACATGAGTCAGCAGAGAGCGGCACAAGGTCATCAGAGTCTTCTCCGACATAAGTCAGAGAGTGACACAAGGTCAGCGCCTTCTCCGACATGAGTCAGAGAGTGGCACGAGGTCAGCGTCTTCTCCGACATGAGTCAGAGAGCGGCACGAGGTCATCAGAGTCTTCTCCGACATGAATCAGAGAGCAGCACGAGGTCAGCGCCTTTCCGGCATAAGTCAGAGAGCAGCATGAGGTCATCAGAATCTTCTCCGACATGAATCAGAGAGCGGCACGAGGTCAGTGTCTTCTCCGACATGAGTCAGAGAGTGGCACGAGGTCATCAGAGTATTCTCCGACATGAGTCAGAGAGTGGCACGAGGTCAGCGCCTTCTCCGACATGAGTCAGAGAGCGGCACGAGGTCAGCGCCTTCTCCGACATAAGTCAGAGAGCGGCACGAGGTCAGCGTCTTCTCCGACATGAGTCAGAGAGCGGCACGAGGTCATCAGAGTCTTCTCCGACATGAGTCAGAGAGCGGCACGAGGTCATCAGAGTCTTCTCCGACATGAGTCAGAGAGCGGCACAAGGTTAGCGTCTTCTCCGACATGATTCAGAGAGCGGCACGAGGTCATCAGCGTCTTCTCCGACATGAGTCCGAGAGCGGCACGAGGTCAGCGTCTTCTCCGACATGAGTCAGAGAGCGGCACGAGGTCATCAGAGTCTTCTCCGACATGAGTAAGAGAGTGGTACGAGGTCAGCGTCTTCTCCGACATGAGTCAGAGAGTGGCACGAGGTCAGCGTCTTCTCCGACATGAGTCCGAGAGCGGCACGAGGTCATCAGAGTCTTCTCCGACATGAGTCAGAGAGCGGCACGAGGTCAGAGTCTTCTCCGACATGAGTCAGAGAGCGGCACAAGGTCAGCGTCTTCTCCGACATGAGTCAGAGAGCGGCACAAGGTCAGCGTCTTCTCCGACATGAGTCAGAGAGCGGCACAAGGTCAGCGCCTTCTCCGATATGAGTCAGAGAGCGGCACGAGGTCATCAGCGTCTTCTCCGACATGAGTCAGAGAGTGGGACGAGGTCAGCGTCTTCTCCGACATGAGTCAGAGAGCGGCACGAGGTCAGCGTCTTCTCCGACATGAGTCCGAGAGCGGCACAAGGTCAGCGCCTTCTCCGATATGAGTCAGAGAGCGGGTCAGCGTCTTCTCCGACATGAGTCAGAGAGCGGCACGAGGTCAGCGTCTTCTTCGACATGAGTCCGAGAGCGGCACGAGATCAGCGTCTTCTCCAACATGAGTCCGAGAGTGGCACGAGGTCATCAGAGTCTTCTCCCACATGAGTCAGAGAGCGGCACGAGGTCATCAGAGTCTTCTCTGACATGAGTCAGAGAGTGGGACGAGGTCAGCGTCTTCTCCGACATGAGTCAGAGAGCGGCACAAGGTCAGCGTCTTCTCCGACATGAGTCCGAGAGCGGCACAAGGTCAGCGTCTTCTCCGACATGAGTCCGAGAGCGGCACGAGATCAGCGTCTTCTCCCACATGAGTCAGAGAGCGGCACGAGGTCATCAGAGTCTTCTCTGACATGAGTCCGAGAGCGGCACGAGATCAGCGTCTTCTCCGGCACAAGTCCATGGGTTTGAGAAGTAAGAAAAGATTGGGCTGTTGGTAGCAGTGGTAGAAGTACTTGATTTTGTTACTTAAGTCCTACTACTTCTGCTACTAATGCTACTACTACTAGTACTACATCTGCAACTACTGCTGCTGCTACTACTACTACTACTACTACTACTACCGCTACTACATCTGCTACTATTGCTACTACTACTACTACTACTACTACTACTACCACTACCACTACTTCTACTACTACTACAGCAAGCAAAATACCTAAAGAAATGTTATATGTACATGTATAGAGTACACCACAGTGAGTCACAATGCATTTCTGTTGAAACTTCATTTGAATTCTCATGAAAGATAAACTTCTAATGAAATTCAAGTGTCTCCATAAATGACTGTTGAAGTTCAGTCCAGTGCTCAGTATGAGTCTGTAGCCCACAGACAGGGGGCGCTAGCGCTGAAAGCAGGGCACAGGGAGGGAGCAGAGGGTGTAATGTTGTTTCCTCATCACAAACAGACCTGAAGTTGTGTTTTGTTTCATTCACACATGTTTAACACAAAAACCCTGCATATTTAGGCTGAGTTCTTCTCTCAGACTGAAAACATTCTGTTCCACCTTGTGATGTCATCATGTGGTAATAAGTGGAGTGCTCCACTGTGTTTTAAACTCCATACACCTTCACTAGAATCATATGGATGATTTCAGACCTGGAATTGCCTATCTCGACTGAACTGAAGGTAAAAGGAGCTGTTAACTTGAAAACTATCACTTCATGACATCACGGGGTGGAACGGAGCATTTTGAGCTTTGGAAATGTATGTATGTATGACATACTAATAATAAAATGTTACTCAAACATGTGTGAATGAAACAAAACACAACTCCAGGTCTGTTTTTGCAGAGGGAACAACATTATAACATGGCTAAAAGTCTACAACAGACAATTTTGCATAATACAGGACCTTTAAATATATATAAATATCATAAATGTGGCCTGTTGTTCAGTGACCTGTACAGCAGACTGCTGCAGTAGCATTTGTTCACCTGAAATAACCCAGACTACAGGAAATTACAGGTGCCCTTTTTGTAGAAGAGCACCTGCCCCTCAGAAATGTCTTTGTGTGTGACTGTGCTGCCAATACCAACTCGTGTATCTACTATGCCAGGGATGTCCAAACTATGGCCCGGGGCAAATGCCGCCAAATGCTGCAAAGCAATATTTGTTGGCCCTCACCATTCCGATGAAATGGTCCAAATAAACAGAACTTTAAGTAAATATACCAGTATACATCCAACAACATTACACTGGATTATCATACAGGCCTATAATCAATGTTGGTAAAAGGTCATACACATTACACACACACACATTCACGCACACATACACACACGCATACACACAATCACACACACATTCACACATTTATGCACACATTCAGACATTCACGCACACATTCACACACAAACGTACTGTTTTGTTTGTCCTCCACAGCAAAATTGTCTGTGTGCTGCCCAGTGTCCAGAGAAGAGTAGCCTTATCGGGGTGTTCTGTGGGTGCTAAGGGACTACCCGGATAACCATAGGGAAGTGCACAGTGCAGAACCAATCAGGATGGAACTGCAGCTCCAATTAGTGGCACAGATCTGACACATGTTTGAATACTTTCACATATTACATAGTTTGTATTTGTGTGATAGTTTGGACCTTATCTCGTCTAAAGGAATAAGAACTGAATATTGAGCTATATGATATTGGCAGAGTGGCAGTGGCACAACAGTTAATGCTTGCGCCTCACAACAAGAAGGTCTTCAGTTTGACTCCCGGGCAGTGATCTGTGTACGATTGCATGTTCTGCTCATTAGAGGATTAGTCGATTGACTGATTTATAGAGTCTCCATAGACTCCGTAGAGATGCAAAATCGCTTTGAGAGCTTTTGCCACATCCCCTTTTTAGTCGACTAACTGATTTGCAGAGCATGTGTTTTTAATAAACCAGTAATTTCTTTTAACAGCCCTACCAGTTTCCCCTATGACTAAAAACCCATACAACAGGCTTCCAAATCTCACTGGGACTTTTCTGGGTAAATGAAGAATGAAAATAGTGCTAAATGCTAAAAGACACAAATGTAGCTTATGGGACCGAATGAGTGTGTAAAACAGTGCTATTTTGTGTGAGGGCTGTGTTAAAATGATGAACATTTCAGAAGCAGGTGTACACTTATGCGCAGCACAAGCTCATAAAAAAGCACACTTTACCTTTGGCCTCTTTGTTTGAGCTGAGCAGTTCACAGAAGCTGCCCATCAAACGGACATCACAAGTTTGTCCCATCCCCACCTTTTTGGGAGCATTCACATTTGCACAATCATTACATCAAAGTTAAGACTACACTGGGACTAAACCTCAAACTAAATCTGGAATAGATCAATATTAAACAAGGACTAGAACAGGACTCAACCAAGTCTACATTTGAACTCAAACTGGGCTAAAACTGCAACCAAAAAAGTGTGCACCCACCCTTTCAGATATACACTGCTGACCAAAAAAAATTCGAGCCTGGATTTAACTAAAAAAATAGGTTGGGGTTGCTGCAGTTGGTCAGGTCTAGGTTCAGCAACAGTCTGTGCTCAAAGAATGAGGTCAGCTGACTACCTGAATATACTAACTGAAGGATATTCTATCAATAGATTTTTATTCCCTGATGGCACGGGCATATTCCAAGATGGCAATGCTAGGATTCATCGGGCTCAAATTGTGAAAGAGTGGTTCAGGGAGCATGAGACATCATTTTCACACATGGATTGTCCACCACAATCCAGACCAACAGTCCAGACCTTAAGCCCATTGAGAATCTTTGGGCTTAAGGTCTGGACTGTTGGTCTGGATTGTGGTGGACCAACAGTCCAGACCAACAGTCCAGACTTAAGCCCATTGAGAATCTTTGGGATGTGCTGGAGAAGGCTTTGTGCCAATCAATGCAACATCTAGGTGAAAAATTAATGCAACACTGGATGGGAATCAATCTTCTGACATTGCAGAAGCTTATCAAAACAATGCCACTGCGAATGCGTGCTGTAATCAAAGCTGAAGGCGGAAGAGGGTCCAATCCTGGAGTCCTAAGAAGCTGAGACCCAGGACAACAGACCAGACACAGAAGGTGCTGCTAGGACAGGTAAAACCAATGCAGACGGACCTGGTCCTCCAAAACAATGTCAAGACTGAAAAGGTTTTGGATTGTTTTCACATGATCATGAATAATGGTTTATAATACTGTATTTTCTGCACTATAAGGCGCATCGGAATATAAGGCGCACCTTCAATGAATGGCCTATTTTAAAACAGTTTTCTTATATAGGGCGCACTGCATTATAAGGCACATAGAATATAAACTACTGTAGTAGCTGAGGTTGTGTTATGCATCCACGAGATGGAGCTGCGCTAAAGGGAATGTCAACAAAACAGACACGTCAGTCAGTCAAACTTTATTAATAGTTAATGCATTCAGAATATAGTAACTCTCAAAATAGTGCAAAGCAATAACAATAACTCAATGTTGTTCAAACCTTAATGTCCATATTCACAAACATGTGAAAGAAACACGTAAAGCTCACTTTTTCAGTTCATTCCTCATTCACGAATCCGTCGAATTCTTCCTCTTCAGTGTTCAGTTGAACAGTTGGGCGAGCTCGGCATTCAAAGTGCCCGATTCCGTCTTGTCAAAATCGCCATTATCCGTGTCGCTGCTGTTGTCTTGCAGTTCAGTGACAATTCCTGCCTTCGTGAAAGCTCGGACCACAGTTGAGACTGATATATCAGCCCAGGCATCCGCAATCCAGATTGTGGCGTATGTCGCCCGGCGCTGACTCCCCATCTCCCCGTTATTACCGCTATTACTTCAGCGACGCCTCCTGACTACAGATGTCATAATTGACCAATATTGATCCATATATAAGGCGCACTGTGGGTTTTTGAGAAAATTTAAGGCTTTTAGGTGAGCCTTATAGTGCAGAAAATATGGTATTAGTCAAGGACAAAATAGTAAATTACTCAAGTAAAAGTACGAAAAGTATCTGGAAAAACTGGATTGAAATAAACAATAGACAATGCAGAAGCTTATCGAAACAATGCCACAGCAAACTCGTGCCGTAATCAAACCTAAAGGCGTTCCAACCAAATATTAGAGTGTGTGACTTTTTTTTTTTGCCAGGAAGTGTATAAACACTATTTCGGCATGCTCTTAGCACACTCCTGATGCCCTCCTGCTGATATGTCCCTTCCTCTCGATGCCTGTCCCAGCACTTGGGAGTGAGCGCTGCTCTGGGGGCCCCTGGTACTGATCTATCCCCAGACTCCTCTCTCTGTTGCTCCACCCCTGAGGTCCACACCACAGCACAGCCGCTACCAGCATGACACAGGAAATACAGAAATAACTATAGCTGAATAACCCTCCAGAAGCACTGTGTGTGTTTGGGGAACTACGAAATCTCCACCGTCCCACTCTTTTGGCCTCTGACTCACAAACTTCCACCTTTCGGTTGGCTCGTCTGCACCCCCCTTTACGTAAATGCCAGATATGGTGTGACACGTAACATTCTTAAGAAATTACTATAAACTTTGACCAATGCAAAATAGTTTGTATCTCTGCAGTGTGGCATTGAGCGCCTGAACCCTGCATCAAGCACCTCTGTGTGTGCTGTACCCTAGGATATGGCTATGCTAACTAGCTAGGGTTTTGCATAATATAAGACATTTAAACTAAAAATATACAGACTATCCATCCATTTTCTTCTGCTTATCTGGGGCCGGGTCGCGGGGGCAGCAGTCTAAGCAGGGACTCTCAAACTTCTCTCACCCCAGACACGTCCTCCAGCTCCTCCGGTGGGATCCCAAGGCGTTCCCAGGCCAGCCGAGAGACATAGTCCCTCCAGCGTGTAAATGTACAGACTAAATGTACAATAATTCATTGGAATATGCCTCAGACCTGTGAGCCTTACATTTGTTTTTCCCTAGTTCATCTGGGCTGGCATTGTTTGTTTAGTTTATTGTATTTTCCTTTTTCCAGATCAGTTGAAGAGGCTGTAATGCGTTGCCGCACCATCAATAAAAGACCATGCTATCCTGTGTAGCAAGTGTTACATACCAGGGAGAAAAGGTGGGTTTTCAATCTAGAGAGCATGTGACAAACAGAGGACGCCGTTCCATCATCTGGGCTCTGTCACCTGGAAAGTACATTTTTGGAATATAATTTTGTATATATTTTGATGTTTGTGGAGGAGGTAATGAAACAAACTTCACTGATTTGCTCGTCGGGTCCATTCTAATTGTGATTTCAATTTGATTGTGATGAATCTTGGGGCCTACATCAAACTCATATCGATGCCATCTTGGAGCTTCTGAGATGCATCTGTCTGGTTCACATGTTTAGTGCATCCCCTAGAGCTCCACAACTGACCTGGTTTCATTCAGCATCAGCGCAAGGCTGACAAGAGCCAACAGTCAGAGTCTCCTCCACCGTCTATAAGCTCATCTATAAGCCTATCTATAAGTTGGTCTATGAGCCTGCCTATGAGCCCGCGTATGAGCTTGTCTATGAGTCCGCCTATGAGCCGGCTCATACGACCGCCTATAAGCCCAACTATAAGCCCGCCAATGAGCCCATCTATAAGTCCACCTATAAACCTATGAGCCCGCTTATAAGCCCATCTATAAGCTTGCCTATAAACCTGTTTATAAACCCACCTATAAGCTTATGAGCCCACTTATAAGCCTGTCCATAAGCCTATGAGCCCGCCTATAAGCCCATCTATAAGCCTGTCTATAAGCCCGTCTATAAGCCTATGAGCCCTCCTATAAGCCTGTCTATAAGGCCACCTATAAGCCTATGAGCTCGCCTATAAGCCCGTCTATAAGGCCACCTATAAGCCTATGAGCCCGCCTATAAGCCTGTCTAAAAGCCCGTCTATAGGCCTATGAGCCCGCCTATAAGCCCGTCTATAAGGCCACCTACAAGCCTATGAGCCCGCCTATAAACCCGTCTATAAGACCACATATAAGCCTATGAGCCCGCCTATAAACCCGTCTATAAGGCCACCTATAAGCCCAAACTTATTCTGCACATCACACACTGTTAAAGGAACGTCCACATGTCCTGCCATGCTACAATGTTGTTCCCTCATCTAAAACCTGCCTGAAGAGGTTTTAGATGTCACCCATGAATGTTTGAGTATTTTAGAGATCTCTCCTGGGCTACCCATCCACCCACAAGCCTATCACCCATGCTCCTGCACAACAATTCTCCATAAATATACAAAAACATGATACATAACTGTATACAGTGACTTGACAAACCTAATGTGATGTGCAGGAGTTTGGTGGGGTACTGTGTGATAACGCTTTGAGGGAAGTGAAACATGTTCATAGATTGTTTTTAGCATTTTCAAAACAGTAAAAGGTGACATGGTGACATAAATATGTTATGTGCTAGCAGTTTATAGCCCATAGAAGTAAAATATGAGCATGTAGCTGCAGAGTTTTAGTGCTGTGACCCGCTGCAGACAGGGACAGGTGCTGGGGCAAAGACAATTTAAATTCTGTTATTTTGTGCTCTTGGAGTTCTCTGAAAGGCAGTGAGTGTGAACAGGGCACTGCACTTTCCATCACAACAGCACAACAGACCAACCACAACAGCAGCACAGAACCCACATGTTTCCATTCAGGTCAACGGAACTTCAAACCATCCACTCAGCAAGACGCCAAACGTGTCAAGACGCCAAACGTGTCAAGACGCCAAACGTGTCACACTGTTGTCATCAGGCATTCTCATGTAACTGGTCAAGAGTTGAAAGTAAAGTAAAAAGCTCTGTATAACTTTTCTGAAGGACAACATGAGGGAGATGTTCCGCAGTAAGCAAGCAGATCAGTAAAGTGCAAAAACTGCACAACAGATAAGCTTAATGCCGGGCTGTGGAACATTTCAGCTAAAGTAATAACATCTCATAGAATCCAGCAGGTAGCGTAACCCTACCAGAAAAGTGACATAGTGATGAAGAGTGATGAAGATGAGGAGAAAAATATAACATTATATGACAGTGAAACTAAACCAGAGGACATTTAATATAAACGTATCTGTTTTAAAAATGTATATGTGCAGCACAGCTGAGTATAAACCACAGAGAGAGAGAGCAATAAGGAGAGGAAGAGGTGAGAGAGCGAAAAGAGAGATAAAAAGAGAGACACAGAGAGAGAGAGAGACAAAGAGAGAGAGACAAAGAGAGAGACACACACACAGAGAGAGAGAGAGAGAGAGAGAGAGAGGAAGAGGTGAGAGAGAGAGAGACAGACAAAGAGAGAGACACACACAGAGAGAGAGAGGAAGAGGTGAGAGAGAGAGACAAAGAGAGAGAGAGAGAGGAAGAGGTGTGAGAGAGAAAGGAAAGATAAAGACAGAGAGAGAGAGAGGAAGAGGTGACACAGAGAGAAAAAAGAGAAACAAAGAAAGAGACAGAGAGAGAGAGGAAGAGGTGAGAGAGACAAAGAGAGGATAGAGAAACAGTGAGAGCACAGAGCTGTGGTGAGCCACAGCCACCAAAATAACCTGCTGTGTACAAAAACCTGCACAAGTGCATCCACCCACACACTGTCACACGTGTGCTAAGAGCGGCCCTCACAGAGGCCTCAGTGCGGCCCTTCAGAGCAGTCCTCACAGGGGCCCTCAGAGAAGCCCTGATAGGGGACTTCAGAGTGGCTTCACAGAGGCCTCAGAGTGGCCTTCAGAGTGGCCCTTAATGTGGCCTTCACAGGGGCCCTCAGAGTGGTCTTCAGAGGGGCCCTGATGGAGCAGGTTAAACAGTCGACAGCAGACGGCGTGTTGAAATACCTCCATATCTAAACCAGGTCTGAAACAGAACTACCACCAAATTACCAATAACTCACCCAAAGGAGGACAAAATGTTCATTAGATAGTCTCTAAATGAGGCCAGAGAGGACCTCCAGGAGCCTCAGATGGAGCCTGTAGCTACAGTTTGAGAGCCACTGTTGTAGAGACATGCTTTGGTGTAACGTGGTGATGAAGCACAAAGTCTCTAGACTCCAGAGGATCAGAGCGATACCAAATGAGAATGAATCCAATCAATGATTAGCCTGAGAGGGAAAGCTCTGGGCTCAATGTTCAGGAGGGGTTAATAATTCCTCAGCTGCATTTACTTTGAATGTGACTCAGTCGACCTGTCCACTCCTCCTTAAATCAAACACCATTTTTGTAATTGCAAATGAAGTGGAACCACAGCTGCAGTGAAAGTGAGAGTCTAGCATTAGCTAAGCCTTGTTGTGGTGAGCTGAAGCGTTGAAGGCCAGTGTCCACAGGAGTGTGAAGTGTCACATCAGACCGTCATGGAGCTTCCTGTACTACAGTCTGCTCATGAGCTAGTTCACTTTTTCTCCATCTAAAAAATTGTTATTATTTTTGAATGAAGCTTCATTTAACCTGGTGCAGACCCATTTGAAGAAGAGTGCACCAGGCAAAGACTAGCAACAGAAAAATCTACACATGTTGAAATAATCAAACATGTGGGTGCTGCAAGAATAAAGATGTAACAGGTTGACATAAAAGTCATTTTATGAGAATTTATCCAAGTAAAGCCATGTGCACAGTGATGCACACGAGCAACTGTATGATTCTCAAAAACAACTAAAGCTGTTCTTACTTTCATTGTTGTAATATTATGAGAATATAACATGGATGAGATAAAATGTAAAGATTTAGGGACCGATATCATTGTTCCCAGTCAAAGTGAACAGAGAAGAATTGTGCTTGCATGAGTTAAAAGCTTACACATAAACCTACTATAGCTGTTAAACTTTATGCTGCTGTTCTAAAACGTCACATACCTTTGAGTTACCCCCCCATGAAGTCAGTGGCTCTGGGTGTAGCTTGGAGCTTGTAGGATGTGCTTCAAGTCAGCGCTGCAGACAGGTGAAGCAGTGCAGTATCCACTTACTAGGCTTTGGCTCATAGACTGTATATATAAATGGACATACATACCCTGCTGGTTTGCTTCTATAACTTCTAACCTCAGAGTGCTTCATTCACACTCCCTTTGTCCATATTGATGCTAAAAAGATGCCACGTTTGTCTCGATTCATTTGGATGCTTAGCGCTTGGCTTCTGTACAAACCTCAGAGCTGCCCTGTGATTGGTTTGCCCGATTATCCTTACAGCAGGTACATGCCAAGATGGATTTTCAAGCGTTCCATGAGAATCCATCTTTCTGTGCAAGTTTAGGAGGAAACCTCAGCATCCATAAAACCCAGCCACACAGAGAACATGTAAACCCCACGCGGGCCTCTGTGGTTTGTGAAGTTGTAGTGTGTTATTTTGTATCATGTTTTTGTATATTTATGGAGACTTGTTGTGTGGGAGCCTGGGTGACATAGACCTGTGGGCGGAGTCTTGGATAGAACTGCACTGCTGACCATAAGGAGAGTTTGAATAGGACCCAGGAGACATCGATCACTCAAACATGGATGACATCTAAAACCACTTCAGTCATGTTTTTGATGAGAGAATAACATGTAAATATGGCAGAACGCTCCACAAAGTCGATTTTGCATCAGATGTTGTCTTTAATGTTTTCTTTTATCTACAATGACTGATGAAAGTTCACCTTTCAGAAGTCACTGTAGATTTTACAATTAATTATGATTCAGATCTAATTAACTGCACCGTCTAGTTCCCATGGATCATTTGGAGTTTAAAATATACACGCATTTAGACATTTCACTTTAAGAGTAGTGTTTCTAAAAGCGTCCTCTGCAGGTGTCTGAATTCTGTCCTAGTCAAAGTTGTGAGCCTAAAGCGAGCTAATGAAGCTAACTGTATCCTCCTCTGCCTCTCCATCAGCTGTGCGCACACTACAGCCCAGTGTCACCACAAATACTGGCATCATTCTAAAACTGGTATTAGCCACTTCCTGCTGTGTGTGTGCGTGTGTGTGAGGGGCCGGGGCGGATCGCACCTGGTCCACGCAGCTGTGAGGGCCTGCCTGCGGGGGGGCGGGGGGCATGGAGGAGCAGAGTGGAGGAAGAGAGACAGCACAGGGAGGGCTGGGCGAGGAGGGGTGAAGAGGGGAATGGAGGAGCCAAAGGGGCCCTGTGTGTGCTGTACTGGGGACATAGGCTCATACGCCACAGATGAGCCGCTCTGGACAAATGCACTTTAAAGACAGGCTGTTTTACTTCTACACTGTGTGCACAATTATTAGGCAAATGATTATTTTGACTATATCATCATTTAATTCAAAATTTCCTACTTCAAGCTGTATAAACTTGAACACCTTGTTGGATTTAATGCATATCAGGTGATGTGTATCTATGTAATGAGGGAGGGCGTGGCCTAAGGAGATCAACACCCTATATCAAGGTGTGCATAATTATTAGGAAGATTCTTCTTCTCAGGAAAAAATGGGCCAAAAAAAAGATTTAACTGACTCTGAAAAGTCAAAAATTGTAAAAAGTCTTTCAGAGGGATGCAACATTCTTGAAATATCTAAGATATTGGGGCGTGATAACCAAACCATCAACGTCAAACGTTTTGTTGCAAATAGTCAACAGGGTCACAAGAAATGTGTCGAGAAGAAAAGAAGCAAAGTAAGCGCCAAATATTTGAGAAGAATCAAACATGAAGCTACCCCATTATCCTCCAGTGCTGCCATATTCCACAACTGCAACCACCTGGAGCACCAAGAAGTGCGAGGTGTTCAGTTCTCAGAGACATGGCCAAGGTAAGACAGGCTGAAACCCGACCACCTCTGAACATGACATATGGGCCAAGAAATATCTGAAGACATACTTTTCAAAGGTTTTGTGGACTGATGAGATGAGAGTGACTCATGAGGTGCCTGTGGTTGGATCAGTAATGGACACAGAGCTCCACTTCGACTCAGACGCTAGCAAGGTGGAGGTGGGGTACTGGTATGGCCAGGTATTAAGATGAGCTAGTTGGACATTTTCAGGTTGAAAATTGACTCAAAATCAATTCTGAGACCTACTGACAATTTTTAGGAAACACTTTCTCCAAGCAGTAGTACAGGAAAAAGTCTGCATCTTTTAAGAAGTTAAAACTTTCAACAAGATTTTTATGCAAGACAATGCTCCATCATATGCATCAAAGTACTCCACCTCGTGGCTGGCCAGTAAAGGCCCTAAAGAAGTTTCACTTTTGTTTTTTGATGCTCTGAGTCCTCTACAGAGCACTATCACAACACAATCATCGTGCTGAATCACTCCCCCTTCAGAGCACTATCACAACACACACTACATCCCACTAATGAAACTCCTGCACATTAAATCAGGTTTGTCAAGTTTTTGTACAGTTATGTATCATGGTTTTGTATATTCATGGAGAATTGTCATGTGGAGCATGGGTGATGTAGGCTTGTGGGTGGAGTATAGGTGATGTAGGTTTGTGGGTAGTTAGGAGAGTTTGAATAGGGCCCAGGTGAGTTTGATTACTCAAACATGCGTGGAGGACATCTAAAACCTCTTCAGGCAGCTTTTTGATGAAGGAACAGTGTTATAGCTCAGTAGATGCCTCAAAAAATCTATTTTGCATAATACCCCAACTTTGTTTAAGCTCACATAGTGTCATTTTGGTGGCATTTTGTTTGGCATGTTTAAATCTTTTTAATTTTTGACATTATCTGTGAACTTATTTTCTACTCTTAATTGTGAATGCAATGCATGTTTATTGGTTTTAAATGCTCCTGAAATTAAGTGTTGCCTGACTAGCCTGTATTGAGGTGATGTTGTAATGTGTAAGTGGGACGTCACTGAAGGCCCAAGGGTGCACGTCCCGACACTGCTTTCCACACAAGGCTTTAACGTCACTCATTTCTGTAAAAGTGACAGTTGGACTGATTCAGTTGCTCAACATGTGCATTTATTTATTTTTAAGTAAGAATAATTATAATAACCAGGGATGCGCTGATGGTGCGCTTATATTGGATATCATCACTAATATTGAAAACTTTGATGGATATTGGCTTCCAAACGTCGGTTGAGTCGATATTCTGGTTGGCCACGGATCATCTCATGATGTTTGAACTTTTATTTAAATAAACTTGTTCTGTAGTTACTTGAGAGATATATAACAGACACATAACACATTGAGATCATTTCTGGTTTAAAAATGCTAATGTCAGTCTGTGCAGTGGTATGAGTTGATATCAGGTATCGTAAGATCTATTTTGCTTGTGTCTGTTATATAATTAAACTCCATAACACCAGTGGGTCATTATGTTATAATTTACACATTTGCAATATTAATGTAAAAGATAGAAAACTGTGGTGCCCAATGGGAGGTGACATCGTCATCACAGAGTCATTTAGCTGTTGGTCCCTCCTAGCGTGTAATGGCGTAAGTTTAGGCAAGTAACGGTTTTGAAGTAAGTGAGTACATTAGTGGTGTTCTATTCCACGTTATCTTACTACTGATTTCGAATGTCAGATAAGCCTTGTATATATAGATATTTTGTGCAATATCTGAAGGAAACCACACTGTTACCACACTTTGACCATTGACTCTTATAGAAAACAGGTGTGACAGGACTATTTTGGCCCGAGCAGGACACCATAGCCCATACGTGTGTGGTTGGTTGGTTGTATTTAGCCTCCATGCTCTGCCTCTGCTGCAGCTGCCCTCCACTCTCACATTTATAGAGCCACAGATGGCCAACCACACTGAGCGAACACAACTCTGTACATCAATTTTACAGACATGGTACAGAGCCTCCTGGTCTCCATGGAGATGTTAGTGTGTTCCCTGCACGTTACACAGTGTGACTTGAAAGGGCCCATATTATGCTATTATCTGATATATGTTTATCATGTTTATAATATTCTATTATTATATAATGCCCTCATAAACAGGGCTGGAGTTGTGTTTTGTTTCATTCACACATGTTTAACACATTAACCCTGCATATTTAGGCTGAGTTCTTCTCTCAAACTGAAAGCACTCTTGTGCTCACACCTTGTGATGTCATATGGTAAAAAAGGAAATCCTCCACTTTGTTTTTAAAATCCATACAAAAACATCACAAGGTAAGCTTGGGAGAGGATACCACAGTGTTGCTTAAACATGTGTGAATGAAACAAAACAAAACTCCTGCTCTGTTTTTGAAGAGGTTTTCACAGTTTTCTAATACTTGGTTTGTTGGGATAGTACCTGTGGTGTATATTTATCATAATTTTACATCAGCAAATCTCTCTATGCCATCAACACCAATTCCATCCAAAATGCAGAGTCAAGGAAGGTTTTTTTTTGTTAAACCTTCATTCAACAAAACAAACGTGTTCTCTACGTGTCTTGCCTAAGGACACAACAACAGAACTTGGTCCGAGCGGGACTCGATCCTCCGACCTTCAGGTCAATAGCGCAACTATTTTGATAATCTAACAATGATGTGAAATAAACCTAATAATAATACACAGATCTCCAGCGCCCCCTGCAAAGTCATAATGGGACAGACATATTTAGTCTGTGGTGCAAAATCTGCCCTCGTGTTTTAACAAACTTGTCCTGGGGTTCTTATCCAGTGGACTCTAAACTGACACAGTATCATCAGCATGTATCTGGAATCAAAACTTTCAAAACAAATTTACATAAGGATCGGGTTGTGGTTATAACGAGCTCTTAACAAAGCAGCCATTTGAAAAACATAAAAATCCCTGCAACACAGGCAGATACAGGTGAACCCAATGTGGCGTGTATTTTGATGACCTTAAAAATGTCTCTAGCGCCCCCTGCAAAGTTAAAATGGGTTGGAAACATTTACATTTCCAATGTGACAGTGGAAATATTGAATGCCATGTGAAGTGAGGGCTGATAGGCCATCGAGATTTGTTAAGATTAAAATTAAACTTTCATCATGTGAATTTTGTGAGAAAGCCCAATATTTTGTATCAGGATATATTTATGTTTTTACTTACCTAAGATCTGGATAATTAAAAGTTATGCTCCATCTTCTTCTCCTCAAGGTGGTGCCCACAGGTCACGTTATAGGTCAGATCTGGGGCCAGCTTGCAACGACTGTATGTTTCCATGGCATGACAGATGACTTTAATGCTATATTGTGGAACATTCCAGTTAAAGAAACAAACACAAGGCAACTGTTAAATTAATCCTGATGTCCCTGCTTGAATGTAACAAAATCACAAGCATAAATAATGTGTTAATTTTTATAAGGACAGTTTAGTAAAGAAAATGAAGTGTCAAGTCTGAGAGTGTTCAGAGCCTTAACCTGCAGAGACAGACACATTTAAATCTTTCTCACTGTCAGTGTACGGGACGGGAGGAAGAAGTACCCTGTTTGGAAAAGGAAAAGTACAGATACTGGAGCAAAAAAAAAAAAAAAAAAACCTCAAGAAAAAGTATCACAAGAAAAAATCTACAAAAAATATTAAAGTACTTGTTTAAAAATGTACTTAAAGAGTAAAAAGTAAAAGTATTTCACAGATTTTGAGAAAAAAAAAAATATTGAAATGTGGTGATTTGATAAAGAAACAGAAACAATTGAGTCAGTCATTTTTTCAGTTTTATTGTATATTTTTGTTTGCTCAAATTCTGGATTTGTTAAAAATAAACCCTCAGCCTTTTCAGCCGGTTTCAGACTATAATAAAAAATACTTTTACTTTTCAGTTCTGTTCAGTGTAGTGGAAGTACAGATACCTTCTCTCAAATGCAGTCAAGTAAAAGTAATTTAGAAGTTTTCACGCTTTATAACATTAACATAACATTATTATCTGCTGCTCGTGTCAAACCAGTAAATACAACTATAAACTTAAATATAATGTATCAGTAAAATGCGTGTTCTGACCTGTCACTTTAACCGGGAGTGCAGTTCTGGCACTGACCTGCAGAGGGAGCAAAGTGCGGACTTAAGCAGATTTCTGGACAAACATTTGGACATGGCTGGACACACAGGAGGTTTCACAGCTGGAGGAGCAGGAGCGGTCAGCCGTGCACAGGTCAAGTGAGGGGTCAAAGGTCGGGTCAGTGCACAGGAAGACAGTCACATCTCCTCCACTCAACATTAACCCAGAATGCAATGCTAATATCTGTTCTCTTGCGTTTCTATTGTCTATAAAGCACCTTGCAAAACATGGATTCTTACTGTGAGCGGCTCACTAATTCTGCAGAAATATCCGTCAGTCCCTTGTGATATTTAATTCCTTTCTTTATCCTCGTAAGCAGCCATATTTGTTTTGAGATGCCAGACCATGTATCTCTTGGCTAATCCTCCATTGAGCACGTTTATCTATCTATACACATTATTATACATGTTGTACTTAAAGGTTAGGTTAGGTCCTATTATGTTCAATTGACTCTTTATAGTGTAAACCAAGTAATAATGTTATTAACTCCTCAAAAACAGACCTGGAGATGTGTAACCTTTTACTATGCATCTGTCTGTAGCTCCTAAGCTCAAACTGCTCTGTTCCACCTTGTATCATTATATAGTAGTTTTAAAGCTAACAGCCATTTTAGCCTAAACAAAACTGCTTCTCTCTTCAGTACTCCAGAATAGCCTGATGTTACTTTTTATTGTTTGTTTTACCATTTGTTTTCTGAAATGGGTGGGAAATGTGACCATTTACCACATTATTACGTTATCGACTCATCAGAGTTATTATATCATGGGCTTTTCACATTTAAACTTGGCCAAAATTATGTTATGGTCATTAGAAGTGTATCTCCTGAAAATCGTCCAAAAAGCCTGAACAATCAGAAAAAGAGATGCTCTGTAATGAAATATGATGAAACACACATGCAGGTAAATTTTTTTACTAATTATTGCGTCATTTCAGCTCTTAAATAAAACTTTAAAAAAAAGAAAAAAAAAAAAAGTTCTCGTCTGGTGTCCGAGTACAGCTGTTTGACCTGAATGGGAAGCCTGAAAAATGGGTGAGCGCTTTGTGGGTCACAGCGGGGGAGGAAAGGGGGAGGGAGAGAGCGGTAAGGAAAGGGGTGAGAGAGAGGGGAACCTGCAGAGGAATAGAGAGGCAGATGAGGCAAAAGAGGGAGAGAGAGTGATGGGGTGAAAACGAGTGAAGGGGACATGGGGGTGAGAGAAGGAGGTCAAGATGGGGGGTGAGAGAGGGAGGGATGAGAGAGACGGTGAGAGCAGGGGTGAGGGTGAGAGAGGGAGAGAGAAATGGGGGGTCAGAGAGAGAGATTGGGGTGAGAGAGGGAGATAGAGATGGGGTGAGAGAGAGAGATGGGGGTGACAGAGGGAGATGAGGGTGATCGAGGGAGATGAGGGTGAGAGAAGGAGATAGAGATGGGGGTGAGAGAGGGAGATCGGGGTGAGAGAGGGAGATGGGGTGAGAGAGGGAGGTGAGAGAAAGAGATGGGGTGAGAGAGGGAGATGAGGGTGAGAGAAGGAGATAAAAATGGGGGTGAGAGAGGTAGACATGGGGTGAGATAGAGAGATGGGGTGAGAGAGGGAGATAGAGATGGAGGTGAGAGAGGGAGGTAGAGATGGGATTAGAGAGAGATGGGGTGAGAGAGGGAGATGAGGATGAGAGAAGAAGATAGAAATGGGGGTGAGAGAGGGAGATGGGGGTGAGACAAGGTGATAGAAATGGGGGTGAGAGAGGGAGATGGGGGTGAGAGAGGGAGATAGAGATGGGGTGAGACAGAGAGATGGAGATGAGAGAGGGAGATGGGGGTGAGACAAGGAGATAGACATGGGGGTGAGAAAAGGAGATGGGGTGAAAGAGGGAGATGGGGTGAGAGAGAGGGAGATGGGGATGAGAGAGGGAGATGGGGGTGAGAGAGGGAGGTAGAGATGGGGTGAGAGAGAGAGATGGAGATGAGAGAGGGAGATGGGGGTGAGACAAGGAGACAGAAATGAAGGTGAGAAAGTGAGATGGGGGTGAGACAGGGAGATAGAAATGGGGGTGAAAAAGGGAGATGGGAGTGAAAGAGGGAGCTCATGTGACATTTCTGCACCAGGGCAAGCTCTGGAGTTCAGGCTTTAAGATACAGGTCAAAAGAAATAATCATCAGATCATTTTCTTATTTTTCTGAAAAACTTTGACCATGCTCCAGAGTGACGTCCAGCAGGGGGACAGCTGAATGTCCTGAGAAAAATACCTATTTATTAAAATATATTCTTTGTTATTAAACTCGCACTGCAGACGTATTAAGTCATTTATTACAAGTTTTAGTGTGTCCAGCAGAGTGACAGGGGAAGTCACAGCTCAGAGGAAAATTAAAGAGTTGCACGAAAAATTTCACAATACTTGTGATGTGGCTTCTTTAAAATTGTTGTCATAATTGCACAGGGCCGAAAAAAAAGGCTTTACAGCTCCAAAGCCCCCGTACATATTTACAATATATACAACAACAGTTCATAGTAAGGTACAGTGACAACATTGACAACCTGAGGAGACCGCGCCATCCAGGCTGCTGCGCCCAGACTTTGGAGCCGCTGTCCTGGTGTTAACCGCACTTATTTGGTCAAGTGCAGTAGTTTTTCAGGGGCTGCTATGACCTAACCCCCGAAATAACTCCCGCCATGTCCAGGAGGTGTTCTGGGCATGTCCTACTGGGAGGAGGCTCCGGGGAAGACCCAGGAGACACTGGAGGGACTATGTCTCTCAGCTGGCCTGGGAAGACCTTGGGGTCCCATCGGAGTAGCTGGAGGACATGTCCGGGGAGAGCGAAGTCTGGGAGTCCCTGCTGAGACTGCTGCCCCCGCGATCCAGCCCCGGATAAGCGGAACAAAATGGATGGATGTTGTAATTAAGTGTTAGTCTTCTGAGTATGAACTTCTTGTTTTGCAGCACTTTGTGACTTGTCTATCTGTGAAAAGTTTACAGAGGATACATTTACTTTCACTTCAGTACACTTGAAAGCATGAACTACAGTGAAAACAATGATCTGAGGGGTTATTTTTACCATATTTGTGGTAACATCCAGAGTGAGGGTTTTGAGTTCAAGCTTCAATTTTGAGTAGAACAAAAATAAATATATAAAAATATATAAAAATAAATACACAAAATTAATCAGAAAACAGACACTGATTCATATTGCTGCTGTTCACAAGTATCTGTGTAATTTTAAAATCAATATTAGTATGCTTAATGCTTTAACAAATAAACACTTGTGTGGAATACATTTACCTTTTACTCCGTAAGTATATTTTTAAACAGGTACCTTTACTTAAATTCCATTTATCTAGATTTATATGATACTTTTACCTTTACTTGAGTACATTTTGCCTCTGTATCTATACTTTTACTTGAGTAACAAAACTGAGTGTCTTTAAGTCTTGTAGTTGGTCCGCATTATGGTCTATCCTCTGTAAAAACATACCTGAAGATCCTTTGTGCTTTGAAGAGTTATGGCCCTCCTCACTCTGGCTAATCATTATGTGCCATGGTCATACATTGACTTCACATTTACAACATTGTACTATCAGAGGGACATTGCACAATACCGCTCTCGAGGTCAGTTCAAAACTCAGTGTACAAACCTGAATTCTTTATATGTTTCAACCAATCCCAATGGAAACAGATAACACAAAGCTTTATGACTCCAATTAACTTTACACTGGAAAATCGTCGCCCCTGTCTCCGTAACTCATTTTGGTCTTAAAATGTTCACATTAACCCACCCTAGAGGATCCTAGTATTTTTATTTTTGCTATTGTGTCTGTAAGTCAAGATATGAACAAAAATAACAGAGAATTCAGTCACTTTATTTCCCCAAGTTCGCTCCCTCACTCCCGCTAGAGTTAACAAAAGATCTGAGCGGCTGCTTAGCATTGCTAAGCACCTGCTCCCTGCTAAACCAGCGGTGCTGGGCAAAAATGGGCGTTACCAACCATCAACAACCTCGCTCTGGATTGCCTCTTTGGTTGCTATGATACTCACGGTGTCATGATGCACGCATTATCTGCCTCCTGTGTTGTCTCCCTGTGTGCTCTCCCCCTCTCGCACCCGTCTGAGCCTGGAGCTGGGCGGAGTTGCTGACTTCTCCCGCGCGCACCTGGAGCGCATCAGCGCAATTACCTCCACCTGCTGTGGAGATGGACGAGCTTCAGACACTCGGTGCCAGATCGTCCGCGTGTCCACATTCTTGCTCTCTCGCTCGTCCCTGCTCTGGGTCTCTGGTCCTGCTCCTGACTCTGCGCTCCAGCTCCGGTACAGTCAACCCCTTGTCTTCACCTCCTCGTCTCGTCTTTGGCTCCGGCTTGCTCCTCGTCTCCCGGTCCTTGGACTACCCTTGCTCGGCTCTCTATGGCTCTGTTCCTGGTCTCGTCCTCGCCCTGGTCCTGGCCGCACTCTGTTCCCATTCCGGCTCACCGCTATGCATTCCCGGACCCCGGCTCGCACCCCGCTCCCCGCTCCCTGTTGGTTTAACGAACTTTTGTCTTATTACACAAACTGTAAATAAACACTGTAAATCTGCCCCGAGTTCTGCACTCTTTGGTCCGCCTTACACCAGCCATTACGACACACGGTTAGAATTCTAAACATGGAACTGGGCTCCAGAATCGCTGCTATACAATGATCACAAGAACAGTGATCAAAAATCCCAGAACCAGGACCTAGTGAATGATCTGCAGAGAGCTGGGACCAAAGTAACAAAGGTTACCATCAGTAACACACTACGCCACCAGGGACTCAAATCCTGCAGTGCCAGACGTTTGCCCCTGCTTAAGCCAGGACATGTCCAGGCCCGTCTGAAGTTTGCTAGAGAGAATTTGGATCATCCAGAAGAGGATTGGGAGAATGTCATATGGTCAGATGAAACCAAAACATTTTGGTAAAAACTCAGCTTGTCATGTTTGGAGGAGAAAGAATGCTCAGTTGCATCCAAAGACCACCATACCTACTGTGAAGCATGGGGGTGGAAAATTCATGCTTTGGGGCTGTTTTTCTGCAAAGGGACCAGGAAAACAGATCCATGTAAAGGATGTCAAACACATTTTCACTGAGGGCCACATCAGCAAAATGGCTGCTCTCAAAGGGCCAGATGTAAAATAAATCTAACTACTTTTTAATTTGTTAATGAACTTTTTCTGTATTTATTACTTATTCAGGTTACAAATATTGTGTATGCATTTGGCTGGATGTAAAAGATATGGCTGTGTAACTATGTATCTCTTGATAAAATGACATTTTAAGTACCCTGTCGAGGGTCAGATAAAATGATGTGGAAGGCCACATTTGGCCCCCGGGCCTTGAGTTTGACACATGTGATGTAAAGGAAAGAATGAATGGGGCCATGTATCCTGAGAATTTGAATGAAAACCTCCTTCCATCAGCGGGGCCTTGAAGATGATACATGGCTGGGTCTTTCATCATGACAATGATCCCAAACACACCGCCCATGGCTTTGTAAGAAGCATTTCAAAACTACCAGCAAGAGTGTGTGAAAAACTTGTGGAGACTTACAGAAAATGTTTCACCTCTGTCATTGCCAACAAAAGGTATATAACAAAGTATTGAGATGAAACTTTGTTATTGACCAAATGCTTACACTGCCCAGTAAAGAAAAAAGATACGATCCTATAGGTACAAGTCAGGTCTAGGTTCAGCAACAGTCTGTGCTCAAAGAATGAGGTCAGCTGACACCTGAATATACTGAATGACCAGGTTATTCCATTGATTTTTTCTTCCCTGATGGCACGGGCATATTCCAAGATGACAATGCCAGGATTCATCGGGCTCAAATTGTGAAAGAGTGGTTCAGGGAGCATGAGACATCATTTTCACACATGGATTGTTCACCACAGAGTCAAATCAATTCTTTAAAAATTAGACAATGTGATTTTCTCTTTTTTTTTCTCATTCTGTCTCTCATAGTTGAATTGTACCTATGATGAAAAGTACAGGCCTCTCTCATCTTTTTAAGTGGGAGATCTTTCACAATTAGTGGCTCACAAAATACTTTTTTGTCCCACTGTAACTGCTTTAGCCTCGATGAGCTTCATTTGACTGGAGCCGGACACTGTGGGTGATGTCACATCAGTCCACTTCTTTATACAGTCTGTGGGTGTAACTATCTCATGCAGATAATCAGATAATTTTGATTTACTATTTTACGAAGTCACTTTACGAAGATATTATATTAGAGTCTATTTTTAGTTTATTTTAAAGTATATTTTTTAAATTATTTTAAACTATTTATGTATTATCTTGTTTTATTGCATGTACCATTTTCCTTCTGTTCTTTAACTGTGCGGTGCAATACTGGAATTTCCCCACTGTGGGACTAACAAAGGCATATCTTATCTTATCTTATCTTATCTTATCTTAAAGTAAGAGTTTCTCACTTGAGTACACTGGCCTTACTGTCTCCCCTCTGCTCAGAACAGCCGGTGTACCATCTCGCTCTCATTAAGTAACGTTTACGCGAGTCACTGGCTTTTACGACTCTTTTCCCACACCTTGAACGCAGCTCTCCCTCCCCTCCACTCTTATCTGATCCCATGCAATTGTTATCAGTGTGTGAGGTGAGGGGAGTGTGCACAAGATGGAGAGGGCTGGCGATGTCTCCTCTCTCCTCACAGTGTCCACTCTCTCCTCACTGTGTCTCCTCAGTGTGTCTCCTCTCTCCTCACTATGTCCCCTCCTCTCTCCTCTCTGTCTCCTCACCGTGTCCCCTCTCTCCTCTCTGTGTCTCATCACTGTGTCTCATCGCTGTGTCTCCTCATCTCCTCAGTGTGTCTCTTCTCTCCTCTCTCCTCACTGTGTCTCCTCTCTTCTCTCTGGGTCCCCTCTCTCCTCAATGTGTCTCCTCTCTCCTCACTGTGTCGCCTCTCTCCGCTGTGTGTCTCCTCGTCTCCTCTCTGTGTCTCCTCTCTCCTCAGTGTGTCTCCTCTCTTCTCTCTGTGTCTTCTCTCTCCTCAGTGTGTCTCCTCATCTTCTCTCTGTGTGTTATTGCTGTCTCTCCTCATCTCCCCGTGTCTCCTCTCTCCTCACTGTGTCTCCTCACTGTGTCTCATCGCTGTGTCTCCTCGTCTCCTCAGTGTGTCTATTCTCTCCTCTCTGTGTCTCCTCTCTGCTCACTGTGTCTCCTCTGTCCTCTCTGTGTCTCATCACTGTGTCTCATCGCTGTTTCTCCTCTCTCCTCACTGTCTCCTCTCTCCTCTCTGTGTCCCCTCTCTCCTCACTGTGTCTCCTCAGTGTGTCTCCTCTCTCCTCACTGTGTCCCCTCATCTCCCCTCTGTGTCTCCTCTCTCCTCAGTGTGTCTCCTCGTCTCCTCTCTGTGTCTCCTCTCTCCTCAGTGTGTCTCCTCATCTCCTCTCTGTGTCTCCTCTCTCCTCAGTGTGTCTCCTCTCTTCTCTCTGTGTCTTCTCTCTCCTCAGTGTGTCTCCTCATCTTCTCTCTGTGTGTTATCGCTGTCTCTCCTCATCTCCCCCTGTGTCTCCTCTCTCCTCACTGTGTCTCCTCACTGTGTCTCATCGCTGTGTCTCCTCGTCTCCTCAGTGTGTCTATTCTCTCCTCTCTGTGTCTCCTCTCTGCTCACTGTGTCTCCTCTGTCCTCTCTGTGTCTCATCACTGTGTCTCATCGCTGTTTCTCCTCTCTCCTCACTGTGTCTCCTCTCTCCTCACTGTGTCTCCTCAGTGTGTCTCCTCTCCCCTCACTGTGTCCCCTCCTCTCTCCTCTCTGTGTCTCATCGCTATGTCTCCTCGTGTCCTCACTGTGTCTCCTCTCTTCTCTCTGTGTGTCATTGCTGTGTCTTCTCGTCTCCTCTCCGTGTCTCCTCGTCTACTCTCTGTGTCTCCTCTCTCCTCACTGTGCCTCCTCTCTCTCTGTGGAGGAATTGAGGAGAGGGAGGAGGTGAGGACAGAGAAATAAGATGGGGCCCATGTTGTGGGGTGGTTTGGGGCTGCTTGGGGACCCCTTTAACCCTTGTGTCTCCACTCTGTCTGCTGCAACATCTGGAGCTAGCATCAGCGCTAACACCCAAACTCACACATACTTTTACCCATACATGAGTAATATTTTTATTGAAGTAACAGTACTTTTTGGGGCCCGGGAGAGATCGCTAAATTACTTAAACATGTATGGATGACATATAAAACCTCAGGTGTCTTTTTGTTGAAGGAACAACACTATAACATGGTAGAAAGCTAAAAAAAAAAAAAAAAAAAAAAAAAAGATTTTGCATACCCCGCTTTTTAACTTCAAATTATAAATCAGATGGTACATTTAGACATTTACTTTTTAAGTTACTTTTCCCAAATACTTTTTTTATTCTTACTTCAGCCATTTCTTGGACCATTACTTTGTACTTCCACTTGAGTAATATTATTTTGCAGTAACATTATTCTTATTTGAGTTTGAATTTTTGGATACTCTGCCCACTACTGCCAATAACAACTGACAGGAGCAGGTGTGTCAACAGGAATTAGGGGGCCCAGGGGCAAGAAGCCTCATATGGGCCCCCTCTAATACACTGCCTGGCCAAAAAGAAAGTCACCACCTGGATTTGACTAAACAAATAGGTACAAGCCTCCTATTGGATAATTACTGCATGGGCGATTATCTTTCAGCTGGTAACAAGTTATTTAACCCCAACTGGTGCAATGAGTTGCTTCTCATTTCTTAAACAACTATGTGGAAAAACACATCCCGAAAAGATGTTAGTTACTTTGAGAAGGGTCAAATCATTGGCATCAAGCAGAGAAAACATCTAAAGATATTGCAGAAACGACTAAAATTGGGATAAAAACTGTTTAACGCATTATTAAAAAGTGCTGAATGATTGTGATCGGCAATCACTTAAACGTTTGGCGAAATCAAATCGATGAAAAACAACAGTAGAACTTAGGGCTATGTTTAATAGTGAAAGTAAGAGCATTTCTACACGCACAATGCGAAGGGAACTCAAGGGATTGGAACTGAACAGCTGTGTAGCCTTAAGAAAACCACTAGTCAGTGAGCCTAACCGCACAAAAAAGGCTTCAATTTGCAAGAGCATAAAGATTGGACTCTGAAGCTATGGAAGAAGGTCATGTGATCTGATGAGTTCAGATTTACCCTGTTCCAGAGTGAAGGGCGCATCAGGGTAAGAAGAGAGGCAGATGAAGTGATGCACCCATCATGTCTAGTGCTTAACTGTACAAGCCTATGGGAGCGGTGCATCTGGGGTTGCTACAGTTGGTCAGGTCTAGGTTCAGCAACAGTCTGTGCTCAAAGAATGAGGTCAGCTGACACCTGAATATACTGAATGACCAGGTTATTCCATCAATGGATTTTTTTCCCCTGATGGCACGAGTATATTCCGAGATGACAATTCCAGGATTCATCAGGCTTGATGAGACATCATTTTCACACATGGATTGTCCACCACAGAGTCCAGACCTTAACCCCATTGAGAATCTTTGGGATGTGCTGGAGAAGGCTTTGTGCAGCGGTCAGACTCTACCATCATCAATGCAACATCTTGGTGAAAAATTAATGCAACACTGGATGGAAATAAATCTTCTAACATTGCAGAAGCTTATCAAAACAATGCCACAGAGAATGTGTGCTGTAATCAAAGCTAAAGGTGGAACAACCAAATATTAGAGTGTGTGACCTTTTTTTTTTTGGTGGTGACTTTTCTTTGACCAGGCAGTGTATAAATTAAAAGGAAGAGGGTCCTATTCTGGGGCCTTAAGAAGCTGAGGCCCAGGACCAGACACAGAAGGTGCTGCAAGGACAGGTAAAACCAGAGCAGACAGACCTGGTCCTCCAAAACAATGTCAAGACTGAAAAAGTTTTAGGTTTTCACATGGTCATGAATAATGGTTTATAATATTACACAAAGACAAAGTAGTAAATTAGTCAAGTAAGAGTAAAAAAGTATCTGGAAAAACTCGGGACATAACATGTGATTTATAATTTAAATTTAATGTCATTCAGAAGACGAAACATTAAAAATGCACAAAATCTGGTATTTTCAAAGGATAGACACAAAAATTTGACAAACTGAATCATGTCTGAAGGAGCTGCACAAAACACACGTGTTCAAATCATTTCATATTGTTGACATAAAGCTTTTGTCATGTGTAGACCTACTCACAGGGGGAAGACTAACTACAACTCTTACTCAAGTACTCAACTTGGAAATATGCTGCTAGAAAAGTACTCTGAAAAGTACAATTTGTTACTTAAGTAAATGGTATTGAGTAAATGTAACTAAGCACTACCCAGCTGTGGATTACTGTAGTAACTGAACAAAGTGTGTGTAGTGCTGGTACTTCCTGCCCCTGTGCATCTGCCTGTGGGCTGATGGTACAGCAGACAGCACTGAGCTCTATCTGTAGCAGAGACTCCGAAGTGTGGCAGGAAGCGCTAAGTTTAACACTCTGAACAGTTCCTCAAACGCTTCGCGCAGTCAAGACATCTGCAGCGATTAGCTCACAAACCACACGCTTTCCTCTTATGAGAAAAGCCTGACTAAATACAACCATACAGCGTGCTAGCGCCTTTTTTAGACATGTAAGGCCACTTCAAGTTAGACCTACCTACCACAATAGTGTTGGGGCTGGCTAACTGGTAAACACTAAGATTAAGAAGTGAAAGAATTATAAATGCAACAGTCAAAATATAATGTAGTGAATAGGATGTAGTGTACAGAATGTATTCCAGAAAAAAAACATGAATATAAATTGAATTTCAACAAAAACTACAAATAGAAGCTAATAGTTCTTAGGGGACGTGTTTCCAATATAAAGCTGCAACACTGATGTGGCCTTTATTATATTATTTTACATTATTTTATTTTGAGTAGTTCTTGAGTTCATTGCTTTTGAACAGCTCTTTTGAAAAGCTCCCATAAATGTCACATGACCAGCTGTAAGTGAGATTATAGATCAACATGTGGGCAGTTCACAATGATGCTTCTGTTGAATGAGCAATAAACTCAATGGGACTAAAGTGAGATGTAGTGGAGATGGATTCTTGGGATGGTTTAGCCCTGGTTTACTCTTGGTTTAGTCCTGTTTTAATCCTGTTTTAGTCCTGATCTACCCCTGATATACTCCCGGCTTACTCCTATTTAAGTCCTGTTTTACTCCTGTTTTAGTCCTGGCTTAGTCTTTTTTTTTGTCCAGTTTTAGTCCTGGTTTAGTTCTGGTTTAGTCCTGTTTTATTCCTGGTCCGTGTGTATATAATAGGGCATGCTATCAGCTAATATAGAACTTTAAAATACATCTGGCATGACAAGTCGAATTCAACATCTGGACATGCATTTCTATGTCTGAGAACTTGGAAGTGCACTGTGAACATGTTAGTTGTTGTTAGCATTACAGAGACTGCAAAACTCCACTGTGGCTCTGAATCTTGGGAAAATTGCTCATAAACTTGATAAACACTCCTCAAAAAGTCCCAACAAAGTCCCTCCTCATCTCAGATTGCTAGAGCTAATCTTATTAGCACTGTAATGTCATGTTCAGGAGCAGGGCCCACAAAGCAGCGCCAGATACACAGGAAAACAGTCAGCTGAATGCAGCCAAAATACTGTTTATTTATGTTACTTACAGGTGCACTTTGTAACTTTTATTTTCTACCTACTTGTCTCCATGGAGATAAACACATTTTAAGGGCCCATATTACGCCATTTTCCTGATCTATCTAAAAACCTATCTGGAGTTGTATTTTGTTTCATTCACACATGTTTAACACACAAACCCTGCATATTTAGGGTGAGTTCTTCTCTCAAACTGAAAACACTCTGTTCCACCTTGTGATGTCATCATGTGGTAATACAGGAAATGCTCCACTGTGCTTTTAAACTCCACACACCTTCACTGGAATCATTTGGATCATTTCAACCCTAGAATTTCAGATCTCTATTGAACTAAAGGTAAAAGGAGCTGTTAACTTGAAAACTACCTCTTCATGACATCACAAGGTGGAACAGAGCATTTTGAGCTTTGGAGATGTAGACAGACTAACGATAAAGTGTTACTCAAACATGTGTGAATGAAACAAAACATAACTCCAGGTCTGTTTTTGAGGAGGGAACAGGATTATAATATGGATTTAAGATCACAAGAGTCACTTTGGAGTAATATAGAACGTTTAGTACACACTATGTGACATCTCTATGGAGAAAAGGAGCATTGTCCGATGTGCAGACCCTCTACCCGAACATCGGACAATGTCAAGTAGAAGTATGATGACATGTTGGCTCCTATAGTTAGAGAAACATTGTGAGAGCAGCGGAGGTCAAAGTTTTAAGTATAGTGTCCTCTGCTCTTTGCCAAAGGGGTAAACCGCATCAATGCTGGCATCAGCACACATTTAGAACAATAACATGACAGACACATCATCAAACATTCACAAACTCACATTGACTTGCAAAATCACATGTGAACTGAGGTCACCCGAACATACAGTAACTCATGACGGAACAGAGCCATCATCAGTTATTGTATGTTCCCACAACACTAGGACACTCCCGGGTTGGGATAGTTGATATAAACCAAAAAGAGCACAAAATGCTGTCCATTGTTGACTCACTCATGGGTCTGTACATCTAGTTTATTTATATAGTACATTTAAAACAGTATATAATCTGCGGGACTTTAGGTGCACGTTTTTTGCCTTATGCTCATTTTCAAGCATGGTTTTCTGTATTTTAGTTACTCAAATGACAATATATTGTCCCATTTACCATTGGCAAGGACATGTCTTATATAAAACTGGGACAAATCAGTGGTTTTGGTTAAATCTGCTGGGACAGGCAACACAAGGCTCTGGGTCAATGGGGACATCTGGGCACACTACACTGGTTAAAAAAATTAAAATAAATAGTAATAATAAAATCCCTGAAAATTGTGAAAAAAGACAAAGTGCTAAGATTTGTTCAAAAGGATTGCTGCTGATGGAACCAAGCCGTTCCTGTAACACTTTGTACTGCAGCTTGGCATTTGAACCTGCAACCAGGGCTTCACCTGCCTGTAGTACAGGGCTTCACCTGCCTGCTGTATTAGGCATACATCATACTTAAATCCTTGTGAAGCCTTTGACACACTGTAGAGCCCGTGTCTAGTGTGAGTGTGGGCGCGTGTGCGATAAGGGCGCGGTCTGTGTCGTCTACAGCAGCTGTTTCCCCCCTCGCCCCCCTCGCTTCCCTCTGCTGGCCCCTCCCACATTGCCGCCTTACAATTACACCCATACAAAGGGACAGGAAGTGCCTTCCCGATCTGCGTCCTTATCAAAGACTCGTCTCTCGCAGTCGGACCATTCTCAGGAAGCAAGCGCTCAGAAAATGTGCCAGCTGTGTACAATTGTCCTGTCTGTTTTTGGAGGTTTTCTTTTCTTGCTGACAAAGGGACAGATAGACTCGTCCCCACCACATGTGCAGCTCAGAGATCATTGTGCATGCTGTCAAAATGCTTCCCCCCTGCTGAGTCGGCACGGGCGCCTTTGGTTCCCATCCTGAACGGAGCCATTGTTTCTACAGACACAGATGCAGTGGAGATAGGCTGTGGAATCGTCTGCAAGGTCTCAACAAAATAAGCGTGATAAGAAGCAGGTGTCACGCTCACTGTCAAGAAGAATACACCATTATTTATGAGTTTTAATAAAGGCCTAATAGAAACTAGAAAACAACTGGATCATAATGTATAGCACAGGTGTTTGGGGGTTTATTTGGTGTAGGTTCAGTAGATTGGGACAGATAAGCACAAACATGTCTGCAGTGAATGGCCTTGGGCTTGCGGTGGTGGAGGGACTGGTCTGCCACCTCCTTGTCTCCCTGGAGACTTTAGTGCTTTGCCTTACACTTACAGAATTTAAAGAGGCCATATTTTACTTCTGTAGCGAATGAACTGCTAAGATCATCATATTACCTGTTACTGGTGTCCCACTAAGGAAACGATTAGGGTTGTAAAAGCTATACTATATTGTTTTGTATGTGTCGTAACGGTGCGGATAGGACCAAAGGATGCAGACCAGAGCAGTTTTAACAGTGTTTATTTACAGCGGTGAAAATGCAGTCTTTAAACAGGTCACAAGAGCAGGTACAGGAACCGGGGAGCGGGAGACGGGTCAGGCGGGTGCGGTGCAGGTAGAGGCGGGCAGGACAGGACCAGGACGGGGATAGAAGCAGGTGCGGTACCAGGGCAGGCGGATCAGACGAAGACCAGAGCGGGGAGCGGGTGACAAACCAGAGACCAGGACCGGGCAGGAGACGAGACGAGCAGGAGATGAGACGAGCAGGAGACGAGACGAGCAGGAGACGAGACGAGCAGGAGACAAGACGAGCTGGAAGCGATACCGGGACTGGAACGTGGCGGCAGGAGCTGGGCGAGTAGAGGCAGGAATCTGGAGGGTGCATAAATCCAAATGAGCATTTGCCGGAAAGTACCATATAACAAAGCTTAGCAAGAAACATTCACGTTTTACACGCGGACGGTCTGGCACCGAGTGTAGACTGCCAAGCCTTCTTGTACTCAGCAGCAGGTGGTGGTGATTAGGCTGATGCACCCCAGGTGTGCACGGGAGGAGTCAGGCACTCCACCCAGCTCCAGACACACAGGTAGGGGAGGGGGAGAGAGCACGGGAGGACAGGGAAACTGACATCATGACAGTACCCCCCCCCTAAGGTCCACCTCCTGGTGGACCCCCAGGCTTGTCAGGATGAGCGCGGTGGAAGTCTCTCACCATGTCGGGGTCCAGAATGCGTGCCCTGGGCACCCAGGATCGCTCCTCCGGACCGTAACCCTCCCAATCGACGAGGTACTGGAGGCCCCTACCACGGCGACGAACGTCAATCAGGCGGCGGACGGTGAACGCCGGGTGGCCGTCAATGACTCGGGCGGGCGGTGGGGGATCGGCCGGAGGGCACAGGTCGCTGGTCCGGACTGGTTTAACCTGGGAGACGTGAAAGGTCGGATGAATCCGGAGAGACGGGGGTAACTGGAGGCGCACCGCCGATGGATTTATGATCCTCATGATCTTAAACGGTCCCAGGAATCGGGGGGACAGCTTACGGGAGTCCGTCTTCAGCGGGACCGTCTTGGCGGAGAGCCAAACCATCTGGCCAGGTTGGTATACGGGCGCCGGGACACGGTGGCGATCGGCCGTCGCCTTAGTGCGCGCTCCAGCCCGAAGAAGGGCCGCCCTGGCCTTCTTCCAGATCCGGCGACAGCGCTGGAGATGGCGCTGAACAGACGGGACGGCGAGGTCCCTCTCCTCCGTGGGAAAGAGAGGGGGTTGATATCCCAGCGATGCCTCGAAGGGGGACATACCAGTGGCGGAACTCACGAGGGAGTTGTGAGCGTACTCTATCCAGGGTAGGTGAGTACTCCAGGTCGCGGGGTTGGCGGAGGCTGTGCACCGTAGGGCCGACTCCAGGTCTTGGTTGGCCCGCTCCGTCTGCCCATTAGATTGTGGATGGAACCCGGACGTGAGGCTAACCGTGGCCCCCAAACTGTCGCAGAAAGACCGCCATACCTGAGAGGTGAATTGGGTCCCTCTGTCGGACACGATGTCCACCGGGATGCCGTGGAGTCGGAAGACATGACTGGTCAGCTGGTCGGCAGTTTCTTTGGCTGTGGGGAGCTTAGGCAGGGCAACGAAATGGGCGGCCTTGGAGAAGCGGTCCACAATGGTGAGAACCACCGTGTTCCCCTGGGAAGGGGGAAGGCCCGTCACGAAGTCCAAGGCGATGTGGGACCAAGGGCGACGAGGAACTGGGAGAGGATGCAAGAGACCAGAAGGGGGTGAGTGGGAGGCCTTGGCCCGAGCACATACCTGGCAGGCGGCGACATAAGCCCGGGTGTCTGTGTCCATCGTGGGCCACCAGAAGCGTCTCCTGAGGAGGGAGAGAGAGCGACCGGCACCAGGATGGCAGGCGAAACGGGAGGCATGGACCCACTGGAGCACCTGAGACCGGACAGAATCGGGAACAAACAGTTTATCTGGAGGGCCGTTACCTGGGTCGGGGTCGTTGGTCTGGGCCTCTCGGACGGTGTCCTCGATATCCCAATGGACCGCGGCCACCACACACGAGGAGGGGATAATTGTTTCTGCGGTGACCGGGCTATCCTCCAGGGCGAACTGGCGGGAGAGGGCATCTGGTTTGACGTTCCGAGATCCGGGGCGGTAGGTGAGGAGAAAGTTGAAGCGGCTGAAGAAGAGGGACCAACGAGCTTGACGGGGATTGAGGCGCCTGGCGGACTGGATGTACTCCAAGTTTTTATGGTCGGTCCAGACGATGAATGGTTGCTCCGCCCCTTCGAGCCAGTGGCGCCACTCCTCCAAGGCCAGCTTTACGGCAAGGAGCTCCCGATCCCCCACATCATAATTGACCTCGGCCGAGGACAATCGCCGGGAAAAGAAGGCGCAGGGACAGAGGCGGTTGTGGGGGTCGAACCTCTGCGAAAGCACGGCCCCCACTCCCGAGTCGGAGGCGTCGACCTCCACGATGAATTGCCGTGAAGGGTCGGGCTGGTGCAGGATGGGAGCGGAGGTAAATAGTCTCTTAAGCTTCTCGAAGGCTGTCTGCGCCTCAGGAGACCAGGCAAACGGCAAAGCAGGAGAGGTGAGTTTAGTTAAGGGCGAGATAACCCTACTAAAATCCCGGATGAAACGTCTATAAAAATTGGCAAAGCCGATAAATCTCTGGAGCTGTCTCCGGCTGGTAGGAACGGGCCACTCAGTGACAGCCTGGATCTTTTCAGGGTCAGCTCTTACTTGGCCCCGCCCCACAATGAAGCCCAAAAAGCTGACCTCCTCTGCGTGAAACTCGCATTTCTCAGCTTTCACGAACAGTTTATTCTCGAGGAGGCGCTGGAGAACCTGGCGAACGTGCTGATGATGCTCCTGGGGGGACCGCGAGAAAATCAAGATGTCATCCAAGTAAACAAAGACGAATCGGTTAAGGAAATCACGGAGCACATCGTTGATGAGGGCTTGGAATACGGCAGGGGCGTTGGTGAGACCGAAGGGCATAACCAAGTATTCGAAATGTCCCAGGGGTGTCTTGAAGGCCGTCTTCCATTCGTCTCCCTCCCTGATGCGCACCAGGTGGTACGCATTCCGCAAATCCAACTTTGAGAAGATGGTCGCACCGTGGAGGGGCGTAAATGCCGAGTCCAGTAAGGGAAGCGGGTATTTATTCTTTACGGTTATATTGTTCAGACCCCGGTAATCAATGCAAGGCCGCAGGGATTTGTCCTTCTTAGCCACAAAGAAGAACCCCGCTCCCACGGGTGAAGTGGACGGGCGGATGATTCCGGCAGCCAGGGACCCACGGATATAGTCCTCCATTGACTCGCGTTCAGGTTTAGACAGGTTATATAGCCTGCTAGATGGTAGTGGGGCACCCGGCAGGAGGTCAATGGCGCAGTCATATGGACGGTGGGGCGGTAAAGAGAGGGCCTTGCTCTTGCTAAAAACCTCCCCCAGGTCGTGATATTCAGCAGGCACCGAGGACAGATTGGGGGTGTCTGGGGACGGATCAGCGACAGGAACGGACCTCCCGGCCGGAGGGAGGGCGGACCGAAGGCACTTGGCGTGGCAATCGGGACTCCAGCCCGAAACTCCGCCCCTGGCCCAATCGAAAACAGGGTTGTGGGCGCGTAGCCAGGGGTAACCAAGGACCAGAGGAGAAGCGGAGGAGGACAGGACATGAAACTGACGGTTCTCTTGGTGGTTGCCGGACAGAATCACGGTGACAGGTTCTGTGATGTGAGTGATGTGCCCCAGAAAACGTCCATTGAGCCCCTGGGCATTTAAGGGGCGTTCGAGGGGCTCCAGGTAGACCCCGAGCTGCTCCGCGACTTGGGCATCAATAAAGTCCCTCTCAGCCCCGGAGTCGATAAGGGCGGAAACGCATAAGGTCTCTGTGCGAACGCACAGGGTGGCGCTGAGCCGCAGTCTATTAGAAGAGTCCAGGATGTGTTGCTCGCCCACCAGTACTCCCAGTGCTACTGGTGGGCCCCCCCTTTTGGCCGAACTGGGCAAGTGACCACATAATGTCCGCGCTCACCGCAGTAGAGGCAAGCCCCGGCCAGACGACGCCTCCGTTGACGCTCCTCGGTCGACACAAGGGTCCTGTCGAGTTGCATGGGCTCATCCGGCGGGGGCGGGGCAGCGCGTGGCTCCGGCGGGACCGGTGACCGGCGTCTCTCTCGGCGACGAGCCCGTAGGCGGTTGTCTATACGGTGAGTGAGGGAGATGAGGGTCCGCAGGTCGGGGGGTTCGTCCCGGGAAACCAATTCATCTTTCAAAGTCTCGTTCAGGCCCCGCACAAACACAGCCCGCAGCGCGCTGTCCGTCCAGTCCAGCTCCGCCGCATGTGTCCAGAATTCAATGGAATAATCCGCTACCGTCCTGGAGCCCTGGCTGAGAGTCAATAACCGGGAGGCAGCATTGTCCTGGTAGTGCGGGTGGTCAAACACCAGCTTAAACGTGGACACAAATTCATTAAAATCCAGGCTATCCACAGACGTCTTCATTAGGCGCGCCTCTGCCCACTGGAGAGCTCTGCCCCGGAGTAATCCACATATATATCGGATCTTGGTGGCCCCCGAGCTGAAACGAGAAGGGCATTGCTGGAACATGAACTCGCACTGGAACAGGAATCCGCGACAGAGGTGAGGTTGTCCAGCATACGGCTCCGGATCCGTGCCTCTCGGCTCCGGGAGGCATGGTGGCGCTCCAGCTGCAGCAGGCGGGGTGACGAGGAGCGCGGCCACCTGGTGGTTAAGCTGTGCCACCTGCTGGGACAATGTCTGATTTAGCTCCAATAGAGTTCGAATGGATTGTTCGTGCTGACCCAGCACCGCCTCGGGGTGAGAGTGCGTGAGGCGGCGCATCTGGTCCGGATCTGAGCCTGCTTGGTCCATAGTGGCCAGACCGTTCTGTCGTAACGGTGCGGATAGGACCAAAGGATGCAGACCAGAGCAGTTTTAACAGTGTTTATTTACAGCGGTGAAAATGCAGTCTTTAAACAGGTCACAAGAGCAGGTACAGGAACCGGGGAGCGGGAGACGGGTCAGGCGGGTGCGGTGCAGGTAGAGGCGGGCAGGACAGGACCAGGACGGGGATAGAAGCAGGTGCGGTACCAGGGCAGGCGGATCAGACGAAGACCAGAGCGGGGAGCGGGTGACAAACCAGAGACCAGGACCGGGCAGGAGACGAGACGAGCAGGAGATGAGACGAGCAGGAGACGAGACGAGCAGGAGACGAGACGAGCAGGAGACAAGACGAGCTGGAAGCGATACCGGGACTGGAACGTGGCGGCAGGAGCTGGGCGAGTAGAGGCAGGAATCTGGAGGGTGCATAAATCCAAATGAGCATTTGCCGGAAAGTACCATATAACAAAGCTTAGCAAGAAACATTCACGTTTTACACGCGGACGGTCTGGCACCGAGTGTAGACTGCCAAGCCTTCTTGTACTCAGCAGCAGGTGGTGGTGATTAGGCTGATGCACCCCAGGTGTGCACGGGAGGAGTCAGGCACTCCACCCAGCTCCAGACACACAGGTAGGGGAGGGGGAGAGAGCACGGGAGGACAGGGAAACTGACATCATGACAGTATGTTTATGGAGGAGTGTTGTGTGGGAGCATGATGACTTAGGCTTGTGGGCGGAGCATTGGACATATCTTATAGCTGAACAGGAGGTCTTGAATTGTGCTTAGGAGAGATTGTTAAAATACTCAAACACACAAACATGCATCTAAAACCTCTTCAGGCATGTGTTTGATGAGGGAACATGATTGTAACATGGTGTTCGATTTTGCATAATCTCCCCTCTTTAAAGTGCGTATTAGACAGGTGACCCACTTCACTAACACATACTTCACATATATTTATCATTTTACTACAAATCTTAGCTAGTTTTTGTTTTAGTTTTTTACATTTTTGTGGTTTATACAGGGAGTAGATATGACATACATAGGGGTCATTTCAAAACAACCATATAATGTTAACAAATTGCTCAATAATTATAATTAGACTAATAAAAATCTATTAAAATACCATTAGTTTGATAAATGAAGGCGTAAAATCCCTAGGACTTCCGGGAGGCAATTGGTAGCATAATTTCTGAGCTCCCTGATGGCTCACCACCCCCTGATAATAGAAGCATCAAAACTAAAAATAAAAGTGACTGGTAATAAGAGAAAGATGAGAGCAAATTCACAAGAAGTCACAAATAAAGAGGAATCTTTACCTGCAGAAGCTGACACTGCTAACAAGCTAAGGAAGCATGACCATGGATGCTATCCTAGCTAACAATAGCAGGGCTGAGAAAGGTCCAAAATGACATTAAGAAGCAATTTAACTACAGGTTGACACTCTAAAGACTGGTGGCTTTAGAAAGGAAATGTGAAAGCGTGTGGACGGCTTCACTGCAGACCTGAAACAAACCGCCCATAGAGTGATCGACCTGGAGGAGTTCAATGTTGATGTCAAAGACGCTCTGGAACATGCTCTACAGCTCCAACTGGAATTCCAAATGTGACTATCACACCTAGAATCCCGCTCCTGCAGAAATAATATCTATATTCATTTGATTGTCGAGGGGACTGAAGGGACCAGTATGTCAGTGTTTGTGTGGGACTATCTAAAGTCCAACTCTCCCTCTCTAATGCTACTTTACCATCTGGACCCCAAGCCGCTGCCACTAACCCCAGATCTATGACGATATGTTTTCTGGAGTCCAATATGAAGGAGATGGTTCTGCACCCTGTGTGAGGGTAAAAGCATGTATATTTTAACCAAGACTTCTCCAGTGACATCCTTGTCAAGCACGAATGCCACAACCCCATAAGGAAAATTCTCAAAGAAAACGGATATCGCTAGTAAAAACAATATTTTTCAAAGATTACATCTTGAATAGACTATGTGGAGATCAAATAGAAAAACACATAAACTGAACAGCTCTCCTCTGTGGCACATTATGAACAACTGTACACCAGACTCACACAGCAGATCTTCAGGCTATGAATAATTTTTTTTTCTCACTTCACTTAATCAATAGGAACCGAACAAAATGAGAGATTAAATCGTGAAATAACAGATGAAGAAATGAGTAAAGCCATTTCAGATTTGAAAGGTAATAAAATGTCTGGAGAGGATGGTTATTCAGCCCAGTGGTATAAACGTTTTCCACACTTAATAATTCCTCGGCTTAAGTTTTAATCATGTTTTAACAGGTGGGAGAACAGCACCATCTAGGAAACGAGCCGTGATCGCAGGGATCCATGAACTGGGTAAAGACTCTATGCAGGTCTTTACTATCCAGAATCGGTTTTGAATATTGATTATCGTGTATTTTCCACAATCTGAGCTAAGAGGCTCGAGGTTATAGTTTTAACCTCCCTGTTTTCCCTGCAGTTTTTGTTATACAGGCCAGGCTAGTCTATATATACTTCTTCTGTTCAGTCAGTCATTGCTAGATTGTTGACAAACCAAGAGCAACACTCAAGCTCTGTATCTGTAATAATCTGTTGTTTGCATTTCTGCAATTCTGAACCTGCATTTATCCTTGTTTGAGTTACCTGTTCCTGAGTTTATTCTCCCAGCTTGTTTCCCTTATTGAATGCTTTAAGTGGAAGAGATTTTCGTTGATATTAAATAAGACATTCAGTCATTCCTCAATTGTTTATTGCCTGATTTACCATAATCTGAATGACTTGTTTGAAGGAAACTTTCTGTTGTATTTACTAAGACATTTGTCAGTATTAGAGAGGAGACAGCACACACAGACCTGCGCACACACAGATGAGGTCCTCTTACCGTTATCTAACCCCAAAGTCACTTTTCACTTTCTAGTGATCTCTCCTAGGCCTTACTCAAACTCTCCTTACGGTTAGCAGCCTGTACAAGGCTCCACTGACAGACCTACGTCACCCATGCTCCACCCACAGGCCTATGTCACCCATGCTCCACCCACAGGCCTACGTCATCTATGCTCCACCCACAGGCCTATGTCACCCATGCTCCACCCACAAGTCTACGTCAACCATGCTCTGTCCACAAGCCTATGTCACCCATGCTCCGTCCACCAGCCTACGTCATCCATGCTCTGCCCTCAGGCCTACGCCACCCATGCTCCATACGACAATTCTCTATAAATATACAAAAACTTGACAAAACAATACACTTCATCATCATTGCCAGTGAATATGTATAATAGCATTGACGTAATAAACTTGAATCTATTACCAAGGTTTTTGTTGTTTGTTTTTTTTATTCCAGGCACTGTCAGCTCAAATATCTTCCAAACAGTTCAATGAGTGGAACAGAATTATCTCAAATTTCATTTGGAGAAAGAAAAAAACAAGAACAAACTTTCAGACATTACAGTTAGGAAAGGAGGAGGCCCTGCCATGTCCAGAATGTTGTCCAGCTGTGGATTTTGAGGCCGAGTTGATCCTTGTTGTCGAGAGATATTTTGCTGTACCTCCAGAGCTTAGCAATAAGCCTATTCTCAAAAAGCACTTCCACTCACATCTGTCGCCCGCCTGGATAAATGTACACATGGAGTAAAACTTTTCAAACACCAAAACAAGTGCCAGGTTTATGAGATGGCAAGCCTTTGATTCAGAAAATATATAAAGATCTTGCCTACGGACAGGTATAACTGGTTATTGGGCTGTATCAAATAAAGGTGTTTGGAAAAGTTACATGGAACTGACATGGACACACAGAGTTTGGGCAAACATGACCTCTCCAGTCATACTTCCAGTTAAAGCATTATTTTTGATAGGAAAATGACATTTTGAAAAGAGATTTGGTGAAAATTCTTATGGAATCGTGTAAAGGTAAGAAGCAAATGACCATTATTTATAAATGTTTACAAGCAGCAAAACATATTGTACCATATATATTAAAGATGAATATAGTCAAAACTATCATGAAAGCTTACAGTCACTTTTATTAAAATCAGAAAACATGAAATAAACAGCCTATTAAAATGTATAAAAATAAAGGCTACTCAATTGTTTAAATATGTAGAATACTTCAATTTGTGGTGCTGTTTTAATATTATGTCTTAAATTAGCGTTAGAGTTAGCACATGTCTCTTTCTAAACACAGGTGTGCCTGAAGTATTTCTTTTATTTGTGCAGTTTCCTTGTCCACACCTTATTTTTTATTATTTATTCATTCTCTGTAAAAACCTTGTAGAGAAACAACTGGATAGGAAGTAGTGGGCGCTGTTGTGCACAGGGCCTATTCCTTGCACATGCATTTTTCAAAGCTGATTACAGAAGTAGAGGTATTCTGTTTTAAGACTCAGCGATGCTTTCTGTATTTGTTTAAACTTTTCTTCTTAACTTTTTTCCTATGAACTGCTGATGTAAAACTATGACAAATACTGACCACAGGTATTATTACCAAACCAAGTCAGACTTAGAAAAAATGAAAACCTGTCACATAGACTTGAGCAAAATAGGTCGCGTTTATGTTGTAGAAGTCATAATTTCAGATGGAGGGCAGAGGTCTGTGTAATTCTGTGAGAGTCACTGTTTTTGACAGAAATTTCCAAACTTGATTGAATTAATTATTATTATCTTCATCACTGTTTGTTTGGGATCGGCTCCACAAATTTTCAACTGACAACTTCAACCTTGAATAATGACTCCACTTTCTGAAGCAAATGTGACAAAATAATCAGATTTTGTTTCATGTGGAAAGGCCCCGTGATTAAAACCATAAACCTGTCTACAGCTCAGCTTAAACTCTAGGGATTCTACAATGCCCCTCCCTGAACCGCCACCTTAACATGGTGGAGGGATTTGAGCACCTGAATGATCCTGGGAGCTATGTTCCTGGGGGCTTTATGCCCCTGGTAGGGTCACCTATGGCAAACAGGTCCAGGAGGACGGGTCAGACTAAGAGAGGTTCAGAAGCCCTTTATGATGAGAAGACCAAGGCTAGTTACGTTGTCCTGGACTGGAGGTTACCAGATCCCCACCCTGGAGCCAGGCCTAGGGTGGGTGCTCGAGAGCGACCCCTTTCCCCACAGGGTCGGGCTGGGCTGAGTCCCAAGGAGCGATGTGGGGCCGTTCTCCCATGAACCTAGCACCTGCAGGAGGATCCATAAGGGGCTGGTACTAGACAGTACACTGACGGGGGACTCTGTTTTTCTGCTAGGGAACTTTAATGCCCATGTGGGTAATGACAGTGACACTTGGAGGGGAGTGATTGGGAAGAATGCCCTCCCTTATCTGTGCTAGCCACAGTTTGTCCATAAAGAATACCATGTTCGAGCACAAGGGTGTCCATCAGTGCACGTAGCACCAGGACACCCTAGGTCGGAGATCTTTGTTTTTTGTCATGACATCTGACCTCCAACCGTGTGTCTTGGACACTCGGGTGGAGAGAGGGGCAGAGCTGTCAACCGATCACCACCTGGTCGTGAGTTGGATCTGCTGGTGCAGGATAGACCTGGCAGGACGAAGCGTACTGTGAGGGTCTGTTGGGAGCATCTGGCAGAGCCCTCTGTAAGGGGGGTCTTCAACTCTCACCTCCAGGAGAGCTTCTCCCATATCTCAGGGGAGGCTGGAGACATGCATTCCGAATGGGCCATGTTCTCCACCTCTACTGTCAATACAGCTGCTCGTAGTTGTGGTCGTAAGGTCTGCGGTGCTTGTCATGCTGGCAACTCCCGAACCTGGTGGTGGACACCGGAAGTAAGGGATGCCGTCAAGCTGAAGAAGGACTCCTATCGAGCCTTATTGGCTTGTGGGAGTTCTGAGGCAGCTGACGAATACCGGCAGGACCAAGTGTGCCACAGCTCATGTGGTCGCAGAGGCAAAAACATGGGGTTGCGAGGAGTTCGGGGAGGCCATGGAAGAGGACTATAAGATAGAGATTCTGGCCAACAGTCCGGCGCCTCAGGAGGAAGAAGCAGTGCTTCACCAACACTGCTGATCTTGACAGGGGATGTTGTCGGACAGTGGAAGGAATACTCCTCAATCCCACTGTCACGTCTTCCGAGGAGGAAGCAGAGACTGGGGACTCAGAGGTGGACTAATCCATCACCCTGACCGAAGTCACCAAAGTGGTTGGCATCCGTCCTGAGTACCTTAAGTCTCTGGATGTTGTGGGACTGTCTTGGCTGACATGTCTCTGCAACATCGCGTGGCCCATTGCAGACCGGAGTGGTGGTCCCTCTGTATAAGAAGGGGGACCAGAGGGTGTGATTCAACTACAGGGGAATCACACTCCTCAGCCTTCCCGGTAAGGTCTATTACAGGGTACTGGAGTGGAGAATCCGACCTATATGAGGAGCGGTGTGGTTTTCATCCCGGTTGCGGAACACTGGACCAGCTCTATACTCTCCATTGGGTCATCAAGGGATCATGGGAGTTTGCCCAATCAGTCCACATTTTGCGGATTTGGATAAGACATTTGATCGTGTCCCTCATGGTGCTCCAGGAGTATGGGGTCTGGGGCCCTTTGCTAAGGGCTGTTCGGTCCCTGTACGACAGGACCAGGAGCTGTGTTCACATTGCTGGCAATAAGTCAGACCTGTTCCCAGTGCATGTTGGACTCCGCCAGGGCTGCCCTTTGTCACCAGTTCTGTTCATTGGAAAAAAGGTGGCTTGTCCTCTTCAGGTGGGGGAGTTCAAGTATCTCGGGGTCTTGTTCATGAGTAAGGGAAGGATGGAGCATGAGATTGACAGGCGGAGAGTGCAGAGGTGCAGAGCCCACAGTGATGCTGTCGCTGTATCGGACTGCTGTGGTGAAGAAGGAACTGTGTCAAAAGGCAAAGGTCTCGATTTACCGGTCAATATTTGTTCCTGCCCTCACCTATGGTCATTAGCTGTGGGTAATGACCGAAAAGACAAGATCGCGGATACAAGCGGCCAAAATCAGTTTCCTCCGCAGGATGGCTGGCCACTCCCTTAGAGCAGGGGTGTCAAACACATTTTTACCAAGGGCCACATCAGCAAAATGGCTGCTCTCAAAGGGCCAGATGTAAAATAAATGTAACTACTTTTTACTTTGTTAATTAACTTTTTCTGTATTTATTACTTGTTCAAGTTACAAATATTGTGTATGCATTTGGCTAGATGTAAAAATATGGCTGTATAACTGGGTATCTCTTTTTTTTTCTTACACCATTATATCTTTTAATGTACCCTGTCGAGGGCCAGATAAAATGATGTGGAGGGCCACATTTGGCCCCCGGGCCTTGAGTTTGAAACATGTGCCTTAGAGATAGGGTGAGGAGCTCAGTCACACAGGAGGAGCTCAGAGTAGGGCCACTGCTCCTACATATCAAGAGGAGCCAGCTGAGGTGGCTCGGGCATCTGTTCAGGATGCCCCCTGGACTCCTTTCTAGGGAGGCGTTCTGGGCATGTCCCACCGGGGTGAGGCCCCGGGGAAGACCCAGGACACGCTGGAGGGACTATGTCTCTCGCCTGGCCTGGGAATGCCTTGGGGTTCCACCAGAGGAGCTGGAGGACTTGTCTGGGGTGGGCAAAGTCTGAGAGTCCCTGCTTAGACTGCTGCCCCCACGACCCGGCTTTGGATAAGCAAAAGAAAATGGATGGGTGAATGGATTCTACAATGTCATGTTAACAAAACATACAAGTCTGACCGGTGGAGAGGCAATCCTGCTACATGTTAATGCCATACTTTGGAATATTCCCTTATTGCCCCCATCACCACCACCAGAAAAGTTCCATAGTGCATCTTTAAGGAGGGGGTATTTGTTAAATTGACGTTTTGGAGCTTTCCACCATGTTATAACATATGACATACGTATAACACACTTGGAGGTTTGAGACGTCATCCATGTATGTTTGAATAATCTAGAGATCTTTGTAGTACGAGCCTGTACAAGGTTCCGCCCACATCACACATGTTCCTGTATGACAATTTTTCAAGTGTCTTAGCATGGAGAGCAAAGGGAGGGGGGTAGTCAGAGCTTTAAAAATGAAACTGAAACTTATTAAACACGTGAATACGTTGTTTTAGGTGAATATAGTATTTTCAAAACAATAAAAGAAAACATGGTGATCTAAATATGTTATCTGTTACAGTTAATACCTCATAGAAGTCAAATACCCCCTCTTTAATACCCCATAGAAGTCAAATACCCCATCTTTAATACTCCATAGAAGTAAAATACCTTCTCTTTAATACCCCATAGAAGTCAAATACCTTCTCTTTAATACCCCATAGAAGTCAAATACCCATCTTTAATACCCCATAGAAGTCAGATACAATCTCTTTAAATCAGCGGGTGAGGTAAATCTGAACTGGTTTGTAGTTTTCTGAGTGTGTAACATGTTTTCCTCTGGGTCACTTTGTATCTGTCATAAAAGTGCTTTGTTATCAGTGTTTGGCCTGAGTAACTGTGTGGCCTTCACTATCGCTTATCAACTCTGTTTGAAGTGTATCTGGTGCTGCGTTCAAGTACCTCCCTCATAGTGTTTTGCATGTACTGCTCCTCCTACTTCACACACTTTCGCTGACAATAGTACTCTATAGAGCCTTATCTCAAGTCAATATACTCACTCAGAATGACACAGATCATCTTGTTTTTATTAGTTTAAGCCAGAGACAAAATAAAGAAGTGACTGAGTGAGTAACGCCACCACAGCGTTCAGGTCCAAATGAAGCTCATCGAGACTAGCAGTTATAGCGGCTAATCTGGAGCAGAGTTCCATATTTGGAATTCTGACCGCGAGTATCATAGCAACCAAAGAGCCAATCTGGAGTGATGCTGTTGATGGCAGCACCCCTTCCCGCCCACACCACTGGTTTAGTAGGGAGCGGGCGCTTAACAACACTGTCAATCAAAACTGTTGCTAACACTAGCAGGAGCGATCTCGGGGAAAGAAGACACCTTATTTGTCTGTTTTCTGCTCATATATCGACTTACGGGCATAATAGCAAAATTTCAAAAGAAGAAGAAGAATATAAAAGTACTATTGTGTATGTGGATGGACAGAACTGTATCGTGCAGTGGACACTGGCTGGATTTTTTTCTTATAAATATTATTTTGATATAAATATAAATCTTGATATTTTTGCTCTGATATTGTTTTCAATGCTCCCACATGTCTCTATGCCCATGTGTAAATGGAGATGTTAGTTCTTTGTCTGGAATGTCCCGCAGTATGGTATTAAACTTAAAGAGGGTGTTTTACAGATCTATGGGGTATGAACTGTTACACATCACATATTTAAATCACCATGTTTCCTTTTATTTTTGAAAATGCTATATTTGCCTCAAACAACATATTAATATGTGTTATAAGTCGAGATATGCAGGGTCGCCACGGATACAGGAAAAACAAACTGCTCAGATCACACAATCCAATAGTCCTTAACATCTGGTTAAAATCCCAAAATGTTAAGTAAAAAATTTAAGATAAAAATTTTAAAAACTTTAAACTGCTCAGTGAACCAGCTAACCACAACCATGGCAACCACGTACAACAAACTTCATCCCATTTATCTGGGATTTATCTTACTACTAAACTAAAAAAGTACAAGTGAAAAGTAATAAGTTTAGTACAATTTGTGTGATTTTAAAGCACGATTCTAGAGCTGCAGATAAGAATTATGTTAGCCACACACAGACACACACACAGGGGCACTGCCTCCTCTGTGCTGCTGTTGACACATACACACACATGCACACACACGCACACACACTCTACTCCAGGTTTTCTTTCATTTCTGTCCAGGTGCTTATTGCTTTGGCTTTTCCCATAATTCTTTGCATGTTTCGTTGCTTGTTAGTACCATCTCATCCCTGGTACCTTCAAACTGCCTCTTCTGTCTGAGAGATTCTGTCCAAGGGATTCTGGAGCAACACAAACACTAATAAAAAGTTAAATGCCATACTGTGAAACATTCCAGGCAAAGCAATAACATCTCCTTAAAGACATCGGGGGTGTACCTCCACCGAGAAAAGTTACAAAGTAAATCTTTAATTAATATTGATACTAGTTTTGAGCCTGAGTATCTTTTAGTTTCACTCTCACCTTTTTATGTAATACAGTAAATGAGTATAATGTGTTACTCACAGTAAACACCACGGTGCACACATGCTGACAGCACAAGCCCCTGTACCACTCTGTGTGTAAGGCTCAACACAGCTTCAGTTGTGATTGTACAGTTGTAAAGTTCATTTAAGATGTGTTAGTTTAATGAGATGTGTGTGAGAATGTCTGGGGCCACACATACATGCACATAATCCACACATACAAGCACATAATCCACACATACACTGCACATGCACTGTCGTAACGGCAGGAGCAGGGCGGACCAAAGAATGCAGAATTCGGGGTAATTTACAATGTTTATTTACAGGTCGCTGGTCTGGACGGGCTTGACCTGGGAGACGTGGAAAGTTGGGTGGATCCGGAGAGACGGGGGCAGTTGCACTGAACGGCGGATGGATTTATGATTTTGGTGACATTGAACGGTCCAAGAAAACGGGGGGACAGCTTGCGGGAGTCAGTCTTTAACGGGATAGTCTTAGATGAGAGCCACACCATCTGGCCAGGTTGGTATGCGGGAGCCGGGACGCGGTGACGATCCGCCGCCACCTTGGTGCGTGCCCCCACTCGCAGGTGGGCAGCTCTGGTCTTAACCCAGATCCTGCGGCAGCACTGGAGGTGATGCTGGACGGAGGGAACTGATAGGTCCTCCTCTTCTGTGGGGAAGAGCGGGGGCTGATGTCCGAGGGACACTTGGAATGGGGACATGCCTGTGGCCGAGCTCACTAGTGAGTTATGGGCGTACTCAATCCAAGGCAGGTGGGAGCTCCAGGCCGCGGGATTCGAGGAGACTACACACCGAAGGGCTGATTCAAGGTCATGATTGGTCCGCTCCGTCTGCCCATTGGACTGCGGGTGAAAACCGGATGTGAGGCTGACTGTTGCACCCAGACCCTTGCAGAAGGCACGCCATACCTGGGACGTAAACTGGGTGCCCCGGTCTGACACGATGTCCACCAGGATGCCATGTAGGCAGAAGACATGGTTGGTGAGCTGATCGGCGGTCTCCTTGGCAGTCGTGTTCCCCTGAGAGGGAGGAAGTCCGGTGACGAAGTCCACCGCCACATGGGACCAAGGCCGCCTAGGGACTGCGAGGGGGAGTAAGAGACCAGAGGGTGGTGAGTGGGAGGCCTTAGCCCGAGCACATACCTGGCAGGCCGACACATAGGCCCGGGTGTCCCTGTCCATAGAGGGCCATCAGAAGTGTTGCTTCAGGAGGGAGAGGGAACGACTCCCACCAGGATGGCAGGCAAATTTAGAGCTGTGGACCCACTCAAGCACCTGAGAACAGACAGTCAGGGACAAAAAGTTTACCAGGCGGACCGTTGGCACGAGGGGTCGGGTTGGTGAAGAATGGGGGCGGACGTGAACAGGCCTTTAAGCTTATCGAAAGCAGACTGCGCTTCAGGGGGCCAGGTGAACTGTAATGAAGGAGAGGTCAGTTTAGTAAGAGGCGAGATAACACGACTAAAATCCCGTATGAACCGTCTGTAGAAGTTAACGAAGCCAATAAACCTCTAGAGCTGCTTGCGATTGGCAGGAACCGGCCAATCCGTGACTGCCTGGATCTTCTCCGGGTCTGCCTTCACCTGGCCCCGCCCCACAATGTGGGGGTCGTGAAAGCGCTCGGCTCTTGCTGAAGACCTCCCCGAGGTCGTGGTACTCCGCCAGGACAGGAGAGAGGTTCGGGACGTCCGGGGACAGACCGGGAGTGGAGCTGACTTCCCCCGCGGGAGTCAAGGCGGATTGTAAGTACTGGGTGTGGCACTTGGGGCTCCACCCTGAAACTCTTCCCCAGGCCCAACCAAAAACGGGGTTATGTGTCCGTAACCAGGGGTAGCCTAAAACCAATGAGGAGGAGGAGGAGGAAAGGACATGGAAACGTCGGGTCTCACGGTGGTTGCCAGACAAAACCAATGTGACGGGTTCCGTGATGTGCTTCACGCGGGCTAGGAAACGTCCATTGAGAGCCTGGGCACTAAGAGGGTTTTCCAGGGCCTCCAGCTTGATGCCGAGTTGTTCCGCTAATTGGACATCGATAATATCCTCCTCCGCCCCGGAATCGACGAGAGCTAATACAGGCAAGGTATCCGAGCGTACACACAGGTTGGCATCTAGCCGAAGTCTATTGTTCCTGTCTGGGATGCGAGACTCACCCACCAGTACTCCCAGTGCTACTGGTAGGTGCCCCCTTTTTGGCCGAGCTGGGCAGGTGGCCACAAAATGCCCTTGTTCACCACAATAGAGGCACGCCCCTGCTAAGCGACACCTCCGTCGATGCTCCTCAGCCGATATGAGGGTCCGGTCAAGCTGCATGGGCTCCTTAGGGGGCGGCGAGGTGGCGCGTGTCTCCTGTCGAACCGGCGATCGGCATCTCTCCCTCCGGTGCGCCCACAGCCGGTTATCAATCCTGTTGGTCAAGGTGATGAGGGCGCGTAAATCTGAGGGTTCGTCACGGGACACTAGCTTGTCCTTTAAGTGCTTGTTAAGCCCCCGTAAGAAGGCAGCCCGTAGCGCATCAGTCCAATCCACCTCCGCGGCATGCGTCCAGAACTTGATAGTATAGTCCGCTACAGACCTGGACCCCTGGTCGAGACTTAACAAACGGGATGCAGCATTGGCCTGGTAGTGCGGGTGGTCAAATACTAATTTAAAGGTGGAAACAAAGTCATTAAAATCCAAACTGTCCACAGGTGTGTTCGATAGTCGTGACTCTGCCCGCTGGAGAGCCCTTCCCCGGAGTAATCCACAAATGTAGCGTATCTTAGCAGCTTCAGAGTTAAAACGGGTGGGGCACTGCTGAAACACGAACATGCACTGAAACAAGAATCCCCGACAGAGGCTGGGCTGACCTGAGTATGTTTCGGGATCCGTACCCCTCGCGGCGGCTCCCCGGTCCCGGTGCCGGCCGTGGCGGCTCCAGACACTGCAGGTGAGGCAGCGAGCAGCGCGGCGACCTGATTAGTGAGCTGAGACACTTGACAACGAGTAGGAGACAGGGTGCAGGCCAGAGTCCGGGAATGCGTCGTGACGAGCAGGAACCGGGGCAGGCGATGGGGAGCAGGCCGGGGTCTAGGACGAGGCACGGAGACGGAGACGAGGGGTAGACAGAACCAGAGCCGGAGTGGGAGACGTGGAGCAAGCCGGAGCCCAGGACGAGACAGGAAGGTGAAGACCAAAGACCAGGAGCCGGGACAAGCGAGGGAGCCGGAATCTGTGAGGTAGCAAAAATCCAATCTGCATCAAAAGGGTAAGCACCAAAATACAAGAATAGAGCTGGAACATTCACGTTGGACATGCGGACGGTCTGACACCGAGTGTCTGGAGCGGGTCCCTCTTATCCACGGCAGCAGGTGGTGGTGATTGCGCTAATGGAAGACAGGTGCGCGCGGGAGGAGCTGAGAGCTCAGCTCCTTGTTCAGGCAGGTGAGGGAGGGGGGAAAGGCACACAGGGAGGCAACAAGAGGCGGGAAATGCGTGCATCATGACATGCACATAATACACACATACATGAATTTAACCCACACATACATGCACTTAATCCACACATGCATGCACATTGTACACAAATACATGCACATAAAACACACATACATGCACATTGTACACACATACATGCACATAACAAACACATACAAGCACATAATACACACATACATGCACATAATACACACATATATGCACATAATACACACATACATGCACATAATACACACATACATGCACATTGTACACACATACATGCACATAACACACACATACAAGCACATAATACACACATACATGCACATAATACACACATATATGCACATAATACACACATACATGCACATTGTACACACATATATGCACATTGTACACACATACATGTACATAATACACACATACAAGCACATAATACACACATACATGCACATAATACACACATACATGCACATAATACACACATACATGCACATACACACATAATCCACACATACATGCAGAGGCCCAATGCAGGTGCTTGTAACATGTGTCTGTGCAGTGAGATAAGACGTGGCCTTGGTCCATGCAACAATCCCTCGGCTCTGTGCGGCTCTAAGCACATGTGCACAACTCCCGTCTGTGCATACTCCAATATCATAGACAATCATACAAGAAACACTGACACTGACCCCATATCCTCGCCTGGCAAACCCTCACTGATATGTTTCTGTATATTTGATACAGACTGATATCAGTCCCCTAGTCTCAAGATTGGTCGAACATGATCATGCAATCAGATTTGTTTTTTGTTTTTTTCAGTGATGCATGTGAAACAAAGGTCATCTTTGATTTAAAAAATAAAATAATGTGATTTTTTTTTCCTTAATTTTTTTCTGATACCGACCATGCAGGTCCCTGATTGGTTAATCCACCTGTCAGTCACAGCCTTTTGAAATCAGGTAGAGTCAACGGTGAAATAAACGGTAAAATATTGTGTATATACTAAGTGTGTATTCTGGATCCCAGGAGCTCAGGTCCAAGTTCCACATTTACAGGGCTTTTAGAAATACAATCTGAAACATTCTGTATTCATATCTTGCATTTAAACATAGTCATTTACAGTCATTTACCAATACAGTTGTGTATACTGTATTACTGTATTACCGTATGGCATTAAATTGTCATCTATCAACAAAAACATCTGTGATTTAATAATCAGATACAAATGAAACCGGACGTTTACATACTCTATAGAAAAAAAGAAAAAAAAAACACATACACTTTTTTTTCTCTGTTTGACATCAAATCAGTCTAAATTTTTCCTGTTTTCGGTCAATTAGGATAAACAAATAAACAATAATTTCTATTTGCTAAAGGCCACAGTAATAAGAGAAGGATTTTTAAGATAATTTTTCATGATTTTCTTCAAAGTCAGATGTTTACATACATATCATAAGCCTTTGCCTTTAAACTGTGGGACTTGGGTCAAATGTTTTGGATTTCTTTCCACAAACTTCTCACAATAGTTGGCAGGCGTTTTGTCCCATTCACTTTACACCAGACAGAACTGGCGTAACTGAGCCAAGTTTGTGGCCGCTTTGCTCGCACAGGCCTTTTCAAGTCTGTTCATACATTTTCAATAGGACTGAGATCAGGGCTTTGTGATGGCCTCTCCAAAACATTGACTTTGTTATCCTTAAGCCACTTTGTCACCATTTTGGCAGTATGCTTCAGGTCATTGTCCATTTGGAAGACCCATTTGTGGCTGGCTGATGTCTTGAGATGTTGCTTCAGGTTTTCTACATAGTGATGATGCACATCATGATGCTGCCCCCCCTATATTTTACAGTTAGGATGGTGTTCTCAGGCTTGCAAGATTCCCTCTTTTTCCTCCAAACATAACAATGCTCATTATGGGTCAGACTACAGGGCATGTCTCCATAAATGAAGGTCTCTGTCCCTGTGTGCATTTGCAAACTGTAATCTGTCTTCATGTTGTTTCTTTTGGAGTAATGGCTTCTTTCTGCAGAGTGTCCTTTCAGTGATACAGTCCTCGTTTCACTGTGGATAATGACACACTCTTACCAGCTTCAGCAGCATCTTCACAAAGTCTGCTTTTGTTCTTGGGTTGATCTGCACATTTCAGACCAAAGCACACTGATCTCTGGGACATAGGCCCTTCTCCATCCTGAGCGGTGTGATGGCTGAACATTTCCATGGTCTTTATACTTGTGTATCTCTGTTAGAACAGATGAACGTGGCTCCTTCAGGCGTCAAATTGCACCAAGGATGAACCAGAGTTGTGCAAGTCCACCGTTCTCTTCTTGATATCTTGGTTAATTTCTTTTGACTTTGCCATGATGTTACACAAAGAAGCAGTGTGTTTCAGGTTCAAATACATCCATAGATGTGTCTCTAATTAACTCAGGCACAAAACACAAAAACAGCATCTAACAGTGGGAGAGACGTTGGAGAAGCTAATGAATATCTCAGCCATCTGAAGTTTTACCACATCGACATTAAAGATACATTTTGTAACCTTCCTGCTTGTCTCCATGGATGTATCTTGGAATGTGTAAGAGCACTGCATGTAACTTACAGTTGAAACCAGAAGCTTCCAAACACATGACATCATCATCTGGATTTTCCCTTATTATTTAAAGTCATAGTAATCTTACTGTAAGTAAACTTCTGACTTTGAAAAAAGTCATGAAAAATGATTCTGGGATTTAGCAAATAGAAATAATGTTATTAATGTTGTTGTCTTAATTGACCTAAAACAGGAAAAATTTAGTCTGATTTCATGTCAGACAGTGAGGAAAAAAAGGATAGGTGTCTTTTTACATAGTGTATGGAAACGTCTGGTTTCAACGGTAAGTTACATGCAGTGCTCTGAAGCATTCCAGGATACATCCAGGGAGACAAGCAGGAAGGTTACAAAATGTATCTTTAATATCGATGTGGTAAAACTTCAGATGGTTGAGATATTCAACAGCTTCTCCAAAGTCCCTCCCACCGTTAGATGCGGTTTTTGTGTTTTGTGCCTGAAATTACACTATTATGTTTAAAGGGCCCATTACACTATTCTCATCACAAACAGACCTGGAGTTGTGTTTTGTTTCATTCACACATGTTTAACACACAAACCCTGCATATTTACGCTGAGTTCTACTTTCAAATTGAAAACACTCTGTTCCACCTTGTGATGTCATCATGTGGTAATAAAGAAAGTGCTCAACTGTGTTTTAAAACTCCATACACCTTCATTAGAATCATTTGGATGATTTCAGAGTTGGAATTTCCAATCTCTACTCAACTTAAGGTAAAAGGAGCTGTTAACTTGAAAACTACCACTTCATGACATCACAAGGTGGAGCAGAGCATTTTGAGCTTTCTAGATGTAGACAGACTAATAATACAGGATTACTGTGGGTATGTTTTTGAGAAGGTAACAACATAATCACATGGATTAAAGCTCACAAAGGTCAGTTTATGCATAATATAGGATGTAATGTTTATTGAAAACCAGTGTGTAAACCTCAACACATGTCTAATATTTCCCTGGCTGTTTCTTACCTTGTTCAGTTGAATGCCTCTCCTAGTCTGTGGCTTATGTAAATGGGCCTGCACCGTTACATAAAGCAGGTATCCGCATTTTCCTGGTGTGCATGTAAAGTGAGTCTCTGTCAGCGTGACACTGTTTGGACATGACGCATAATTACACTGTATCTGAGTCAATGTTTGGCTGCTCCTGATTTAGACTTTTGAGGAAATTGTTCTGTTTGTCTGTCCAGCTTTAGCTCGAACTTTATCTCTATCTTTAGCTGGGTTTGTACTTGAGGTGCTGACACAGGGGAGACAGGTCCCTCTCTGTGGACGTATTTGGACACTTCCTGGTCCCCTCACCACCGCCCCCTCATTCACACATATTCAGTTTTAGCCAGACACAAACACACGTGAAGATTAGGACGATTTCATACAAAAATGAATCACAATTTTTATCCCTCAAATTGATCATCTTCCGATTCAAGTTGAAATCAAATCAACATGGCTTTATAAAAGGTCAAATTCAAATAGATTCATTCTTTGTAGGACTATAGTGATGCTCCTGGTGCATCACTGAGGGTAGGGCTAGACAAAAAAAAATAATTAAATCAACTAACCAAATTTGAAATTCAAATCCATTTGTTAGGAAGAAATTTGTTTTTTATTGTCTTCACTTTCTTGTGTTGGAAATTGCATTTAAAATGTAGGAGGGGCTGCTCCCTGTGACTGCAGTGAGCAGCAAAGGCCCATGCGGCGCTCACTGTTCTGAAATCAAAGATGTGAAATTAAATTTGAAAATCAAATTAAGGTTTTGGAAAAAAATGTACAATTTTATTTTCAGGCCCACCCCTAGTTGAGCAACAGCATGTTTCCTGAGGTTTAATGGGACATCTCAAGCAGAGTTCAAAAGTTTAACCAGATACTAATGTCAAAACTCCCACTTCCTCCTCTGTTGACCTTTGTGCCTTTAACCACACGCACTCTGACTCAGCTAAATATCAGGAACTTTGTTAATGCCAGTGTGCCATATTACTACCACAGGACCTCATCTAGGTGCTCACATGACTGACAAATTGTGAAAGAGTGGTTCAGGAGCATGTGACATCATTTTCACACATGGATTGTCCACCACAGAGTCCAGATCTTAACCCCATTGAGAATTTTGGAATGTGCTAGAGAAGGCTTTGTGCAGCAGTCAGACTCTACCATCATCAAGGTCTTGGTGAAGTCTACTGTGTGCCAGATGATGTGTCTACATTCATGCTAATGCGCTGAGATGTTTGGAGTTTGTACTATAATTAGTCTAAATGACCAGGAATAGGACTTATAAGAACTTCCACCTGCTCCCTATAGGTTCAAATGACTCATCAATGTTGTACATAAACTGTAAAAGAGGATGTAAGGACACTGTACTGTTCAGGTCCAGCCAACTGAAGCCACTTGAGGCTAGCTGTTATAGAGGCTAATTTGCAACCAGGTTCCATGCTTGGAATTTCAAGCACATGTTTCCTAGCAACAAAAGAGCCAATCAGCAGTGAGATTGCAGGCATTTGCCCCTTCCCGTCTGTACTGCCTGGTTCCACAGGATGAGCACTTAGCAATGAGGCGCCGTAGCAGTCAATTAAATGCATTGCTAACACTAGCTTGCTGAAAGAAGGCATCTGATTGGTCAGTTTTTATTGATTCTATCTTGATTTACTAAGAAAATAGCAAAATAAAAACATTACAGTCATGTAAAGCAGGTTAAAACCAACATTTTAAGGTCAGAGGGAATGAACACGGAAGCTAGCAAGCTAACTATGTCCACTTATATAAATACAGTCATGCAGAATAAAATAAAATAACGCTCTCTGTTCCAAGCACACAAATTGTTGAGTGAAATGAATCCTCCTCAGCCGAGCCCTCGGCCCAGAAGAATCAAACAGACACGAAGACATGAGACACATGCACACAAGCCTAATTAAAAGTAGAGTTGACCAGCTGAGTCTGGGAGTCCATTTTCCCTGGGCCCATGGGTACCACGATGAACCTCTAAAAGAAATGCCCCTCTGACTGACAGCTCCATGCAGTGGCCCACGGACATGTGCGCCGTCTGATTGGCTGATTGGAGCACTGTAATGAGGTCAAACCAGGCTCTCCATCAGGCTGAGGGGAGGAGGCGCCAGGAAGACCACCCTGACCCAGATTTGGAGTGTGGGCAATCAGCTGCGCATCGTCACATCGTCTCCCTCTTCAAGACAAGACAAAAGGCCAAATACGTGTGAGATGGTTTTCCAGAAATGTAATTAAGGAAGAAGTCAAGTGGAAGAGGCATGCTGCGTAGGGGGTTAAGACTATCGCCGCTCAACAAGGAGGTTGCATGTTCAATTCCGAGACTGTGTGGGGCCTTGAGAAGTTTTGTTTCCTCATGTCTAGGTAAGTTTCTCTGGGTAATCTCAACCTAAATGATCCACGTTTCAGCCAAGTGTTTCTTGCTCCAGATTTGAACAGCTCTGCTCCTGACAAGTTACCATGTTTGAAAAAGAGGCCAACTACAGAAAACAAATTATGTTTCTAGGACCAATAAAACCTCAATTTTCAAACTGCAAAAGGAGAAAGTATGTATTTAAAGAGGGCAAATTATGTAGAAACGACTTTTTGTTATAGTGCTCCCTCATCAAAAACATGGCTGAAATGGTTTTAGATGTCACCCATGCATGTTTGAGTAATCTAGTGAGCTCTCCCTGGCTCTACAGTTAGCTGTAAGATTTTGTGCAATGCTCCACCTACAAGCCGACATCATCCACACTCCTGCTCGAGAATTCTTCATAAATATACAAAAACATGACATAAAACAATACTCTACAACTTCACAAACCTAATTCGATGTACGATAGCATCACTATAGCACTCTGAAAGAGGAGTGACTTAGTGCGGGGAGAATAATCGTGGAGAGTAATTTCCCTATTTAAATTTTTCTCTCAAATCTTTGTCACTTCTTTAATATTCACATGCATCAAACTTTCACTTCTTTTTTATCTCACAAAATGATACTACTATACTAATGATGCTACTCTTTCTTCCAGGTTCATAATCACCGAAAAACATGGTCTAATTTTGTCTCAAAGTTCTGCTTTTACAACATAATTCTTGGGGGAAACACAAAATTTAAGCCTCCAGGTTTTTTGATGAACTGTTGAGAAAGAGCAGGAGGATGAGGGCAGAATTCTGAATAATTATTGTAGATGTTTTCAATACCTGAGGAGACGTTAAGAGAACACACAATCTCCACACACAAAGACTCAAACCCGGGACCTTCTCGCTGTGAGGCAGAAGTGCTGTGCATGTTGTTGAGGGGATGATGAAGCTTGTCTTAACCCAGAAACAGCCCCCCTCCTTGGCCACTCTCAGACCCCCTCCCCTCACACAGGTGCAGTCTTACCCAAGGCCAAGCAGCTCCAGAGTCTGAGGGGCCATGCTGCTGAAGCTCCGCCTCCCTCCTGCTTCAGCAGAGTGTAACTGGTAAACTGTTTTAGATCAACACTGCATAGTTTTTGTACCTGAGAAAAGTCTTATATAATCTTAAAGATTCTGTTTTTGTGATATAGTTATAATCTATAACCTCGAGGATCATTGTTATAATTTTGACATTTTAAAAAAGCAATATTCATCTAAAACAAGTTAACAAAAGAAACAAGTCTTCCATGCTACAAAACTGGGGTGCCCAATCGGACCCGACATTGCCGTAAACGTCATCACAACAAAGTACGTGTAGCCATCAGCACTTCCGATGGACAGCTGCGCATAAAGCTAGCAAACCATGGATTTTTTTTTTTTCATCTCACCAATTAAGAAACTCAAATTAAAGAAAGAAGTAAGTGCGTCACAGTGGGCGTGTACCGGTCGCAGTGAAAAGGCGGGAAAATGGCGTCATGAAAATAAGCAATTAAAGATTGCTAAAAAATGCACAGATCACACCAAATACAATTTCGGGTGAGTAAGTGATGAGCGGAAACAACTATAACATGGTTCAAAAGTCTGAAAAGTCCATTTCACAGAATAGGTCCGCTTTAAATAAAAATCCAAATAGTCTGACATCACAGGTCACCCCAGTCCATGTATGGCCTGGACCAGCTGCATTCATCTTATGCACCTGATGATTAAAGCAAATATTGACTTGTGTTTTGTATTCTGTCATAACTCTGAACTAAAATATGACATGACTTCACCAACAGCTTAGTTCAGAGAGCTCACATGTGGATTTCAGACTTCATTGCCAAACGTCATTCAAAGGCGTTCAAGCTACAGTGTGCAATCATGTCGGCTCATCTAATCTACTGGTTCTGTGATAGAAACGCCGTAGCTCGTTTAGTCTCTGCAAGTTCTAAACGACCAACTGTTTAAAATGTAGTTGGAGTTTACTACTTTTAAGAGCAGTATCTGTATTTTCTACTTGATTCAGTTCTTACTATTGAACAAAATTCAGCACAAATATTTATCAAAATCACTACATCTGAAGCTTTATAAGACTCAAAATCTGTGCAAAATACTTTCACTTTTTACTCTTTAAATACATTTTTATACTTTGACTTTTTGAAAACTTTGACTTGAGAAGATTTTTTCATGTGATACTTGAGTATTTGTTCCAACGCTGCTCAGTTTAATTACACAGTTTAAATATAATTTAAAGACGTGACTTCTTCTCCTGAGCCTCTAAAGTAATATTTGATGTTTGTGAACTCGACACTCACACACAAAGTGAGTCAATATTTGTGGATTGTCAGATTGGATCTTTCTTGACAACAGGGGTTTCAGAATGATAAAAATTTAGGACTGTTACCATAGCAATTAACAATTTAAAAATATTTAATATATCTTTTGACTGGTGAACAGAGGTGGGGAGTATTACATTTTACATTTACTTTTAAAGAAATTGTACATTTCTAGCAGCATACTTTTATTCCTACTTGAGTAACATTTTTATTGAAGTGACTTGAGTAGTACAGATATTATAAATCAGATGTTATGATTAAGTTATGTTAAATTGCTCTTTGAGTAGTACTTTTCCCAATTAGTTTTTTACTCTTACCTGAGTCCAAAACTTTGTACTTCTACTTATACATAATATTATTTTGAAGTAACATTACTCTTACTTTTTTAACTGCTCTGTAATGATGAAAGGTCTTCAACATATAACAAGAAGTTTAGAATGCTTTAAATTTAACCTAAAGTATGAGTTTGTTTTTTGTTATTTTTTTCAGACCAGTCCAAAATTAGCAGGAATACCACATAAAGTGTTGAAGTTTGTAGACACTGGATATTCTTGGCCAGTTTCTGTTCTACCAGAGCTGTTTATTTTCACATGTGAAACTAGACATGTGCTTTTAGAGGAGCTGCTAAGACTGGCACTACTTCCATGAATGGTTATCCCACAGTGGACACAGCTGCACCAGGAACCAGGCTATTATTCACCATCTCCCATCCAGAACTGAGGGACGGACGGTTGACCACTGCTATTGTTTTTAGCCTTATTTGAGCTGTATCAATCCAGTGTGTGCTTCTGCTGCCAAACATGTTTAAGGACAGAATACTCTAAGACTATGCATTTTTCTGATTGTTAAACTCATCCATCTAATCTATTTACCTCCACAATGGTCCTAGTGAGGTTAGATCCAGACAGTTGTATTTCGAGTGATTCATGGATGTTTTGAGTCATCTTTTATTCCCCTGCCCATAAAAGACGGAAGTGAGGCTGCCAATCTGTGCCATCAGCCCCCTCCAACCACCACCGATCATTCGCGCACACACCACTTTCATACTAGGCAATGTGGGTGAAGTGTCTTGCCTAAGGACACAACAACAGAACTTGGTCCGAGCGGACCTTCGGGTTGGAGGACCAAAGCTCTAACCACTGTCTCCCCTCTAACCACCATCTCCACTGTCCTCCATCATCTCCATCATCTCCACTGTCCTCCATCATCTCCACTGTCTTATGGGCACCTCCCATCTGTAGCAAACTCATGGCCGGCCGAGATAAGCCCAATGAGAGTGGTGTTGTCTCAAAAACTTGATCAGCTTTATGGAGTGGTGGCTGGAGGGGCAGCAACTGTCGAGTAGAACAGGGGGGAAAGTACTCTGCCCTGTGGAGTCCTCGAAAATAAAGTTAAATCAGCACATTTCTGTAGTTTTTTTGTGAGGAGCACAGATGTGCCTCCTCCATCTCAGGGACAGGACAAAGGCCTAAGCTGCTTTCTCTCCTCACAGAAGTCCAGTTGTCTTCACATATCTACACTTATGAATATGAATAATGCATAAACATGTGATCAACAGTGTGTGCACAATGGACAGTGTATGAATGTGACGTCACCGCCACTGTGAGGGGTCGGAGGTCAAGGGTTGAGAGTTTGGAGGAGGTTCAAAGACTGGACAACACTGAGGCTGCTGTTAGCTAGGAGGCTTATTAGATTCAGAGTGCGGAGTCCAGTTCTTCTGCAGCCACATGCTCACTTCTCTGTTAAGCACATAGTTTTGCCAGCGTAGAGGAGTGTGTGACAAGACTATCATTTGGCCTACATATTTGTACCCACTTTGTACAGGTCGTAAACAGCAACAGGAGGAGAAGGCTGAAGAGTTAACTCTCACAAACCTCTCTGATATTGAATTAAATTAATCATAACAACACCTCTAACAAATCATCCACAGCGCCCAGATGCACCCAGAAGAGCCGACATTTACAATATATGACATAAAACTCTTTTATGATGGGGCAAAAATAATCATATATGCTGCAGGACACAGCAAAAGAAAAATTCAATTCTGTCACCTGGACAACAACTTTTTGAGACTTTTTGTTCAGTTGACAGAAATTAATTTATCTTTTGCTATGGATCACATCCGGATGAGGATTACGCAGACAACAACATAACTGCTGCAGGACAACACTGAGGTCCAGGGCCTTTCAACGGTTGATGAAGAGGCCTGCTGAGGCTTCAAAGTAAACCAAAACGCAAATATGATCAGACTGCCTAACTGAGCTGATGAGCTCTCCTCATTGAGATCTGTTTACATGACAACACTAGAACAACATCCTCATGATGTGTCACCTGCATCTACACTGGAGGTGAGAACTTCTGCAGGTGTGAAGGACCTGAAACAGTCAGAAGGCCTTCATTAAAAAGAGTAAACAAGTGTAGTACAGAACACGTCTAAGTAGTAGTAGTTACTCTTAGCTCTAGCCCCGCTCTGAATTAGAAACTCATCTGATATGAATCATATTTCATTAATAACAAAACAGTTGTGGTGTTTGTGTAATGTTGCTCTTGTAGTAGACCCCTGTCCTCTGAGCCCTAAGTACCTCTATAAACCAATAAGGCACGGAGCCATGAGACTATGGAATGGGAGCTTTATCGTGGGCCGCTCTTTCAAGACTTGTGTTCACACATGTCCTGGTTTGAACCCAATTGAGTCTAATGTAGAATTGGTTCGGTCCTTCAGCTCAGAGTTGGCACCTTTTGTTCTTCTGATGCGTTGTGATTAACATAACTGCTTTTGCATGTGACACTTTAGTTGCTATGACAAGTTTATATAAAGGTTCCCTTCATCAGTTACTGATCAGTTTGGAGACTCTGGTGAGTTGAGACTGCTGTTGTTTTGCTCTTGTTTTGGCATGGATTACGACCTACAGTAGCCCTTGTGTTCAGAAAGTAAACAACCAAAAAAATATATGTTGTGTTTGCTTACATCAGAATGCAACAATACTATAGTTTTGGTTTTGTACGAGGTTTAAGCCCAGTCTGCAACAATCCGTCCTCCCCAACCTATCAAGGATGCACCTATCAAGGATGCAAACCAGCACACTGTCACTGAGCATTTTTTCTACACAGTAAGGCACAAGTATGTCCCCAGCCCAGGGATAGACAGCAGTGAGATGGGGTAGGGAGGGGTGGGTGATGTGCGGGCAGGAACCAGGGCTCTGGGGGTTGTGGCAGGGGTCCCCTAACACCTCCTGTAAATGGCCCTGGTAACACTAGTCTCCCACAGCACACAGCACCATCAGGTCTGCTGCTGATAACACTAATGAACCGCTCAAATCTCATTTCAGTCCTGTCTGCTCTAATGTAATGATGCTGTGAAAGGACTGGATGTCTCAAACTAACAGACGGTCCAGATGTGAAGAATTCAACCTACAGCATTTGGCACACAGTCTTGATATTTTTTAAAGACATGTATCCTGGTGCCGCGCCTCTGTTGTGTCTTTTTCCACCGATAGAACATTTATGTACAGAGGAGATTGATTGACAATGGTCTACAGTACCTTATCCAATCAGGACGCAGAACACAATGCACATTCATATGCTGTAAAAAAAAAAAAAAAAAAGCATGGAAAATTGCACTAAAAAAATCTGCGAAACAGTTCTATTTAAGTAATAGTAATCCGAACGTAGCATCTGGTTTAAAATTTTAAGTTGATGGAATTAGAAGGACAAAACATTTAAAATGCACTCCAAAGACACTAAATGAGACAAACTAAATGATATCTGAAGGAGCAGTACAAGAAACACAAATGTTGAACTCATTTCATATTGTCGACATAACACAAAGGCTGCTGAAGGTTACATCCCTTCCCCCTTAGCAGCGCTATGAATCAAACCTGTTGCTAACGCTAAGTGGGAACAACCTTGAAGTAAGGCAAATTGTCTGTTGTTAACTGTGAACAATATATAAGTGTATTATTGCTTACTTTCTTACAATGGTGTAAAACGTTATGTTTTCTGCGCAGCAGTGGCCATATATCACCCCACTCTGGGTATTACAGAACACTGATGCAATCACATTGTTTGACATCCTGATGTGATCCCATTGTTCATCTTCCTGATTCAATCACATTGTTCGATTGTGCTTTAAATTTCTTATCTATAGAATCACTGTTCGAGTAATATAAAACATTGGTGCAAGTTCACCACAGCTTTTCAATAGAAAGTGAATTGGAGCCAGAGTCAATGGAGATGGAAGCATCATGATCACTTCCTGTGTGAAACGCGGCGGCTAGCAATCACGGCTAGCAATCATGGCTAGCAAACGTGGCTAGCAAATATGGGTCACACACAGATACATAATAGCTTTGAGACATTTTGCCAGGGACCATTTTGGAGCTTCCATGTGTCTCCCTGGTGTGATTCAGAAAAGTATAAACAGCACTCACACGTCTGTTTGTGCCGGACAGAGTGAGGTTTAACTGACCCTGAGCAAATGAACAAGTTTAATTGACCCTGAGCAAATGAATGAGTGAGGTTTAACTGACCCGGAGCAAATGAACGAGTGAGGTTTAACTGACCCTGAGCAAATTAACAAGTTTAACTGACCCGGAGCAAACGAACAAGTGAGGTTTAACTGACCCTGAGCAAACGAACGAGTGAGGTTTAACTGACCCTGAGCAAATGAATGAGTGAGGTTTAACTGACCCTGAGCAAAAAATGAATGAGTTTAACTGACCCTGAGCAAATGAACGAGTGAGGTTTAACTGACCATAAGCAAATGAATGAGTGAGGTTTAACTGACCCTAAGCAAATGAATGATTTTAACTGACCCTGAGCAAATGAACGAGTTTAACTGACCTTGAGAAAATGAATGAGTGAGGTTTAACTGACCCTAAGCAAAAAATGAACGGGTTTAACTGACCCTGAGCAAATGAACGAGTGAGGTTTAACTGACCCTAAGCAAAAAATGAACGAGTTTAACTGACCCTGAGCAAATGAACGAGTGAGGTTTAACTGACCCTGAGCAAATGAACGAGTGAGGTTTAACTGACCCTGAGCAAATGAACGTGTTTAACTGACCCTGAGCAAATTATTGAGTTTAACTGACCCTGAGCAAATGAACGAGTGAGGTTTAACTGACCCTAAGCAAATGAACGAGTGAGGTTTAACTGACCCAGAGCAAATGAATGAGTGAAGTTTAACTGACCCTGAGCAAATGAAGAAATGAGGTTTAACTGACCCTGAGAAAATGAATGAGTGAGGTTTAACTGACCCTGAGCAAATGAACGGGTTTATCTAACCCTGAGCAAATGAACGAGTGAGGTTTAACTGACCCTGAGCAAATGAATGAGTGAGGTTTAACTGACCCTGAGCAAATGAACAAGTGAGGTTTAACTGACCCTGAGCAAATGAATGAGTGAGGTTTAACTGACCCTGAGCAAATGAACAAGTTTAACTGTCCTTGAGCAAATGAATGAGTGAGGTTTAACTGACGCTGAGCAAATGAACGAGTGAGGTTTAACTGACCCTGAGCAAATCAATGAGTGAGGTTTAACTGGGGGGGGGGGTCACAAGTTCATTACTCATGCTGAGAATTAGGCCTGGGCTGTCTGTGTCCAGCTGCACAGAACAGGGAGCAGGAGAGGGGGGGGCAGAGGACAGAGAAGAGGAGAGGAAGACAGAGCAGAAGAGAAAGGAAGGAGAGAGCAAAAGAGAGAGTGCAGAGGAGAGAGGGGAAAGCACAGAGAGAGAGAGAGAGAGAGAGCAGAGGGAAGACAGAGAAGAGAGAGAGCAGAGGACAGAGTAGAGGAGAGAGAATGGAGCAGGGGAGAGGAAGACAGATCAGATGAGAAAGGAGGGAGCGAGAGAGCAGAGGGAAGACAGAGAAGAGAGAGAGGAAAGACAGCAGAGGAGAGAGATGGGAGAGAGGCGGGAAAGAGCAGGGAGAGAGAGAGGGGAAAGAGAGCAGAGGAGAGGGTAGACCGAGCAGAGGAGAGGGAGCAGAGGAGAGAGGAGGGAGAGAGAGCAGAGGAAAAAGAGCCGAGAAGAGAAATAGAGCAGAGGAGGGAAAGCAGAGGAGGGTGAGAGAGAGAGAGAGAGAGGAGGGAGAGAGAGCAGACAAAAGAGAGCAGAGGAGAGAGAGGAAAGAGGAGGGAGAGAGAGAGCGCAGACTGTGTGACGCCAGCTTCCAAATTCTCCCATCCACTCAAGAGAGAGCCGATTGTATCCTCCCGACCACCACCTGATCGACACTTCACCCCCTCTCCTCTCTTCCTCTCCTCCACCCCTCTCTCTGTCTCTTCCTCCCTCCTATCCCTCCCTGTCTCTATCCCTCCCCCTTCCTCTCTCTATCTCTCCCGCCCTCTCTCTATCTCTAGCTCTCTCTCATCCCTCCCTCTGTCTATCTCTCCGTCCCTCTCATCCCTCCCTCCCTCTCTCTCTCTCTATCTCTCCCTCCCTCTCATCCCTCCCTCTCTCTCTATCTCTCCCTCCCTCTCCTCCCTTCTGTCCATCTGGGCTTAAATGTTTGTGCAGTTTTAGCCAGTGGAATCTGCACACGGCCATCATTAGCAGAACTTAGTCTAACTGGGCCAGTCTAACTGTGTGTGGTCAGAGGGGGGCAGAGGAGTACTCAGATCGGTGAAGTAAAAGTACAGATACCAAATACTCAAGTAAAAGTAAAAGACATAGGGAAAAAAAATGGAAAAAATTGACTTAAGTAAAAATATTAAAGTACCAGTTTAAAAATGTACTCAAAGAGTAAAAAGTAAAAGTATTTCTAACAGATTTTGAGTCTTATGAAGCTTCAAATGCAATGATTTTGATCATGAAATAATGTTTTCACTAATTTTTATTTATATATTTATTACTCATACTGACCAGTATACTAATTTTATGAATGTGTTAAAAATAAACATTTAAGTATCTCAGGGTCTTGTTCACGAGTAAGGGACGAATGGACCATGAGATTGACAGGCGGGTCGGTGCAGCGTGTGCAGTGATGCAGCCGCTGTATCAATCGTTTTAAAGAAGGAGCTGAGCCGAAAGGCAAAGCTCTCAATTTACCGGTCAATCTACGTTCCTACACTCACCTATGGTCATGAGCTTTGGGTAATGACCGAAAGGACAAGATTGCAGATACAAAGGGCCGAAATGGGCTTCCTCCGCAGGATGGAGCTGAGGTGGCTCGGGCATCTATTCAGGATGCCTCCTGGACGCCTCCCTAGGGAGGTGTTCCGGGGAAGTTCCACCAGGAGGAGGCCCCAGGGAAGACCCAGGACACACTAGAGGGACTATGTCTCTCGGCTGGCCTGGGAACGTTTTGGGGTTTGAGGAGCTGGAGGATGTGTCTGGGGTGAGAGAAGTCTGTGAGTCCCTGCTTAGACTGCTGCCCCCGTGACCGAGCACTGGATAAGCGGAAGAAAATAAATGGATGGATGTTCATAATTTGAATAAACAAAAATATAAAAACTGAAAAAAAACATTGATTCAATTATTTCTGCTGAACAAAATTCAGCTCAAATCTGTATCAGAATCACTACACCTGAAGACATAAAGCATATCACGTTTACACATGATACTTTTCCTTTCTCTAAGATCTGTAATTATACATAAGTAACAAAACAGTACTTTTTCTACAGCTGAATTTTGTTTATGTAACTGGACAGAAAATGTTCCACAATTTGATACAAAAAATAGTAAATGTTTGACTCATTTGTTCTCATAAAGTTTTTGCCTCTTTAAAATGAGTCACCGTGGGAAGAGTAAACAGCTTTGGCTCAAGAGTACTGTTTGTTACTACAAACTAAATATTACTCAAGTAAAAGCGTGTAGTCAGAAAAACTACTGCAAAGTACTTCTTTAAGAGTACTACATAATTCTTTGTGTGGTGACTTTATTGCTGTTTGTTCGACTCCACACATGCACATTTGTGTTGTCATTTGGAGTGTGCAGAGGCAGTGCACAGTAATGAGACTGTGGTATGTCATTGTTTTGGACCAGGCCTCAGAGAGCACATGACTCTGAGTGCGCTAAACAACCAAATTCTAAAAGCCTTCGCCCAACAACCTGTCTGACCTTTCCAGTCTTGGTCTACAGCAAGTCAAAGAACCACAGAGTGTATAAAGAAGTGGACTAAGTGAGTGTGACATCACCCACAGCGTTCAGCTCCAAATGAAGTTCATCGAGGCTAGCAGTTATAGTGGCTAATCTGGAGCAGAGTTCCATATTTGGAATTCCAACCGCGAGTATCATAGCAACCAAAGAGCCAATCCGGGGCGATCGTGTTGACGGTAACGCCCCTTCCAGCCCGCTCGGGCACTTAAGCAACACTATCAATCAAACTTGTTGATAATGCTAGTGGGAGCAACCTCAGGGAAAGAAGGCACCTGATTTGTCTGTTATTTATGTTCATATCTTGAATTACTGAGACAATAGTGAAATAAAAACTCCAGGATCATGTAGAGCAGGTTAATACAAACATTTAAGGCCAAAATGACGAGCCTGACAGCAGCAGTTACAGAGAGAGATAATCATTTGCTGTTTGGAATGAGGCGGCTAACAGGTTAGCTATGTCCATGTAGATATACACTCTATTATGCGAACGGGGGCTATGAGACATTCAGGGTCTCTAGTAATTTAGCATTAGCATTAAAGGTTTTCAGCTTGCTAATAAGATGGATGTCATGCATACAACCACACTTTTGGAAGAAATAGGTAAGCAACAGTGGCTCAGTTGGTTGAGTGTTTCTCCACTGATCCGAAGGTTGGCAGTTCGAATCTTGCTCTTGAACATCATTGTTAGAATGGACTGACCCACAGATTGGTGGTTTGATTCCAGCTCCTACAGATGAGCTTCAAGTGTCTTGAAGGTGGAAAAGCACTGTATAAAAACATTTTACCAATATCGCATTTACTTTGATAATTTGATTTTCAGACATGTTGCTTATTGGTTTCACTTTCACTTTAACAGCAGACCAAAACAATGAAACATGTCCTCAATGGACAAACCATAATTTGTCATCACTGCTGATCTAAAATGTCTGAGTAAACGTCTAAACGCATGCCTATTTTCTTGGCTGTTTCTTACCCGGTGCAGTTGAATGCCTCTCCTAGTCTGCGTCTAATGTAAAACAGACTGCGCTTTTGGACTGCAGAAGATGTCCAAGTATGTACTGGGTTCTGCAGATGTTTATTATTGTATTTTATTTTATTAGTTTCCAGGTTTATGTGCAGTTTGAAAATTCATGCTTTGTACATTTAGAGTGAGATTTTGAAGGTTCTCGGTTATGTTCTTGTGTTCTCCAGACGGTATCTCTGAGGCCAGCTCTGGAGCGCAGGAGAACACTCACCTCCTCTGTGTGATTGCTGTAGCTCCTGACGTCCTGTTTAAAGTAGACCTACTCTGCCAAATCAACTTTTTACAACTTTTAGCCATGTTATAATTGTTTCCACTTCCTAGTTTAAGAATTTGTGGCAATTTGTTTTGTGTTTGTTTCTTTTTTTCTGATTCTGACTGTTGGACAGGTATTTCTTTACTCCCTATGAATTTCTTACACAGTTACACTTCCAAACCAAATCTTTTTTTTTTTCCTAGTTTTTATGGATTTTTATGCTGATTAACCTTGAACAAACACAAGAATTATCCCAGAAGCAGAGCAGTAACATGAGTGAGAGATTTGTGCATAAAAAACACATTTGACATCTTAATAACAGTAATGTTTTTAATTATTGTTATTGTAGTGCAACGTTTTATTTAGATTGTTCATCATTTTGAATGGTAAACACACTCCCACTCTCAGTTTGAACCATTTTAAACACATCTAAGCCTGGGACACTTCTCTCTGGGATTAGTTTAAGTATATTAAATAAGTTATTACACTTGTATGGGGTATTAACTGCACACACATAACATATTTAGATCAGTATGTTAACTGTTATTGTTTGAAAAGGCTATATTCCCTAGGGAGGTGTTCTGGGCATGTTCCACCGGGAGGATGCCCCAGGGAAGACCCAGGACACGCTGGAGGGACTATGTTTCTCAGCTGGCCTGGGAACGCCTTGGGGTCCCATCGTAGGAGCTGGAGGATATGTCTGGGGTGAGGGAAGTCTGGGAGTCCCTGCTTAGACTGCTGCCTCCGCAACCCAGCCCCGGATGAACAGAAGAAAATGGATGGATGGATATTCACAGAAAACACTGTGAACTTCTGTACATGGTTAAGAAGTTTCTGTTTTGCTTTTCCTTTCCTTTGCTCTCCATGCTAAGTCACTTCACTTTCAGAGCGGTATCACAACACAATGAGTCTTGTTGAAGAGATTTTTTTAACAGGGCCTGGGAGGATGACATCTGCATCCTCTTCAGGCATGGTTTTGATGAAGGAACATTATAACATGGTAGAAAGTCCAAAAAAGTCAATTTAGCATAATGCCACCTGTTTAAAACATTGGCAAATAAAAACATATTTGTGCCCTTTGCTTGACCTGCAGTGTCTCATGTCTCTGTTTCTGCCTGGGACACACTGTCCTGCATTGTCCAGTCAAAGCCATGTCACACGAGCTTATTGACCACTGATTGAGGACACATGCTTCAGAGTGTCATGTGCTCCTGATATTTCACCAATCAACCAACCCATCACTTATCAATTATCAGTGCTTCATCAGTCACATTAAAACGGACAGATTGCGTTTGTGTCTACATTTATAATCTCTGACAATCGTGGATCATTATGTTATAATTTACACATTTTAAATCACAATGTTCATCTAAAATGACTTAATAAAAGAAACAAGTCCACTGACTTCTGCGTTAGAAAACTGCGGTGTCCAATAGGAGCTGACGTCACCGTAAACCTCATCACAATAAAGCACCCCATGCTGTCGGCGCCCCCTATGGTTAGCTACACATTACATTAGCAAGCCACATATTTAAAAAAATATATATCAAAATGACTATGCGATGCTGTCGAATCCTACACAGATCACAGATTAACTGAAGAGTGGAAGTGGGAAGTGGGAAGAAATGGGACTTGAATGGCAAAATGGCGTCTTAAAAAATAACCAATCAAAGATTACTCAAACATGAATCACTCCAAATACAACTTCAGGTGAGTAATTGGTGAGTTTCATATATTGTTTTTGCCTCATTCAGAGTTTTCCAACTCTGGATGCAATAGTGTTTGACTGTTTGTGTATATAATTACATACAGATAAGATATACAAAACATAATAGTAATGTTATAAGGTGGTCAAAATATATTAAAACACTACATGATTAGGGTGACCACACATCCCTATTTGCCCAGAACAGTGCCAGTTTGGAGCTTTGTGTCCTCTGTCCCAGGAGATTTAACCAAAATTATTGATCTGTCCCAGTGGTTTGATGGGACAGTTCCTGTGGTCAGTATTTATCACAGTTTCACATCAGTTCAGTCATAGTTTGAGTTGAAAAGAAAAGTACAAAAATACTGTAAGCAGTGATGAGTTCAAAAACTCTTCCTATAAGTCATTAACTTGGAAATTTCCATCCAAAACACAGAGACACTTTATACACAAGGCATTTTTGTCACAGATTAAACATTATCAATAATATGGTTGCTATGTAACATTTGGAATCATCTCTACCCATGTATGTCACATGCTGCCCACGTCCGACCATCATGTAAGATTAAAAAATACAAAATCTCAAAAATATTTTTTGTCATATGCACTTTAAAGTTCTCCCAGTATAGAGTATCAGTCCCATCTGGAAAAAACACACTAACTGCAGCAGTTTGAGTTTATTCTGAACATCCGTCTCCAACAATGCTATTTAATAATCATAAAGAAAGAAAATATAAAACAAACAGATATCTCAGTGACACAAAGTATGACTGTAATAAAATATAGTAGTAACCCAAAGTATGACTGTCCGAGTCTAAACACAAATATTTGTGTTGTTCACAAAAAATAGTGGGATGAAGTGATGATAACGCGAAAACACTCACTTTTATATTTGTGCATTACATTTACATGGTACATAACATTTATATGTGTGCATTACATTTATATGTGTGCATTACATTTATGTGTGCATTACATTTACATGTGTATTACATTTATATGTGTGCATTACATTTGCATGTGTGCATTACATCTACATATGTGCATTACATTTGCATGTGTGAATTACATTTACATGTGTTTATTACATTTACATTTGTGCATTACATTTACATGTGTGCATTACCTTTACACATGTGTATTACATTTACATGTATACATTACCTTTACATGTATACATTACATTTACATGTGTACATTACATTTACATGTGTGCATTATCTTTACATGTGTACATTACATTTACATGTGTACATTATCTTTACATGTGTGTATTACATTTATATGTGTACATTACATTTACATGTGTTCATTACATGTACATGTGTGTATTACGTTTACATGCATGTATTACATTTACATGTGTACATTACATTTACATGTGTGTATTACATTTACATGTGTGTACATTACATTTACATGTGTACATTACACTTACATGTGTTCATTACACTTACGTGTGTACTATATTTATGTGTACATTACATTTACATATGTGCATTACATTTACATGTGTGTATTACATTTATGTGTGTGTATTACATTTATATGTGTGCAATACATTTACACGTGTATTACATTTATATGTGTGTAATACATTTATATGTGTGCATTACATTTATACGTGTGCATTACATTTGTATTTGTGCATTACATTTACATGTGTATTACATTTATATGTGTGCATTACATTTATATGTGTGCATTACATTTATACGTGTGCATTACATTTGTATTTGTGCATTACATTTACATGTGTATTACATTTATATGTGTGCATTACATTTACATGTGTGCATTACATGTATATGTGTGCATTACACTTATATGTGTGTAATATATTTATATGTGTGCATTACATTTATATGTGTGCATTACATTTACATGTGTATTACATTTATATGTGCATTACATTTACATATATGCATTACATTTGCATGTGTGTATTACATTTACATATGTGCATTACATTTACGTGTGTATTACCTTTACATTCGTATATTACCTTTACATGCATGTATAACATTTACATTTGTACATTACATTTACATGTGTGCATTACATTTACATATGTGCATCACATTTGCATGTGTGTATTACATTTACATGTGTGTATTACAGTTTCATGTGTACATTACATTTACATTACATTACATTTCAGCTCTACATTTGAAAACATCACTTCTGAACAGTGTCGGGCTGTAACTAGTAATAAAGTAAGGGATTACTGTAATGAGATTACTTATTTAGTAATAGTAATGTAACTAGTTACAATTGAAAATTGAGTAATCAGATTACAGTTACTTGTCCTGGTAACCTTTAGTTACTTTTCCCCTGTCAAAATGTATGTAATTCATAAATGTGTCTTGTAAAACAATAAAAATGATAAAGAGTTGGACATGGATGGACCATGGTCCCTGATTGGTTAATCCACCTGTCAATCACGCCCATCTGTAAATGAGGACATTCACCAGTGTCCAGACTCACATCTTTGTAAAGTACTGAAATGCATGTATTATGGATCCAAGTGGACACCATCCCAATGGCCACCTCTGAAACCTTCTCAAAATTGAAGTCCCACTTCTACTGTGTGACGACACAGGTGGAGGTAATCTTAAAACACACAAAGACCTTTAGGATCTAAGGTGTTCTTCAGTAAGAGTCTCTAGTTTTTGGTTGATGATGTATTAATATCGTTAACAGGCCTGAATGAAATGGTATTGTTCGATGGAGGTAATACATGTGTCATGTGCAAAATGTTTACTCAGCTTTAAGTTTTTAAAATTTCACGTTGTTGCTGTTTAGACTTAGCAGTCTGGACTCTGCTCCATCTTTGCTATTTATAAAAGCATTGTATTATTGCATTATTGTATTATTGCAGATGGGTTTAATGCTTTGGGGTAAACTGTGCTGGTTACTGTGTTTTTTATTTGTCACTATGGAACATCTCTGGCCCATGTTTGAACTTGGCAGTCTGGTTAGTTAGTTATTTATTTGTCTTCTTAAACCATCTGTGAAATCATGATTTTGAGAATCTGATGACCTCACCTGATGACTCTGTGGAAAGTTACATGGACAAAAGTAAAAGTTGATTTGTCACAGGATGACCCTGCCAGAGCCGAGGCGACCCTCCTCTCACAATCCCCGCTCTGCTCCAGTCCCCCTCCGCTCCAGTCCCTCTGTTGCTCCAGTCTTTCTGCTCCATTGCTCCAGTCTTTCTGCTCCAGTCCCCCTCGGATCCAGCCTACTCCAGTCTCAGCTCCGCTCCAGTCCTTCTCTAGTCTCAGCTCTGCTCCAGTCCCTGCTCCAGTCCCTGCTCCAGTCCATGCTCCAGTCCCTGCTCCAGTCCCTGCTCCAGTCCCTGCTCTGCTCCAGTCCCTGCTCCAGTCTCAGCTCCAGTCCATCTGCTCCAGTCCCTGTTCCAGTGCCTGCTCTGCTTCAGTCCCTGCTCTAATCTCAGCTCTGCTCCAGTCCCTGCCCCAGTCCCTGCCCCAGTCCCTGCCCCAGTCCCTGCCCCAGTCCCTGCTCCAGTCTCTGTTCCAGTCTCTGTTCCAGTCCCTGCTCCAGTCTCTGTTCCAGTCCCCCCTCTGCTCTGCTCCAGCTGCACACGGCCCACAGCAGCCCCTGTGACTGACAGCTCCTCTGACCAATCCGGTGCGTGAGCGTGGGGCGCGCGGGGAGGGCGTGTGCCAGAGGAGGGAGTGCACGGTGAATGGATGACGTCGGGAGGCTGGCGCCGGCATGTCTGGGACTGGCGCCTTAGATCAACACAGCTGTGCGGGGATAGGACACGCAGCTGGCCCGGGCCTGCATTCCTCCACAAACACGAGTGTGAGAAACGGCCAAAATAAGAGCGAAGAAGAGCACGACGAGCTTTGAACTGCACTTTGTTTCAGTGCGCTGTGTGGAGAGGGGCGGCCCGGGGCACTGCGCAGCCGAGGTGTGCGCGCGTCTAATTAGAGTGTGCGTGTTTACGCACAGATGATCACCCAGACTTATCTAGAGACAACAATGCGGTCATATAGAGCGACCCTTCACCCACATGTACAGCACTGTGTTATCTGTTTGTGTGGCGCTTCGTGATGGGCCCATTTTCCCACGAGAACGCGCACTTTACGCACTTTACGCATTCAATGAACTCATCCGCGCTCCCTCAGCCACGGCCCAACAACTGCACCAACAGGGCACTTTAGAGAGAAGTATCCAGTAGATGCACAGACCTAATGTTGCACTTCTCATCTTGTGTTTACAGTCCACACAGAAGCGTGGTGGCAGAGCCCAGACGGCGTTTTCGCTGATAAAATCAAAAACATATTAAACATCAGATGTTAATTGAACACGCCACACACTGGTCTAATAATTATATTCAAAGGGTTGTATTACTTTAAGTTTCCCTTTGATTGCGGACAAGCTCAACATTGTCTTAGCTCTAATAACACCACACCAAAACCCCCCTCTCTCCATAACCGATTCATGCACTGATGCCATTAGTTTAATAACATGCTATTGGAAAACACGCCCCTCCTCAGGGATTATTTATTATTATTTATATTTATTTATGATTATTTATCATCTTTGACACGATGTTTGATGCACTTTCTCCTTTTAATGACACCACCTCAAACAAACAGCCCTGACCCCGCTCGGGGCGTCCCACTCTGACTGTCCCACTCTGACTGTTCCTCATTCTTTCCGTGCAGATCTCATCCAATCAGCACGGGGCTGCTGTGCGCTCGGGCCAATCACAGCTCAGTGCGAGGGCGCGGGCGTGTCCGTGAGCGTATAAAGCTCTACTGTACGCGCTGCTGACAGGACAGCTGCAGTGTGAGCTGAGGACGAGCCATGAAAGCCATCAGCCCCGTGCGCGCCGTGAGGAGCTGCTACAGAGCCGTGTGCTGCGTGTCTGAACAGAGCCTGACCATCAGCCGGAGCGAGCCCGGGAGTGCGCTGTGCGACATGAATGACTGTTACTCCCGCCTGAAGGCGCTGGTGCCGAGTATCCCACAGAACAAGACCGTGAGCCAGGTGGAGATCCTGCAGCACGTCATAGACTACATCTGCGACCTACAGATCGCACTGGAGGCGGAGGACAAGCTGCGCACGCTGCAGGTGTGTACAGCGCCCCGTGTGCTCAGGAGCTGTGGGTCATGGGTGCTCAGGAGCTGTGGGTCAGGGGTGCTCAGGAGCTGTGGGTCATGGGTGCTCAGGAGCTGTGGGCCCTTTGTGGTCAGAAGCTGTGGGTCATAGGTGACAGTTCTTTTTCTTATTATGGGACTGGTTAATGTTAAGAAAACTCAGTAGGCTGATGGGTCATTGGCCTTGGGTTGGTGAATAAATCTCCTGTAGTCAAAAGTATCAAAAATCAGATATTAATCGATACTAGAACCAATACCAAAACTAGATACTCATTTGAGCAGGTATTGATACTGAAAACATGACATTAAGAGGGTAAAATGTGAGCTTTCCTGAACAGTTTTGAGACGTATGTTTGACCAGTATCTCATGGTAACATAAACACTGTAGTATTTAGTTTGTGGTATCATAACAGTATCGAGTACTGAGGCAATTGCTTAGTACTGAAGATGAGTTTGAAATTGTAGTACTGTAACTATTCTGTTGTGACTGTCTTGTTTACAGCACATGGCACCATGGTACACACATTTAGATTGTGTTTGATAGCATCTATTTTGGCTCTTTTTCAGGCATCGGACCTGGCACACAGCTTCTCCACAGAGGACCAACACTTGTGCCATTAGACCACCACATCTTCACGGTAAGCAGCTTCTACTAAACGGCTTTTCTATACTTTGTCGTACGTGATGTACTTTTAAACGCAGTGTTTACACGAGAGATATGAAAGCAGGCCGGTCAGCAGCCTGTCCTCTGCCTTGTGAGCTATCTCCTCAGGGTTAATCAAAGTTCCATGTCTGGCGCCAGTCTGTCTGCTGCTGCTGCGTGGGGCCGGGGAGAGGGGAGGAGGAGGAGAGGAGGAGGAAGAGCAGGAGGGAGGGCAGCACTTTTCACTCTACTTTCTCTCTTTCCCTGGATTTGACCTGGATTTGTTCCTAGTTTTTGTCTGTATCAAAAGTATCAAAAATCTGATACTAATTCATACTAAAATCAGTATTGAAAATAGATCCTACATATCAGTACTGGCAAAATCCCATAAACACGACAAAATGGGACGTTTTATGAACAGTTTTAGAGTAATCTAGAATACTATTTTGTGCTGAAAATGACATTCTGTTGTCTTTTTTTTCCATCACTGTGGTATCAAAACTGGCATCGAGCCTTTTCTTTAGTATCAAAATCAAGTGTGAAAGTGTATCTGTCGGTCTTTCCGTTGTATCTGAACTTAATACTCTAAAACACACACCAAAAAAGACCTTTAGAGCAAAGACAGGCCCGTCGACAGAGAGTTGGGGGCCCGGGGCAGGAAGGTTCACATCGGCCCCTCTCTGTCTAATACAAATGAATAGGCAGATGTTCTGATTCTGGGCCCTGGATAAAAGGCTCCTTTGTCCTGTCGACTCCCCTGACCACAGGGGGATTCAATCAAAACGTCAAGATGTAATCATTAAAAACCTTTACACACACACACATATATAGTGACTAAATTCAATAGATAAATATCTATTCAATAAATAGATAAATAAATATATTTTAAAGACTGATATCTCCAGTCTCTCTCTTTCTCTATCTATTTCTCTTGTGTCATGATCTCTTTTTCTCTTTTAGTTCTGGGTTTGATTATAGATAATGATTATGTATTGTTAAAACTTAAGCCTCCTCTCTCTTAATGTTGTCACGATACTAAAATTTCAAACTCAATATTGATAACAAGAAGAGACTCAATACCGATTCCGATACCACTCCTTTCTCTAAAACAAAACACTCTCTAGAGAGAGGGGATAGAAAGGTTCGCTTCTTCCCCGGGAATGGGACTCTTCCCGTATCGATACTTGCTCAAACGAGTATCTAGTTTTGATACTAGTTTTACTATCGATTCATATCTTAGTTTTGATACTTTTGACCGCCCTGCTCTCTATGTGTGGATTTCTCTTCTGTCATGACCCCCCCATTTTCCCTAGATGATTAAGCACACTGTAAAAAAAACCCTCTCTCTCTATCCTTTCTGTCTTTCTTTCATTCTATCTTTCATTCTTTTTCTCAGTTAGTCGAGCAGTTGTTTGGACTTTTAGATTTCTACATGAGGGAGAGATGCGCTCGATAACACTGCAGTGTATAATCTTAATGTTTGCTACACAGATGTATTCTTAAAACTCTCCCTCCCTCGCTCCACGGCAGGTGCAGCGGGGAACACATGGCTCCACTTCGCTCCGGGCCAAAGGGCGGAGGGTGCAAAGGTATTCGGATAAGGAGACGACTGAGGAAAGGAGACGAGGAAGGATGTGAGGAGAGAAGGATGCGAGGACACAGGAGAGAAAGTGGAGAGTAGAGCCTCGTTTACCGTGAAGCACAGACTGTGACTGTTTTGGACAAGAACTCTTGGCCAAAGCCTGGGGTCAGAGGTCACTGTACTGACCTGCTCACACATTCCAGATATCGCGGACTCCTCACCACCCTCACCCCAATTATTATTCATCTTTTTTATTGTGATTTAAGAGAGTTTCACCAAAGGATTTCAGACCAGCCTTCAGTATGTTAGTAAAAAACATTGTCTAGGATGAATATTGGATTTGAAATTTTCTGCGTTTCACAAATTGTTTTCTGGGAGCTTTAGCCCCTTTTTTGTACATTTTAAAGTGCATATACACACAGTTTGCATCATTATTGTTAAAGTGAGCTTACATGTTTTCATTTTGGTCATATTTACAGTTTTACTTCCAGGTTAGACTTTTTTTTCCCTGATTAGACACGTGCAACTTTTACTCACTTACTTTAGTAACTTTTTAAAGAAATTGTACTTTTCAGAGAACCTTTTGAGCAGCATGCTTGTACTACTAGAGTGTGTGTGTGTGTGGGTGTGGGTGTGTGTGTGTGTGTGTGTGTGTGTGTGTGTGTGTGTGTGTGTGTGTGTGTGTAAGGATTTCATATTTCACGTAGTAAACATAACGTTAACTAGGGCCAAACTAAATGTTCTGTGTTCCTGACACAGGCAGAGGTGTTTTACAAGTCACCACTACTTTCTTAACTTCTCTTAGCAACTTTTTTCACCAACTGATGTAAGGCTATGATCAATATTTAGCACAGGTACTGTCCCCCCAAACCAAGTCAGAGTCAAAAACATGAAAACCATGAAAACCTGTCATATGCATTTTGACATTTGTGTGTGTTTTTTATTTTATTTTTATGTAACAGTCCTAAAATGCTAATAACAAATTTGTTTTCAGTTAGATTTTTTACAAAGATCATTGAGGGGATGTTTGAGAAGAGTCTGTACTGCTTTGGTGAAACGTCAGGACTGTTACTGATCACACGCTAAAACGTTTGGTCAGATATTTTTTGCTATCACGAATCCCAACTCGACTCTCGGGTTAATTGTGACTGTTTGTGGGGAGTGACGCTTTCCACAAACTCTACCCTGGGTTTTATAAACTCACATTAATCATGTTTCTGTTTTTGTGCAGAGTTGGGCTTGAACGTTTCAGCTCACTGGCCGCTGTTGCTAGTCTGTAGACGTGCTAGCTGCCGCCTTTTCAATTATGATTCCATTTTTTTTTATATCATTTCTCATGTAATAAAAACCTTTGGTTACTGAGGAACTTTTAGATGACTTTTTGTGTTCAGTTTGTTCATAAATATGGTTTACTAGGATTAAAAGTCATTTGTTCATTGACCAGAGGTGGGTCATAGTCAGTTTACTTACTTACATTTACTCACTTACGTCTGTGTAATCCCTCAGTTGTCCAGGTCTGATCCATAGCAAAAGACAAAGTTTCAATCTGTCGACTGGACAAATTGTTGTAGAAGTGAAGACATTTGGCTAGGCAGCCAAACGTCTTCAAGAATTTGTCCAGTTGACAGTTTTGAATTTCTTTTGCTTTACTCACTTACATTTACTTGAGTAATTTTTTAAAGAAATTGTACTTTTCAGAGTACCTTTTCAGCAGCATGCTTTGACTACTAAAGTAATATTTTTGTTGAAGTAACAGTACTCTTATTACTTGAGTACTTCCCACTGTGAGTAATCTTTAGATTCAGTTTGTTTCATTTTTGGGTCTCTCCTTTTAAAATACTTAAGTTTTGTCCTTCAAATCACATTCACTTCAAATTATAAATCAGATGTCATGTCCCAACAGTTACTCTTTAAGTTACTGTTAAGTTCTTTAATTTCTTTTTACTCTTACTTGAATAATTTCTTGGACCACTACATTGTACTTGTACTTTAGTAATGTTATTTTGAGCATTACTCTTACGTACTTACTCAAGCACCTCTAGAGTTGACAGATGTATAGAACATTTGGAGTTCTGACATGTTTATATCACTTTTACATATTGAACAGCTCTCTGATTGGACAGCATGTGACAAACTGCTTGTGGCCGGTGGGCTCTGTTAGCGTTAGCTCGTGTGTACTGATGTCATGGAATAAACCACACTTTGAAGCGGCGGATGTGTGCACCTTTTGTCACTGATGCAAAATTCACACAACACACTGGGATATCAAAACTGAGTCAGACGTTTCAGGTTCAGTCATGTTCTGCTTGTCTACCCCAGGGCAGCTGTGGCTATAGCGTTAGCTACTATACGCAAGTGTATAGTCAGTACTGTACTGTAAAGAGTTTAACAGCAGAAAAGTGCAGCATTGTTTTTACTTGTTGTTGTAGTAAAATAGTACAAGAAGAGGTGGAAACTCACTCAGTTGCATTTAATCAAGTACATTTACTTCAGCTGTTGTAGTATTGATGGCCCTGTACTTCTACTTGACTTCTACTTGACTCCTTCTCGACTTCTGCTCGACTTCAACTTGACTTCTGCTCGACTTCTACTTGAGTTCTGCTCGACTTCTGCTCAACTTCTACTGGACTTCTGCTCGACTTCTGCTCAACCTCTGCTCGACTTCTACTGGACTTCTGCTCGACTTCTGCTCGACTTCTCCTCGAGTGAAGGGGCTGTTTTCCAGTGTGACATGACTCTTGCCTAAACGTTCGTTGAAAGAGTCACAGTTTTGGCTCCTCTTCTGTGAGTAAATCTACAGGTAACAAAAGCTTTATGTCGACAATATCAAATGATTTGAACTGGATTTTGTTTATCCTCTGAAAATACCAGATTTTGTGAATGATTTCATGCTTTGTTCTTCAATGAGACATTATTCCCAGACACTTTCGCTCATACTCACTGTTTGTGCCTTTTGACTGAAGGATATCCTCGACCACTACTTTGTACTTATATTTGAGTAATATTACTTTGAATTTGAAGGAACAACACTCTTTTTAAGTACAATATGTAAGTAGTAGTAGTAAAGAAGATTTAATTACTATTTGACAGTATTTTGAGGCATTATATCAAGGTTGGACACTTAGATGGACAAAGGGAGAGTAAAATTACTTCAAAATAATATTACTCAAGTACAAGTACAAAGTAGTGGTCCACAAAATTACTCAACAAAGAGTACTAAAATACATGGGAAAACTACTACTCAAGTAAGAGTAACTTAAAAAGTAACTGTCAGGAAGTAATATTTCATTTATAATTTGAAGATAATGAAACTTTAAAAATATAACATTAAATATTGTCAACATAAAAGTAGAAGAGTAACCAGAGTACTGTTTGTTCAAAGAAAATATCACTGAAGTATGTAGTTTAAAAAGTTACTCGAGTAAATGTAACTTAGTACTCTCCACCTCTGTTTGTATTTGAATGAGAGTATTTTTAATTTGAAGAAATGTCATTATTTTTAAGTAGAATATTTGAGAAGTAGTAGTAGTAGTAGTAGTAGAAGTAGCAGTAGTAGTATGCCTAGAAGTAGTAGTCTAATAGTAGTAGTAGTATTTTTTCTGGTTTGACAGAGGCGTTATTTCAAGGTGCAATGGTATATCTTTCGGACCAGGGGAAGTAAACGTCTCTTGCTGAACATGGCTCAGCTCGTTCAGTGCATCGTACACATCCCACTGTGCACCGCGAGGACAGGAAGCGTGCGCTCGAAGCTTGAGGTTGGAAATCAGACGAAGGGAGTTTCCTGTGAGCGCTGCACTTTTTCCATCCTCCATGAGACAGTTTTTCATCACATCATCCTCACACTCATAATCAGAACACAATGCCTCAGTGTGAAACGTGTGCATGTGGCCAGGGGAACATCAGCTCTGTGCGCGGAGTCCTGGTGCTCACATACTGTCACGATACTGTGACACCGTACTGTGTCATCGTACTGTGTCACCGTACTGTGTCAGGATACTGTGTCACCTTACTGTGTCACGATACTGTGTCACGATACTGTGTCATGATACTGTATATTTTGTCACCATAGTGCGTCACCGTACTGTGTCATTGTACTGTGTCACCATACTGTGTCACGATACTAAAATCCACGATGACGACGAAAACACTCTTTATTTAGATGATACAATATGATTTTCAACATTGAATCGTGTGTGATCTATTCCCATGTGTCTTGTATGTGTGTAATCCCTCAGTGTCCAGTAGGTTTTATAGTGGTCCATGGGTGTGTGTGCGTGTGCGCGCGCGCGCACGTGTGTATATATTATATATGTGTTATATGTGTCTTATACTTGTTAAGATGCAGCTCAACATCATTATAAACATATTCAGGAAATCTTCATTTTTGTCCAGTCAGTGTGACTATTTTGGTATTGATACCTGGTCAAATGAGTATCCTATATAGATTCAATAGTTTGCTAGTTTTAATATCGATTAGATTTTCGATATTTTTGACAGATAGAAAAATGTCAAGTCATCAAAATGTAAATAGTGCAGTAAATAGGTGCGCAGCATGCTGAATGATCTAACAGCCTCCTCTTGTGGACAATAAGAGTTACTACAACAAAGGGGTATTTATTTATTTATTTTCTAATATTGTGTTTTTAAAAATGCTGAGATTGAATAGTGAACTAAATGAATAAATCCAAGAGGCATCTTGACTGTGTAACTTTGACTTTCAAACGTGTTTAAACTCACACTTTGACCTCATCGGTAAAACTTCAATAATGACAATCCTAAGATATTTCCAAAATCAACATTAATGCAATAAAGTGTAATTTATACATATAAATCAAATATTAACATAAAACATGATTCATTAACATTAAAATATTAACACTTGAATCTGCATGCATTACTAAATGTCAACCAAAACTTGGCTCCCACAGATGTTATTAAAAAAAAAAAAAAAAAATTGATTGAGTGATTGAGTACCCGAGGTCCCAGTGACAGAGTCCCCATCAGTCCCCCACTGGGGGACCGGGCCTGGGGTAATCAGTGACAGAGTCCCCATTGGTCCCCTACGGGGGGGCTGGGCCTGGGGAAATCAGTGACAGTTCCCCACTGGGGGGCCAGGCCCGGGACTCTGTCACTGATTTCCCCAGGCACGGCCCCCCAGTGGGGGATCGATGTGGACTCTGTCACTGAGTACCCGAGGCCCGGCCCCCCAGTGGGGAACTGGTGGGGAGATCATCTGTCAGTACCCGAAGCCAGGCCCCCCAGTGGGGAACCAATGGTGACTATATCACTGGCTATATCACTGATTACACTGATTACTCAGTGACTCATCGGCCCCCCACTGGGGGGGCTGGGACCGGGGTAATCAGTGATAGAGTCCCCATTGGTCCCCCACTTGTGGGCCTGGCCTTGGGTACTGACAGATGAAGTCCCCACCAGTCCCCCACTGGGGGGCCGGGCCTGGGGTAATCAGTGAAAGAGTTCCCATTGCCCCCCACTGGGGGGCTGGGCCTCGGGTACTCAATCACAGAGTCCCCACCGGTCCCCCACTAGGGGGCCAGGTCTGGGGTAATCAGTGACAGAGTCCCCATTGATCCCCCACTGGGGGCCTCGGGTACTCAGTGATAGAGTCCCCATCGGTCCCCCACTGGGGGGCCGGGCCTGGGGTAATCAGTGACAGAGTCCCCCACTGGGGGGCTGGGCCTGGGGAAATCAATTACAGAGTCCCCATCAGTCCCCCACTGGGGGGCTGGGCCTGGGGTAATCAGATCCGAGGCCCGGCCTCCCAGTGGGGTACTGATGGGGACTACATCACTGAGTACCCGAGGCCCGTTCCCCCACTGGGGGGGCCGGGTCTGGGGTAATCAGTGACAGAGTCCCCATCGGTCCCCCACTGGGGGACCGGGTCTGGGGTACTCAATCACAGAGTCCCCACCGGTCCCCCACTAGGGGGCCAGGTCTGGGGTAATCAGTGACAGAGTCCCCATTGATCCCCCACTGGGGGCCGGGCCTCGGGTACTCAGTGATAGAGACCCCATCGGTCCCCCACTGGGGGGGCCGGGCCTGGGGTAATCAGTGACAGAGTCCCCATCAGTCCCCCACTGGGGGGCTGGGCCTGGGGTAATCAGACCCGAGGCCCGGCCTCCCAGTGGGGTACTGATGGGGTCTACATCACTGAGTACCCGAGGCCCGTTCCCCCACTGGGGGGGCCAGGTCTGGGGTAATCAGTGACAGAGTCCCCATCGCTCCCCCACTGGGGGGCCAGGCCTGGTTAAATCAGTAACAGAGTCCCCATCAGTCCCCCACTGGGGGGCCAGGCCTGGTTAAATCAGTAACAGAGTCCCCATCGGTTCCCCACTGGGGGGCCAGGCCTGGGGAAATCAGACCCAAGGCCCGGATTACTAGTGGGGAACCGATGGGGACTATATCACTATTTACCCCAGGCCCAGCCCCCCAGTGGGGTACTGATGGGGACTACATCACTGAGTACCCGAGGCCCGTTCCCCCACTGGGGGGCCGGGTCTGGGGTAATCAGTGACAGAGTCCCCATTGGTCCCCCACTGGGGGGCCGGGCCTGGGGAAATCAGTGACAGAGTCCCCATCGATTCTCCACTGGGGGGCCGGGCCTGTGGAAATCAGACTCGAACCATTTGGTTCCTTAGCTACAGACCATTTGGTTATGATGAGCCAGTATATTTTTGAATAAATACAAAATGAACATGCACTAGTCAAATAAGCAATATTTACACACTCAAGTCTCACAAGATTTTAATCTGGGTGCTCCTTCGATCTCAAATGAAGATAAAGCCTTGTCCTTCTGCTGCTACTACTACTACTAATACTACTACTACTGCTAATTCTACTACTACTGCTACTACTACTACTACTACTACTACTACTACTACTACTATTACTGCTGCCGTTTTCAATAGTAGCATTTGCAGATCTTTTTGGTACAGCGACCTTTTACTCTTACCGAACCCAGCCAGAACCTAATGAACTTTCCATTGCTTGTATTATTCTCAGCATAAACGTCTTTACTTCTAGTTATATTTGCTTCCACCTCAAGCTAATGTCAAAGGTCTGGCACTACCCCATATTCAGCCCCATACACAGATGGATGGCTGTTATCACTAATGTTCTTCCTTCCAATCAATCTGCTCCAGATTTCAAAGAAGAAACAGGAAGCGTGTACAAACCTGTGTGTATCTATCATCTCTTCAACTGCTCCTGGTTGTTGACTTTATCTGGAAAACATGTTCAATATGTGATGTTGGGATTTTTGGCATAGTAAGTTGTAATGTCTTTTTAATAGCCCATATGTTCGACAAGCAGGAACAAACTTGACTAAATTGACTTTAAAAGGTACACCATGTAACTTTTTTGGATGGCGGTGTTGTCACTTCCACAGTATAACATTAAACTAGAATGGTCAACAGTACACCAAGGACTACATTGAAGACAAGCAAATCAATTTACTGGTCAGACCTGTGGAGACGCAACCCTGCTCACAAAGAGAATCCATGTTTTTCAAGTTGTTTTTTGTTGGGGTTTTTTTTAGCAGCATTACACTTGTAATTGAATGAATGCAAGATAGATTAGTTCATTGCCATACTGTAGAACATTCCAGGCAAATCAATAACATCTCCATGGAAACAAATATGGCAAACCCTTGTAAAAGATACACAGTGCACCTTTACTATAAACTACTATAGAAATCCAGATGTTCAACCTAATATTCCAAAGCATTTATTAAGTTCATTGTTAATTGTTTAAATTACTAGCCTCCGTTACCCTACGAGCTATTTGCACTTCTAGTTAAATACGAAAGAGTGAAACAATATCATGCATTTTTCCATTACTCCAGTCTCTGGCCCGGTCTCTCTGTGGATATCGTCCCATGCTCTCGCCTTTGACTGGCTGCAGATTGGTTTCTTTTGTGGAGGAGAGTTCCTCAGGCGAAAAAAATGGAAAAAAGACAAACTGAATATGAGTGGCTCAAAAGCAAAGAACATCGAGTAAAATACTGACAAAGTGAGAAAAAGGGGTTTATGTCAGTGGTTACATGTGGTCATAGGAGGAATTGTCCAGTCAGTATCCCCTGGTTACATCGTTTGGGCAATAACAAAGTTTACAATTTACATTATGTTGTGAGAAATAGTGGGAAAGGTAGAGAGGATTAAGAGTGACATGGACATGTAAAGGCCCAAAGAATTCCCAGTGTTACCCCCAGATGATGAATTACAAAGTGTTGCTTGGAAACTTGGAGTAATAAAGAGATCTGAAATAAAGTACTGTTGATATAAGGCAGATTTAGGGTTGAGTGGGAGAGCAAGATAACAGGATACAATACAATATACAAAGCTTATCCATGTAATCCCTCAGTTGTCCAGGTATAATTGTAAAGACTTGAAGATGTTTTGCTGCTCATCCAAGCTCATTCTTCAGTTCTGGTCAGATTTTTGCCTTATATCTATCTGAAACTAACATCTGTTGTTTACAGATTTTGTTTGTTAGCTAGGTTTATTAAACTACTGCTACTACAACTAAGTGTGAACTGTGCCTGAGTCATAATTGATTGGCATAATTGTTCAGGCCCCCAATGGGTGCTCTCATGCCTATTATTATACTGGCAAGCACTATTGTTTTCTTTGATTAGATTCAGTGCATTGTTGATTAATTCATTAGGACATCAAACACATAGAACCTTTTACTGTGCTCCCTCTGTGTCTGGTTCTGTAGTGATAAAGTTAATGAAGTATTTTAAAATATGTTGCAAATCCTTTATTATAATATCATGGTCATGGTTTAAACTATGTTAAGGTGAGGGTTTAGGTTAAGGTTAGGTTAGGAAATGTATTTTTGGCTATTGCTGGCATATCACACTATTGAGGATAATTAGCTTTCGTAGCCCTTAGAGAACAAGCACTTTTACCGATGTGCAGAAATGAATGCATACTCCCTGTTTGAATGATTGAATAAAACTATTAAAACCTTGTGTGTTTGAATTGATTCATTTTTAAAATATTCAAATCAGAGCTGGATCTAACCTACAGGGGGCTCTAAACAAAATTTGGCTTGGAGGCCCTCGCTGCTTCAGTGCTATTTAGTGCTATTGATCATTAACATTTCACAATATGATGCACACGACTGCCATCACGTGCACTAAATGTATCTGTAATATACACATCAATCAGCCAGTTAAGCACAAAGACATTTATAGAGGCTGAGAACACCAATAGTGTCAAGATTCCATTCTGCCCTGTGTTTTGGTGCTGTCCTTCTGGGTGGAGATTATGGCTCTTCCGATACACACCTGCAACTCATCCACGATCAAGCTGCATCTGGGGGGGACAAAGGGAAGGAGGACCTGACAATCAGCGCCAGATCGTCCATGTCCTCTGTGGTACTACTCTGCATGGCTCAGTCTAGTTTTTGCATTTATGCCCTCGATACTCAGTTTGCTGTTTTTTGTTCTCTGTCAGATCCCGCTCCGTGGAACTAAGCAGCGCCTCCACCTCCGACCCAGTTCTCCACGACCTTGGGACGTTTTTAGTAAGAGTCGGGCACTGTTTCTTCCTCCCCACAGACCATACGACTGTGCAATCGACCTCCTGCCCAGTGCTCCCTTGCCCTCCAGTCGTCTCTATAATATCTCCATGGGTTTTTCTTTGTTGCCAAGAGGGACAAAACATTAAGGCCATGCATCGACTTTAGGGGTCTCAATAATATCACAGTTAAAAACAAATATCCATTGCCACTCATTGACACATCCTCACATATCATCTAGGGTCCCGCATTATCAAACCAGATGCCCTTTCGCACAAGTTTCCCCAGGAGGACACTATAATATTCATCAATCATATTGCCCACATGTGTGGTCGCTGCTGTTCGCTGGGAGATTGAAGGCCTGATCCAAGTAACGGTCCTCCCAGTAGTCATCGAATAGTCTCCCTGTTGAAACGTTACTTCTGGTGGCCCATGGTCAACAAGGACACCAGGGCCTATGTTTTGTCATGCCAGGTGTGTGCCAGGGGCAAAACGTCCCACTCGCTGACCTCCGGTCTGCTCCAACCGCTGCCTGTTCCGAAACGCCCTTGGTCTCACGTGGCAGCGGACTTTATGACAGGTCTTCCCCCGTCTCAAGGTAAAACAGTCACTCTCACAATAGTAGCTTCATATTGTTACATGGAGCTAATGGCGCGAAAATGAGCTGCCATGTTACAGTGCTGCTCTCACAGGAGCCACAAGGTTCTTCTCTCACAGGAGCCACACTTTGCTGTTCTTAAAGGAGCCACACGGTGCTTACAGGAGCCACACAGTGCTGTTCTTACAGGAGCCACACGGTGCTGTTCTTACAGGAGCCACACGGGGCTGATGTCATTGCTACAGGAGCCACACGGGGCTGTTCTTACAGGAGCCACACGGTGCTGTTCTTACATGGAGCCGTTCTTGTTCTTACAAGTGCCAGTGAACCTCATGTGTGAAGACATATTAATAGAGTGTTTTTTATGTTTGTCACAGGAGTCCTGTGTCCTGTCTTTTGTATACGGCCTGACCAAAGGTTTGCAGCCGTTCCACTGGAGCTTTTTTGCTCAATTCCAAGCACTTTTACTGTCACAGCAGACTGCGTAGGTCGGCCTGAGGTCAGCTGCGTTCACACCGCACTCGACCCGCTCCAGAGTGGGGTGGAGCCATTGCAAGACCTCCTGTTTCAAGCGCTCTCGCTCTTCAAACTACTCTGTTAAGACAAGCATGGAAGCAGCAACTGTTCTGAGGGGGCTACCTGTGAACTTGCGTGACCTCTTCAGTCAAGTGTAGCTGGTTGTGCCTTTAACTTTATGTGAAGCTGAGAGGAGTTTGAGTGCATTGAGGAGGTTGAAAACATGGCTACATGCTACCATGGCCCAGGAGCGACTGAACAATGTTGTAGTATGTAATGTGCACATAGAAAGGTTGGATAGATTGAATACAGTCCCTGACAAAAGTCTTGTCGCTTATCCATTTTGTAGAAACAAAAGCTTATAACCTGACTTTAAATTAATCGATTGGTTTTAGAAATGTCTCATATGAAAGCTAAAACCCTCCCAAATTATGCTCAATATACTAAAATAAATTTGCTTCACTGAAGAAAGATTGATCATTTAATGAACACAGAAAGGTCAGATTTTGGCAAGGCAGTCCTGCCCACACTAATTATACCAGACGGGTATTCGGCCATCAGATGTTACCCTCGTGGGTACCATCTGATGGCCACTAGCTTACCAAATCATGAGTGTTATAGTACTGTCTTAGTGTCATATTACTGTCTTGTTTACATTTATAATACCAATAAGGTACAGAGCTATCAGATGCTACCCTCGTGGGTATCATCTGATAGCGGCTACACCGTATTTATTCTGATATCTGTTGCATATGTCTCGCACTTTAATAACTTGTAGTTTGCACTATGTATTGAAAATTTTGCACACTTGTACATTGTCTTTTGTATTGCATTTTTTTATATGTGAATTTTATATGTGAATTGTTTTGTTTTTAATGTTTGTGACACCAAGGACTACAGATGGAAATTAGCATTTTGCTAAATCTGGTGCAGCCATCTTTTTAATGTATCTGCACACTGTCCTTCAAATAAATAAATAAATAAAAAGACCAATTGATTAATTTAAAGTCAGGTTATAAGCTTTTGTTTCTACAAAATGGATAAGCGACAAGACTTTTGTCAGGGACTGTATCAGTCTTGTATGCCACTGCCAGGGGTTTGTTGAGCCCAGTGACAACAGGAAAAAGATATTTGGCTCTTTTGTGTAGCCTCAGCTGTAGCTACATTATGATTTCAGAGTTTTGGTGCCACAGGTAATCTTTATTTGAAACATTTATTTAGTTGTTGAAGTTAGGGTTAGAATGAGATGAGATGTAGCGCCTCTATTTAATCTTTAAATGGTTCTTTTTAACAATAGTTACTTTTATATGTTATTGTGAATTTAAAAAAAACAACATTGATTGTTCAGCTTGTTTTTTAGATTAATCACTTTGGAGGAGAAATCTTGATTATGGGAGGCTCCATAATCTCCTATGTTAATGGCAGACACTGGGTGTTTCAAACATCCACCACTTTGACACTTTGACTTTTTTTTTTTTTTCTAGAAATCTAACCAAATAGAAAGGCTTACATGGAGTTGTGTTGATTTGGTTTCATATTTTTATAATGTTCAAAAGCATTTTGTACAGTTGCACACACAGTTTCTTTAAACTAAATACCTTTTGATTGTTCAAATGGCAAATAGTTTCTAGTAGGCTAATAATAGCTTAATCATACTAACATAGTTGTTGAATTTATGATTAGGTAATTTTACAATGCCCGTTCTGATTTTCGGTTTATTGTCCCCCTCTAGACCAAACTGAGAGTTTAATCAGCATTCCCTTTCCAAAATGACGTTCCAGCGACTGTGGCTTTATCTAATCAACGTGTGATCTGTCGAGTCTGTCTTTGTGCAAGAGCAGGCCGCTTCACAGCGGACTGTCATGGAGCCTGTCTCTTTAAGAACAACAACAACTGTTTTAAGCAGCGTAGAGCCAAGCGTGCCGCGGGCCAATCAGGAGCCGCGTCCTGCCGCGGGCCAATCAGGAGCCGCATCCTGCCGCGGGCCAATCAGGAGCCGCGTCCTGGCACGGACCAATCATGACCCGAGCGCAGCCGCGGGAGATCCGAATTTCGCGGGACGGAGTTTTCGCGGTAAAACGGACACGTCCTGTGCTTGTACTTGTGTGTGCGTGAGTCAGGACTGGTCACAGACAGGACCGGAGCCCGGAGCTGAGGAGCGCGAGCAGGCAGCATGCACACCGGGGTTTGCGTTTCAGAGTCGGGACAAAAGGACTGAGCTGGAGCCTCAGCGACACCGCAGACTAAACACGGGATTAAACACGGGATGCTGGATTATTTATTTTCACCTAAACGACAGAGTTTGTGCGCTTTGTGAGCGGACACACTGTAAGTCTTTTATAAAAGTGCAACGTGAACTGTCTTGTTTTATTCGCGTTGCTTATTCGCGCCTCGTTGTCTTATTTATAAGTGGAACACTTTTCACACTGTTGGTTTTCTGTGTCCTCTGCTCAGCTCCTCCGGGTCAAACCGAGCACACGCTGATCCAGGATGATGCGTCTGTCCAAAGGCGTCTCTCCCGGCCCCTGTCGCCCGGTCCCCCCGTCTCTCCCGTCTGTCCCGGGCTCACAGCACATGAAGGCCCTGTCCGGAGCCGCGGGTCTCAGTGTGGACTTCTTCAACCCGGGTCTGGGCAGTCCTCCTCTCAGCTCGGTACCGGCCGGATACTTCACACAAATCTGCAACACCAACACGACCGAACAAAGAGCCCACAGCCTGTACTCCACCCCCCACGGCCCGCACGGGCCCCACTGCCCCGGAGGCAAGCCGCTCCGCTCCTCCACAGGCAGACTGCCGGTAAGTCTGGACATAGCAGCGGTCCTGCAATGTGCGGGTAACGTCCATAACGATCCAAATGCGGGAGAATTTCGTTCAACAACATCATATTTGCGCCAAAGATTGTACAACTCTGCAACTAACGCAGAACCAAAACATTTACTGTCGTTCTGGTTTAGTCAGAGCTACAGTTTATAATGTTAATATTATGATTATTACTTTTCTTATGAGTAGTAACTTAGTTACTGTTGGCCAGGTTTCACAATAATGTCACAAACTCATAGTCAAATGGAGCTCATGGAAATGCAGTGTTTTGCTGCAGCATCACAGGGAGAAATTTATACAAACTATTTTCAGTCTTCTTTAGAACATTGGTGGTGTTCTGTGTATAATTAGCCCTGAAGTCTCCTCTGAATGTCAGCTTGTCTGTTGTTGCATTACTGTCACCAGTGTTGTCAGGACACTAACATTTCAAGCTCCACTTTAATACTAAAGAATAGACCTGATACTTGATACCATGATATCCAAATCATAGTTTTAAAAGCTCTTTTTTAGACAATACTGTTATTTTTATTTAATAATGGGATTTATTTAATACACAGTATTTCTGAGAAAAGTCAAGATAAAACTGTTCAAAGTTCGCAGTTTGTGATTTTTCTTTCAGTTTTACTTGTTCAGATGAGTATCTAATTTAATTTTAACATCAATTAGTATTTGATTTTCAATACTTTTGACAATGCTACTTTTTAGCCTTCACATTTAAAGAACAAAATGTGCATCTGGTTTGATATTGTTGGAGAGTATGTCTTGTTGTACTGCGAGTAAATTGCACTGTGAACTCGGCACCACATGGTGATTTCCTGGGATACATTGCTGTTACGTTGCAATCACTTAAGGTTGTATTAAAGGTGTATCTCTGAGTGTATAGCTGTGGGCAGCACCTTCTGAATGGCACTGTTATTAGGTCTGTCACAATAATTACTATATCACTTTATCGTTCAATATATGAATCTATGAAAGCTGGAACGATATATTTTGGGCCTCAATATTTATCGGGAGTACTTTTCTTTGCAAAACTGCTGTGGAGGGGTGAATTAGTGTCTTTTATGGCTAATTATTGGCACATGCTGCTTTTAGTTTGTTTTAGTTGATGTCTTTTAAAGAAATAGTCTATTTAAAAGTGGTTTACTGGGATTATCTTGCATTATTTAAATCTTAATCAGATAGTTTCAATATTATTGTTTAGTTATCGTGACAGGTCTAACTGTCATTATGTATTTATAATGGGTTTATAATAATTAGTCTGCTTTCTTTTATAAGAGAAGTAAGTACAGCCTATGTAAATCTGTGCTACTGGACGTGTTGCACAGTTTCAGTTTAAAATAGAGACGGAAAGTGTGTGGAAAGGGAAGTCTGGGCCTCCGTGCCATGACCCGACTTTGCCTGTAAAGTTACACAGTATGACTTTCTTGCTTTCATTCAATTACCTGTGTTTTTCTATTGGTGAAAAGTGCAGATCTTACCAGTAAATTGGTCCTGGGGCTTCAGTGTTGACCTGGCAGTGGTCTCGTACAGTAGCTGAGCCCCCCTCCATCCCCCCATAGTCCAGCTGTAGAGCCGTCAGCCAACAGACGCGGTGTCATTCTGGATGTATCTACAGTGGGGGTGGGGGGTGTTTAGGGGCCCCTGTAGTGAGAAGTAGCAGGGGTCGCTTCTACACAATTAAACAATGCAGTCGTGGGGCAGGCGAGCGACTCAGAGCGATCATGTAAAGTGAGGCGGCAGATAATTGGCTTGTGCTGTAGACGTCTGTGGTCTGAGAAAGAATGAGCTCAGAGTCTACGGCTACAGTTTGAGAGAAGGATTTTGGGATAATTAACTGATTGTGAATAACACACCTTACTTAACCCAAAATATGGCGTTGGGTTATAAGAAAATGGCTTAAAATTGATCAAACTTCATGATGAGTCTGTTGCATTGCTTTGTTGCAGCAAGATTACATAGAACCATGATCCTTTGCTCTATACAGTGCCCCAACATAAAAACTACTGCTCTTGAACTATTTAAAAAAATGTTATCCTTCTGAATATGACAATACTGATGAAGCATATCTCTGGAGAAAACAGTTGAATTGGATCTGTACTTTCAATACTGAGGAACAGGTCCATTAACAGACATTTGGGGGCTCGGAACAACAGACCCCTCTGTCCCGCCGTCGACTCCCCTCTTGAGGAATACCTTAAGGCCGTCGCTAACGATTATTTAGCAAATTGATTGATCTCTTATTTTTTAAATGAATCGGTTAGTTATTAAGTATGCAAAAGGCTCATGAAAATGAGATTTTTACTCAGTTGTTCCCAGATAAAGCTGAAACCATCTGACAACATCCTGGTGGTGTATATTTAGACAGCAAAAGGCTAACTTTACACACAAGTCATAAAATCTCTGGCCCCAGGACCCTCGTATAGACCAGTTAACGATTATTCAAATACTAAATAATTTGATGATTATTTCAATAATCCATTAGTTGAGATTAATCGATGAAGTTGTTGCAGCCCGACCATAATAATAACAAAAAACAAACTGGTCCCACTGATTTTCGCTTTCAGTCTCAGTACTTTTACAAGCTGTAATACTAGGTTTAGTATAGATTGGTAAATTGGTCTCATTTTTCTATAGTGCTTTTACACCTTCAAGGCTCATCCACTGACACATTCATGCACTAGTGTACGCAGACACTGGCATGAAATGCCACTGATGGTGGTCTAGATCTTAACTAGACCTAAACTTGGTAGATGAGAAGAGTTAGCTAATTTGAGCCCATTTGCACTGGAGCAGAGTACACAGAACAAGCTGCTCAAGGACACTCAGAACAACATGGAGAGCAGGTCTGACACACGAGCGAGTCCTGATGGAGGCAGTCTGGAGATCTGCGGTCCCATGGGACAGCTGCTCCTCCGCACCTGTCACTACGGAGCTGGCATCACCTGTCCTGTCACCCACAGGTCAGAGGTCACAACGGGAACATGCATACACCTTTGTTCCAGTGTTGTATAGATGAATGCTGAGGACTATACTAGGGTCTGTTCTGTTGGCATGAGGGAATTGTGAGAGTAGCCACAAAAAAAAAAAAAAAAATCAAATATATAAAGAAGTGATCCAATAAATTACTCAAAGTATTTTGGGTAAACTACTATTATTTACTTATTCTGTGATAATCAGGAAGTGTGCATTAGCATTAGGACTGTACGATATGGACTCATTGGCAATATGTGTATGGATACAGAGAGTTATACAGTTATCAACCTGCTGGCTACTGCTTTAAGGCTGAATCTGCTAAGTTGAAAAAGTGACTTATAAGACAGTTGTCTTATACTTATACTAAGGCATAAAATCCCAGTGTGTTTTGTTAAAGAACACCATTAACACATTGATTTTGTCAACTTTTAACACAGGATCCATCAGCAATAATAAAATATTCATCACCTTGACATAAACATAAATCATTTGTAGAGCAATCAGATCCACTGACCCACAGGCCGACAGTGCATTTCCAGCTCCCACAGATTAATACTGTGTCTGCGTACTCTGGTGTGTGAATGGGTGAGTGGTTCCTTGATCTAAAGCGCTTTGAGCCTTGAAGGTGGAAAAGCTGTATAAAAATGTGACCATTTACCAATACTCGTCTAGATCTTTACATTGAGGAAGTGTGCTACCATGTTTTCCATTGCACTCATGATATAAATGCTGTTTTCTCTTCCATTTCTCATCCTAGCTGATGAGACAAGCTCTATGTTTTGAGCGGATTGTGTCACTGGCCCCACACCTGCTGCTGTGTGTTATAGCTCTGTACCTCTGCAGATTTACAGTGCACAGGCGGCTGAAGGGGTCGGAGGTCACGGGGGTCTCAGGTTAACCCTGCACCCTGGGCCTGTACTCGGCTAATAGGCCCATCAAGAGGATTATAGCTGGTCTGTGCCCTCCTGTACTGAGCTTGTAACGATGTCATATCAAAACGGCATGAATTGAATGAACGCAAAAGGTACATCTCGTAGGCTAATTTTTGAAGTACCATAATCTCCAACATAAACAACAAAATCTTCTGCCTTATCCTGCATAAAAACTGCTGACCCTGTTCATGGAGGAAATTATGGTAGTGGTTATGTGGTTTAGAACTGTACAAACATGTTCTGAAATGCGATTCTTGTTGCCATTTCCTCTGGATGTGTTTAAAATGTGAACTTTGAACAGAATCCTGTTATTAAAACATAAATCACAAATCTAATTGCAAGATAGATTGTTAGATATTTACCCAAATCGTTGAGCCCGAGTTGTAATCCAAATCAGTATAGGGTATCAGTACCTTCTACTCCACTACATTAAAATTATTGTTTGAGACCTAATGAAAAGGTTTATTTTCAACATGTTTGTATATATACATTTGAAACGGTTAACGATCCTGATTCAGTTGTTTCTGCTGAACAAAATTTATCAAAATCAAAATCACTACATTTAAACCTCCGTAAGACCTCAAAATCTGAGCAAAATACTTACTCTTTAAGTACACTTTTAAACGGACCACCACTGTAGGATATTGAGTGTAGTATGAACCCCCCTCTCTCCTTTGTTTTGCTCTCTCCCTCTTTCTCTTTTTCTCTCCATCTGTCTGCCCTCTCCCCTCTCTTTCTGAATCAGATCGGTCACAAGTTGAAAATGTGCTGTATTAAGTTGACGTGGACAGACACAGTTCCTCTTGTGAGCTGATGTCACTTGTGCCTCCTCAGACGTCTGTGGAATGTGCCCGTTGCTCCCTAAGTTCACCCTCAGAATATGGAAATGGAACATGTAAATCTAATAGTGATGTACTTAGTTAATCTGCAGACTCCCTCTGCATCCCATTAGGAAGCTGTTTTGACTTTATTCCGTCCCGCGTACTTCTGTTGTAAATGCGACTCCTCAACTGTGCTTTCTTTGTGGTGGCACTTGTGGTTAAGCAGGAATCCCATTCATTTCAATGGCGAATCTGGGAAGTTTTGCCATTAAAATATGATATAAAGTAGGTTGATTTGTGTAAAATGTTCAATGTTCATGTGATCAACTAGTCAACACTGGACCGATTCTCTGGAGGCTTTAAAACGCCTCTGTAGTCTGTGTAGAACTTATTTGCTGTGAAATCAGCAGCTCCATCCAAAATAATACAACCCGAATGACAATGGCAGCGCCCATGGAAAATAACTTTTATAATGGCATAATTTGAACTATAGAATCATATTACTTATTCATTTGAAGGGTAATAGTGATCATTTATGAGTCATGTTTTAAAGCTGCTGTAGGTTAGTGGCTATAGTTTCTGTCATTATCTCGATTAAAAAGCTTCTTTAGGATTTATTCTTATGTAATCACAATTAGGGCTTGATACCTTTCATTTTTAAAAATGTGAAAAACAGAACTAGTTCTTTTTAAATGGTTCGCAGTGTTCCAAAGTTATTCCAAGCATCATAATTATTCACCATGATTAGTTTATAAGCACTTTTCACAACTTTCAGAGGCCAGAGCAGAGTTTTGCCATTACAGTAATGCTAACAACTAGAAGAAATTAGATTTAGGTTAGTTAGTTCAAAATGAGACTAGAAACGTGTCAAATCAATGCTTGTAATGGAAATCTTTTTGAAAAATAGCTAAATAGCATTATTATGAAACGGGTTTACTCCTGACCTTTGTACTTGCAAAGCAGGGTTATTGTGCAGCTTTATGCTATGCAATTCATGCTAATTGCATGGCATATCTATTTGAAGTTTACAATTTCTTTAGTAATAGTATACGATAAGAATAAAAATAGGCATTCCCTGTTTGAAAGTTCTAGTAAAGTTCTCTAGCAGCATTCCTTTTGCATCATCTCAGTCAAATCTCACATTCACAGACCTTTCACCATCTAAACAACTTGATTAACAAGATAAATAATTGCCAGATTTATCAATTATCAACATAATAGTCGAAGCCCTAGTATCCAATCAGCTTCTATTAATTGCGTCTGTATTCTTTTAGATCTGTCTGTTGTCTGTACCTCCTGTAGAGCCCTACATGTACCACCATAGTGCGACTGGGGGACCGCCTGCAGACGTCCTGAGCTGGCTGCGTGCGCTTTTCACCTCATCTCACTTCAGAATGGCCCAGAGCAGAGTGGACTTGAATGGGGGCACTTTAGCATTTCAAAGCCCCCCTACCCCCACCCCTCTGTCTCCACCCTCTCCTTTCACCTTTGTAGCCACGGTACAAAGTGATGTCCCAGGACAAAGCATTGTCCCAGGACACCCTGAGGGCGCGGTAGTGACGACATAGATGTGTACTGTCACTGCGTTTACATGAAGAGCGGTTTGTTTATCGTCTGATTATGCCAAAGAACTGCCCAGACTTTTTTCTCAGCCGACATGAAGCTCAGATAGTCTAATCCTGGGAACACAGCTTTGTGGTACAGGTTTTAAGACCACAATAACAATAAACCTTTTTGATGACAATAGAATGTTATGTTACAAAATACAAAATACTAGTTTCTTACCATATGGCCATACATGAGACCATCAAACTATTGAAGAAAAGTCCAGTCCATCTAGTTTAGATGTCCATCAAAAATAGATCAAAATTTAGACTGAACTGGGCCTAAACCTGAAACAAAATCTGGACCACGACTAGAACAGGGTATATCTATATATTCTGCAAATCTATATATTATCTATATAAGCCTCACCAGCTAAATTTGAAAAGAAAATACATTTTGTACATATATAAGCCAAACTTGAATATAAGCCTCATGTTTTTATGATGTAACACTAGATATTACACAGAAGATGTTACATGGAAATTTTTTATGAGTTTTAAGACATGCTTTTTTTTTCAAACTGTGCCTAAAAGTTGACATCAACACGCATCAACACCTGCCCCTCCAGTCCTCCCCCCAGTGGCGATTAGCCAGTAAAAATCTATAAATTAACCGCACCGTTGTATTGGCCGCAGGGTTCACAGCGTGGGAACAAAGTAGTGGCTTATAAGTCTGAAATTTACAGCACATTAGGACACAAACTGGTCTCAAACACGACTGAACAAGGTCATGTGTAAACAAAGCCACAGTATCGATTAGTGTCTGGGTATCAGTTTGCTTGACAATGATATTGATATATTTGGAAATCAAACATATAGAGCAGCGTAAACAATGGTTGTTGTTATCATTACCTTGAAGGCAAAACTCCACACTAAAATCTGAAAGATATGAAACACTCTTACAAACTCATCACAGTGCTTATTTATTATTTAAGTATTCACTTATTAGCAGTTTTCTTCCCATTAATGTCCATTAGCATTATTTAAATAGCATTTGTGCACTATAAATGCTAACTGCTGAATAATTGCTAACCAGCATACCAAATTACCACTTAACTAACAACTAACATGCAATGCACGTAGCTGGGAAGTGAACCCTGATCTGCTTTAAACAGTCGGGGGGAGACTCGAGTGGCCCTCCTAGGCACAGTTTTGTGGGTGTAACCGGGCCGGCCGCTGGGTGAGGCTGGAGGACACAATGCAGATAAAGACTAGTCAGAGTTCACACATGTCTGTTCTAGAGGAGGGCGATAGTGGCAAAAGGATTATCTGAAAATGTAATTGTAATATTCCTGATAAGAATAACCATACAATTTTGGCAGTCCTGAAATGTACCTGTAGAATAGGGCTGCACGAATCAAGGTTATTGGTTAGATTTGCACTATGCGCACAGTAAAAAGCTCCAGGATTATTGATTTATGAGAGAAGACAGAAATAGGTACTGGTAAACTAACACAAGAATCACATGCATTTCATAACATATATTCAATTCAAGTTTATTTATATAGCACATTTAAAACAACTTCAGCTGACCAAAATGCTTCACATAAAAGTCAACAAAATACAAATATACAGGCAACATGATAGATGGGTTTAGAACAAAATAACACCAATAAAACACCAGCATATTCTGTGTAGCTAGTATTAAAAGCTAGGGAGAAGAGGTGTGTCTAGTATTAAATGCCAGGGAGAACACGTGGGTTTTCAGTCTAGTCTTAAACTGCATTAAAGATAAAAAACAAAAATAACAAAATGTCTTTCTGTGGAATATAAAATAATGTGTTGCATGATTGTCTAACATGCAGCCATTTAATGTGCTTCTATTTAGTTTTTTTTTTTGTTTTTTTAGTTCCATAGACTGTGGAAAGAAGTGGACTAAGTGAGTGTGACATCACCACAGTGTTCATAGAGGCCAATGTGGAGCAGAGTTCCATATTTGGAATTCTGACCTCGAGTATCATAGCAACCAAAGAGCCAATCCAGAGCGAGGAATGGAAGATAACATGGCACCTGCATCACTGGTGCCACCATATTAATATTAATATTTAAATCCAAAATGATGAGTCTGACAGCAGCAGTTACAGAAAGAGGGGCCACAGTTTTTCAGTAGAAAGTGAATTGGAGCCAGAGTCGATGGGGCCAGAGTTGATCGAGCAAGAGGAGCACACATGATCACTTCCAGTGTGGAACGTAGCGGCTAGCACATTAGCTCAGTGCAGAGGATTTGTCAAAAAGACAAATCCTGTGCACTGAGGATGATGTGAGAATGACACACTGGCACACAGAGAATGGGCCAGGACCAAAAAATAACGGTATATCAGGCGATATTGATACTGGAGCCAATATATCACCTATCCTTAAATCAATATATCTATCGATAACTCTTAAATGTACTGACTACCGTAAATTTCGGACTACAGAGCGCACCTTGATATAAGCCGCACCAGCTAAATTTGAAGAGAAAATCAATTTTGTACATATATAAGCCGCACCTGAATAAAAGCCGCAGGTTTTCATATTGTAACATGAGATATTTACACAGAAAGACGGTGCACCGACACGCTTTTTTTTAAACTGTGCCTGAAAATTGGCACCAACACGACAACAACACGGGATGAATACATCTGCAGGTTTAGAAAATAAAGCTGCACCAACACGGAAAATCTGCTTTTATTTCCTCTGAAAACTTTTGTCGTCTTTTTACATTGACCAAGTTGGATTCATTGATGTCGAGCTTACGTGCAGTGGCTCTATTTCAGGGGTCGGCAACTCGCGGCTCCGGAGCCGCATGCGCCTCTTTCCGCCTCATACTGCGGCTCTGCGTGGCTTGGGAACTAACACAGACACAGCTCAGTCCTGCGTAAAGAGCCCTGATTTTGAGACGTTGTGCGCACAGGGGTCAGGAGCAACTTTGGCCCGTCCCTAATGACACACTAATAAGCTCGTCCGTAGATGTATCATGAAAATCCTGCTGGAAATCGCCACAGAAATCTATTTGATGTAGTAGCAAGTATATTATCTGCTCTTGTCTCCGCGGTGACGTATCACGTATAACACATCAGACACGACGCATTAAAGTAGAGCCACAAGCGAGTGAAAATGAGCCAAAACAAAAGTCTTTGGAGATCTTTTTAACAAAGGGGAAAAGGACAACTGAGGAGCCAGAAGAAGAGACTACGACCTCCAAGAAAAAGAAAGATAAATTTAACAGACAATGCCTACTTAAAATCTGGGTTTGTCGCTACAGGTGACTCACGCACAGAGTCCGCTCTGCGTAACATACGGGAAAAGCAAATAAGGCAATGAAACCTTCAAAACTGCTTAGGCACATGGAGAATAAGCACCTGGGATTAAACGATACGCTACGAGTTTTTTTGTTGTTGTTTTTTTAAAGAAACTGCGGAGTAGAGTAGACATAATCACATAATCAGCGCGATGCATGATGCAGCGGTTTGGTGAGTTGTATTTTTTTAATGCACTTAAGTTGTTTTTGCCATATTTATCTGCCACGTGTAGAAGGCTTGTCCGTGAAAGTAAAACCTACATTATTCCGTTACATTATTGTTATTATACAGTGTTATCTTCATTTTAGATGTCAAAACGTATTTGCGGCTCCCAGTGTTTTATTTTATGTGGAAAGTGGGTCCAAATGGCTCTTTGCGTGCGTGTTAAAGGCCGACCCCTGCTCTGTTTCCTTTCTGTTTCTTTATCTTAAAAACTGCATCATATCCATTTCATGATGCGCAAAATGATCGTTCAAAATCAAAACTAGTGAATTCTTCAGAGCAGAATCTTTCCCCACGTCTGTCTCACTTTTACGTTTACAGCTAGAGAGCGCCCCCCAGGGGTCGTTATCCAGTAAAATTCCATATATAAGCCGCACTGCTGTAAAAGCCGCAGGGTTCAAAGCGTGGAAAAAAAGTAGCGGCTTATAATCCGAAATTTACGGTAATTGTTTAGATCGCAACAGTCTTCTGAGATGTTTTCTTGATTTCACCCAGATGAAGTTAAAGTGAAGCTGTTTGTGTCTGTAGATGTCAACCAACAGGATACTCACAAACAGGTTTTTTCCACATTTGCTTGCCCTTAAGCGATTTCTTTCTGACCGTGTTCTCAACAAAGTTCTGTGGTCAGGGCAGGACACCAAACTCACACACAGCAGTGAGAGTGAAGCCTGACTCAGTACAGGAATCCTTATGCAAAACCAAAGCCTCCACCCAGAACCAACAGCTGCAGGCACCGACCGTTGGGCCTTCACTATCTGTAAATACTATCTAGTCCTCAAATACACTCCTGCTGTTATCATGCTTCATCTAATCCATGTAGTAAACATTTGACTTTTTGGGAGGGGTTAATAGTACAATTGCATGTAAGATGCCATTTTTCTCTGGGTATTTCTTTTACATTAGCTTGACATTATAATGTGAAAAGTGAATTAATGGTTTTACTGTTGTCTGGTGATGCTGTTAGTTATCCTCACTCTTTAAATATATATTTGCACTTTTTAGTGCATCGACCTTCAATGTCCAAGAGAGGCAATACTTTACTTTAAACATGTGTGTATTCAAACACGGTTGTGGATGAGTTTATAGTAAACTCAAATTATATAATTGGGGTAAAATAATCTATCAGCCAAAACATATTGGCAGAGCTCAGTTGCTCTGGATTCTAAAGAATTGGAATTGAAATTGGCCATGAAAAAACCCATATTGGTTCATCTCTAGTAAAATCATGTAATTTAAACACTAAAATGTTGAATGGTGACATCCCTAGACTCATGTGTGATTTTGAACACATTGCAGAAGACTGAAATATGGAGTGGTAAATCTGTACTAGGAAAGACATATTTGCTCAAATACATGGAGAGAAAATGGGGTACAGAACCTTTAGACCCCTGCTCCCACATGGCACGTGACAGGCCATGCATTTATTATGTGACTGCTACATTAGTTGAGAATGAATTAGGCAACATAATGTTGTCTTCAGAGTACTATTGAAACATTATAGTGCTGCAACTTTTGTGTTCAAATTGTGTTTTTATTGAATGAATCAATTAAGCTCCAGTGGTTAGAAATGGTTCCATATAATGTAACTCACATCTGAGTCCCATCCACAGAGCACGTGCTGCGTCTGTCCAGATGTCATGTGTCTGACAGGTGGAGAGGTCCGTGAATGCACCAGGACAAAGGCAGCCTTCTTTACCCTGTTTCGTGCCCACTGATCAGCCCCCTCACGTGGAGCAGTGCCCTGAGGCTGCAATAGACCCTCTGGGTAGTGAAAAAACAGCTGCTGTTTAAAAGGCTTTGGGCATTTGAATATGTCCTTTTGATAGCCTTGTTGTAAATGACTGAAATGAATACCTGAAATCAGCCCTTTTAGTAAGTGGCATAGAATCCTGATATCCTTAGCGTACTTCAGTGCCCCCTGCAAATAAGAGCAATTTTAATATCATATTAAACATGAAATTCTTTAAAACTTTAATCAACTATTAACAGCCTGTATTTCAGTCTTAACCTGGTTTCTTCAGATTTTATTATGTGAAAGTGCCACTTAGGAGTAGAGATCGATCGATATGGGCCAATACCAATTGTTTGGAATCCAGAGCAACCGCTAAGGTCTGCCGTTATTTTTGGGCCGATATGTATGGCTGATTTTGAATATTTTATGTAATTTAAATTTACTAAAAGCTCATCCACAGCCCCTTTTTACCCCAAACCCATAAGAGAGCAGTGTAGTCACATTTTCTACATTTTTTCTCTTGTGTTAAAATAAAGCTTTGTGTGTATTTTTATTCAGTGGATCAACCCAAAACAAAATATCGGCCTGTGCTGGAGATATAAGATTTAAAAGATACTGGCCAACCGATAAATCTCTACTTAGAAGCAAGTACAAATAATGCAACCCACCACTCTCAAAATTTGCAATTTACTTTCAAAAAGAAGCCCAAATTCGCAATAAAGCAGGCCTGGCAACTATGACGTGACGCACCTGAACTGTGAGAGATCTGGAGACTGCAGAGGAGGAGGAGGAGCAGGAGGAGGAGCTTTGTTCTGCTCTGATCAGGGGCACATTTATGACCTCCTCCTCACACACTGTTCTGAGCCACAGATTTATGGAGGGTCGTGCAGCCAACGTCATTGTCATGTATGCACTGACCAAAGGGGAAACTGGTCACCACTCCAGTGACGCTCTTTGAGAGGGGTGGAACATATCCCTTTGACACATTCAAGGAATATTTTATTATCTCTTTTGGGAATTTACGCTCTGCATTTGATCCATTCAGAACCGCCGCGGTAGCCTGTCAGCAGCACCCGGACCCCTTTCCAGATCTTGAAAAAAAAACTCAATCATGCTGAATGAGTTTAGACAGGCAGATTTAACCCATGAAGTTTGAACTAACAGAACATGTTAGTTTACCAGATTAATTAATAAATCAATTAATCAATTTCCAGATCATACTTGATTTTAAGCCTCTGATACAATTAAATAAAGTGAGATAATCCCAATAAACCATTTTAAAATGTATTTTATCATTCAAAAAGACTGAGCTGGAACAAATAAATAGCCAACTGAAGCGAAGAAGTGACTTTTCCAGTCTCTATAAATAGCCAACTGAAGCGAAGAAGTGACTTTTCCAGTCTCTACAGCTCAAATCTGAGCGAATCACAACAAAAATAACAAAACTCTCCCAATTTTGGAAAGAAAACATACCCACGATAAAAATTGAGCCCCAAAATATATTGTGCCCCAAAATATATTGTTCCAGCTTTTATACATTGAACGATAAGTTGATGTAGTAATTACTGTGACAGGCTTAAGCATGTAGGCAGAACAGCAGAGCAATGAGCAGTGAAAGAAACTTTACCATAGACACAGAAGAAAATTGCACAGTTTTCTGATCAGACTAAATCAGACGAGGCAGCTCTAAATGTTTTTTAATGACAGTGATATGGATGTGGTGCCTGTGTGTTTATTTACCCTAAGGCTGCTGCATATTTCTGACAATTCTTTGCTTGTTCATGCTTAGCCGCTTTGACGACAAATCCAGTGACTGAATAGCACAGGATCAGAAATTCTACCCTCCGTCTTCACCACCACACGACACACTCACTGCTTTGTACTTTGTTATGTTGTTGCGAAACATGGAGCATTCGGCAGCGTTGCATAGCCTTATTGGTTAAAATGAAAAACAAAATTTGGTGCAGCTATTGATAGGAGGGGTCACGTGTCATAGATTACAACTAAAGCAGAACAATGTCTACATTTAAAAAAATTTATAATCCTGATAACACAAGACATTTTAGTTAGGCCTGTCACGATAATTACTATATTGACTTATCATTTAATATATTGTCAATGAAATAATCTTTGTGGGGGTCAATGTTTATCATGGGTACTTACTCTTTGCTGTAGTGAGGAACGTTTTTGCATTTTTTTTCTGCAATATGATAAGATTTGAGCTTTAGAAGATTGAATTATGAACTAAAATGACATACACTAATAACTTAACTGTTGCGTTGTGCTTTTCATTTACACAGCTCAACGATATTTAACAATACATACAACAATAACATTTAGAATACATTTTTATGAATAATTCTGCTTTATGGTTTGGTTTCAATATTATCATTTATTGTCTATATTGACTTCAGCAATATATAGCATTTCAAAATGTGTCATCGTGACAGGTCTAATTTTAATGTTGAGATAACTATTATTTCTTACTGGCTGTATGGTAAGCTGATGCTAAATAAGAATGTGAAGTGAAGACTGACTGTATGCTTTGATGTGATTGTAGACTAAGAGGAAGCTGGACCTGGAGGACCCTTCGTACCTGCCTGAGTTCCGCACTCCAAAGGGCAAAGGCATTAACGCCCGGATCTCCAGCCCCCGAAGTCAGTGCTATTCCTTCAGAAACTGTTATATCAGTAAATATCAGTTATTGTAATCCAAAATACCTTCTTTTAGTCATAGTCCCCAGGTCTTTTATTTTTGCCTGGGATCCAGAATACACACTTTATGGGTGTGATTGACAGGTGGATTAGCCAATCAGGGACACACATGGTCCATCTGTATTAAAACAAATATGGCTGCTAACAAGGAAAAAATATATTGTGGTACTTTCTCTCCAGCCCCTAAGTCTCCAGGTGAGCGGACACGGTACGACACATCCCTGGGCCTCCTCACCAAAAAGTTTGTCAATCTGATCGCTGAGAGTCCTGATGGAGTCCTGGACCTGAACTGGGCTACGGAAGTCCTGGAGGTCCAAAAAAGACGCATTTATGACATCACCAACGTCCTGGAGGGAGTGCAGCTCATCCGCAAGAAGTCCAAGAACAACATCCAGTGGCTGTGAGTGGTCAGAGCTCAGGGTGTCCAGTGGGGCTCAAGTCTAGGGCTACACTATCGGTCACAGACAGATCAATCAATCAAATCAATCAAAATCACAATGGTTCAAGTTTAGTCAAGAGAATGCCCTCTGAAAAGAACTCCTCACTGTTTGAGTCAATAAATAAGGTTTGAGCCATAGACTGTATATATAAATGGACATAGCTAACCTGCCACAGTCCAAACAGGAAGTAATCATGGGTGCACTTCCAGCTCCATCGACTCTGATTCCAATTCACTTTCTGTTGAACAACTGTGGCCCCTCCGTCTGTAACTGCAGGCTTGCCAGTTTAAATCTTCATTTAATAAAATAAAAGTGTTGTTATTTTTATTAGTCTAAAGATAACTATTGGGCAGCAGATGTAACATACGCAAAGGTAATTTCATAACTGATACCTACCCTTCAGCTGAATCTTGTCTAAAATGCACATGTCCAACCAGGAAGTCAAATTCTCCTTGTTTCTTGTTGTATCTTGAATCTTATAGACTATAGTTTTAGTCTACAAGTTTTATTGAAAGTTAGCATATTTTTTTAAGAAACATGATATTGCCCAAAAAAAAAAGTACTGCATTTATTTCTGACAACTTTTATTATCGAAATCAAGTTGAACTTTCAAACACTATCCAAAGTGCTATCTCATTTCACAGCCACTTTTTTCCTGTTAATCACTTTTTGGATATTTCATAGCACAAGTACCATGTAAAGTCACTAAAGTTGACCTGACCATCTGTATTTGCGACTACTACTAGACCAATTAACTTGTATTTCAACAAAAAAGCATTTTAACAATATTAATTTTAGCTGCTCTACATCTCTGTTAGTGTAGTCGCAATACTAAAATTCCAAACTGGATTTTGATACTAAAGAATACTCAATACTGATTTCAATACCACAATGATATAAAAAAACAAAACTATACTAGTCTGTGTGGTTTTATATTTGTTCTGGTGCTGCTCAACATCATTCTAAAGATATTCAGGAAAGGTTTTAGTATCGATACCTGCTCAAATGAGTATCTTGTTTCAATATTAGTTTTAGTATCTGATTTTTAACACATGACAGGCCTAATCTGTATGAAATATGATTGGCCCAAGTGTTGTGTTGTCATCTGCTGTACACAGTGATGTCCATGTTGTCATTGACTGCTTTGTGTGTGTGGTAGTGTTGGTGACGTGTTTGAGGGCGGGGCTAGCGGAGGACAGAGGGCCGGTGCTCTGAGGAAGGAGCTGTGTGAGCTGGAGAGAGCAGAGAGAGCGCTGGATGAGCTGATCCAGTCCAGTACAGCACAGCTCAAACAGCTGACCGAGGACCACAGCAGTCAGAGATATCCTTCAATTGGCTAATACTGCCATAGACCAATATATTTTCACCTTCTACAATTTGATGATGTCATTTTTTGAGATAGGTGGCTGGGGTCTGTTGGAAATTGACTGTTCATGAAAAAAATCTCCAAACTTATGATCCACAAATGTTGCTTCTCATTATTTGTTTGGGATGGGCTCTGCAAACTGGTCATATTAATCTTATGGCTTAAAGGGCCAATATTACTCTATGTTCTGATGTATGTTATAATGTTTCCTCATCTCAAACAGACTTGGAGTTGTGTTTTGTTTCATTCACACATGTTTAACACACAAACCCCAAACACAAAACACTCCATCTTGTCATGTCATCATGTGGTAATACAGAAGTGAAATGAAACAAAACTCTAGGTGGGTTTTTAATGAGGAAACATTATACATTATACATTATAACATAGATTAGAAAAGTAATTTATAAAAATATGGGCCCTCTAAACAGGGACGGACAGGTCACAATTCTATGGTGGAATTAACTTTTTGAAATATAGAGATTTTACAATATTGTGATTCACGTGGAGTGTGTGTCGAATATGTGTGTGTTTGTTGAGGCTTATGTGCCGAGTGTGTGCTTGTTGAGCCTTAATCCTTCACACGCTGGGCTATGTGACGTACCAGGACCTGCGCTCCATCTCCAGCCTCAGGGACCAGACCGTGATTGCAGTCAAAGCCCCCGCAGAGACCAAGCTGGAGGTGCCCGACACACCAGGGGTAAGGCCCACCGTGGCTCACACAAACTTAGGAGCTCATCTTCATCATAAACATACCAAGGTCATGGTTCAATCCCACCACTTCATGCAGAGGTCTTTGTCCTTACACTATGTTAAAGATGCATTGTGTAACTTTTTAACTTGAATGTATACTGCACTGTTTTGCTTTGTTGCTTGTGTTAGTTCAAAATAACTTCCATTGCCGTAGGAACTTTTTTTGGGGCATACTAGTACAGTATTAAATAATTAATAATAATACTGAAATATAATCTATGCTAAAAGAGTTTGCATAAAAAATAGTTAATATGCTAATATAAATACAAAAAAAAAAATTTTTTTTACTCAAAGTAAAGTAAAAAATACTTAAAATCGTTTTTTTTTACTTAAAGTTGCAATAACCTAGTGTAGGGTCTACCACTTGCTTTTACACTACAGAAATGTCATTGCTTTGCCTGGAATGTTGTTGGAGTGTTGAAAACTTTATTTTTTACAATTATTATATATGTTTTAAGGCTGTAAAACCCGTTTCCACACACTTCATACACGTTTCTCACACAGGCATGAACATTTTCTCACATTTCTCTCTTGTTTAAACACTCTCAAAGTTCAAACCTTTGTAGATTTAAAAAATAAGCACAGTTTTATAGAACAAAACCAAATACTATACTGTACTGTAAATAAAAATGACAGCTTTTAGAAATACTGTAACAAACTTAATTTTAATGATCAACCTACTAGGTTGGACACATTCCTCTGACCTCTTCGTTGTGGCGCCGCTCTGCTGTAATGTCTCATAATGATGTTTTTCCTGCAGTCACTGATCCACAAAGCTAAAGCAGACTCCATCCCCACGATGGTTACAACTCTTTATGCATCCTTGTTAAAACTTGTTGCTGCTGTCGTCCTTATGTTATTTTCCTCCGAGTCGAGTTCACATGCAAAGTCTCTCATGGACGAGCATCTTGGCCTCCCTACATTTCTGCAGCCCGTCTTCAACTGTAAGAGTGGCGTAAATCTGGCGTTGATGCGGTGCGTCTTGAGCATTCAGGCATCAGATGCTCTGTTCACTCGTCCAGAAGTTGAAAAAGCTGAACTTTTTGGCGTTTGACGTGCAGCGTCAATCAGAAACTACGCTCCAGTGACACAACAACATCATTATCCAGAACAAGTACAAAGTCACAAATCAGCCACAAACATCAGCCACAAACTAGTGGCAACTTGATTATGCTGGGTGCACTGGCTAGTTTAAAGACTAGTCACAGACACACCTCCACAGAGTTGATCGCTTCCGTTGATGGGTTTTATGTAGTAAATACATTAAAGTCACTCTCTCAAGGAACCACTCACCTATTCACACAGACAGTGGGGGTGAGGTGGGTGAAGTGTCTTGCCCAAGGACACAATGACAGCATTCATCTGTGGATTTCTACCGTTGACCTGTGTGTCAGTGGATCTAACTGCTCTGCCAATGACATTTATGTCGAGAGCAGAATTCGAACCACTAACCTTTGGGTCAGTGGACAAACGTTCTAAACCAGCTGAGCCACTGTCGCCCAGTATAATCATAATCATTACGTTACAATCACATCTCCTGAATGCCATACTGTGGAACATTCTTGGCACAACAATAATATCTCTCTAGTGACAACACAGTGGCACACCCAACACCAGAAAAATGCACAGTCCAGCTTTAAGCTTAAATGCATTACACATAACCATTCAAAGATATTGGTGATGTAGAAAATGCATTTCCATTTTTCACTGACTGTTCCTCCATCTCCTCAGCAGAGCAGTTTACAAATCTACCTGAAGAGCACCAACGGGCCCATTGAGGTGTACCTGTGCCCGGAGGAGGGGCTGGAGGAGGCTAGCCCAGTGAAGGGAGGCCTCACCCCAAAGAAAGAGTTCCCATCTCCCCTGGGCCCCCCCGTGGTGGCCGCTACCTCCACACACGACTACTGCAGCCGCTTAGAGCCAAGCCATGGTAAGTCCTGGAGATGAGGCTTCAATGGTTTGAGTTCTTTAAGGATTCTGTATTCTGGACAGGATTTTTTTCAGCTTTGATTCAGATAATAGTGGTGTTCCTTCATAAAAAAAAAAAAAAGAAAAAAAAACATACCTGGAGTTTAGCAAGTAATTGGGTTTTAATTAAGATTCATTCAGTTCTAATCGTCAATGATCAGCTCAGCTAGTTCTATGAGAGATGCTCCCCTGTGAGAATCATTTTTGTATTTCATGGTTCACTGTGAAGCTCTGCTCTAAAACAGTAAAGACGTATTATCCAGAGTCCAGAGTAATTTAATATCACACAATATCATGTTCCAAAGCTTTCAAAGTAAAAAGTTGTATAACATTTCAGGAGGGAATGGTGAAAAATGTTTTCGCATGACAGTTTGAAAAGCTATGATTAGCACGGTAATTGTCAGAGACTGTCACACATAGACTGCTTTCTTTAAAAATATTAAATAGTTTAAATCATTATCTGACAGATGGCACATGGACCATTGTCTAAAGTGCATTTTTTGACACAAGTTTGTACACTTCAGGGGCTGACAACAGATAATGCTGAAACTCAGAAAAGTCTATCACAATATTTATTAAGCTTAGATATGGACCTTTTCAAAAATTACTCATAGCTGTTTTGCCACCAGAGCAATACCAAAGTTTTGTGTAATCAGATGGTACACAAGAAGATGCTGATCATGCTATTTTAAAAAAAAAAGACATCATGATTGTTTTGTGTTATCATGTAGCACCGCTCAGCTCTAACTATGCCCGACTTTTAACTTCTTACACGCCTGACTAAACAATGGCTGCCCTCTGTGAATGCACCTGTCTGTATGTGTGTGTGTGTGGGTGGGTGTGACGGATGCTCCTGGGACTGGTTTTACACATTGGATTGACTGGTCAGGTGATTGGATTAATATACGTAGATACTTACATTGTGATCTATCGGTTTGTGCTCCATTTATGACCTTATCAACCAGTCGAGTGACTGCGGGTGGAGAAGAATGACCTGGCACAACCATTTGACATCTTTTGTATAGGTCAGTGTTTTAATAATAAACTAAACTAAACTGAAGTAAACCTTGTCCACCCACAGCGAGTGCGTCCTCCGTGCCCCCCTCCACTGCCTCTCTGCTGGACGTGGAGGGGCTGCTGGGTCTACCCCCCAGCCTTCTGCAGATGACCGAGGACCAGCTGCCCAGCTCAGCCCTGGCCCCCTTCGTCAGTTTCTCCCCCCCTCTGGACCATGACGACTACCTGTGGAGCCTGGAGGAGCACGAGGGAGTGTCCGACTTCTTCGACTCGTACGACCTGGGTGACCTGCTCAAGAGCTGAGCCCAGCTAGGGATGTACCAAGGTGCTGTGTAAGGCCAGACGCCACTACACCGCTTAAAGCTCATCTACAGGAGTTACACGTGACTTGAATTCTGATTGCTCATTTTGATGTGCTAAATTTGATCCATTCAAACTGGTGTAGCTCTGTATTTTTGCAGGGATGTGAATAGGACTTTTTACATTTTGAGATTTCAATATGGAACTTTGCAATGCAATTTCCACAGTTTCTTAGCAAGGAAATCATTCCTTCATTTCTTAGACTAAATATTTCCAGCTGGGAATGGGGCTTCCTTCCTGAAGCCGACTTACTTCAGTATATTGTTGTACAAGGTTAAGTACTTACTTATTAATTTTGTAGTGTACAAAGTTAAAAATCTAGTTTCAAGTAAACCTCTTCCATATCAGACTGTGGATGAGGGTGATGAACTAATATACACATTATTGTGTAGAGTGAAAGTTCTACAAAGAAAAACTTTGACCTTTAGCATCTTGCCTCAGTTGCCTACACTCAAGCCATGTTTTGTAATGTTAGGTTGAAGCCAACATTACTCTTGTGAATATTTGTACATATAAGTGAAGCTCATTGGGAAATAAGGGACTTTCGGTAGCAGGATTTGTGTTTAGATTTGCATCATTTGACTAGGCTGTTAAATTATTATGCATTATAAGCTGTAATACTTTTAGCTATGTCTTTATGTGAGCGATTCTTCATTGAGCCAGTAGGGGGCAGTCTTGTATAATGTCAGCTTTAACTGGAGCAGAATAGTGCTATGGCAGGGCTTTTGGCACTGATCAAAACAAACTGTGAAGAGAGAATACTCATGTTTCTCATTAAACAGAAAGGAAACAGACAGGCCAGAAATACACCTCTCATGATCACACACACTGTTGAAAAAGGCCTGGTTAAAGGGGCACTATGTAACTTTTCATAATTTTTGTGAATGTTCAGCAATATGGCATTAAACTCATCTGTTTTCATTGTGACTCTCAGTTGGGTCACCTCTCCATAGAGTTGACGTGGTGGGAACGCCTGCTAAGTTTAACGCCAAGGTATATAGAAAAGTGACATAGTGCACCTTTGAAATATAAGAAACAAGTGAAACTCAAGAGTGCATTTGCAGATTTTTAAAGTCAATTGAGTGAATTAGGGATGAGATACTATTGTATTTACATATAATACAAAATAGATTTAAACAATACATTTTCAGGAGCCTGTTGAAAATGAACTGTTCATGGTCCTGTTTACGAGTTTAATTTTCAACAGAAACGGTGAGAGTGACTAACTGAAACTGTTTGCTAAGTGTAATGTTATTTGAGAGGGACTTATTTAACATTGGAAATCAGCTCAGATCAGATTGTCTTAAAACAAATCTCAGATTAAGGTCTAACTTGAGTAACAGCTTCAGACAGCAGTGCCTCCAGTTAGCATCACACTCCCAGGGAATGTTGATGACGTCAGCTGCGAGGTTTCAATAGACTTGGCTTTTGAAACAGCAGCTATAGAGACAAATTTTTTTAATGACTCTTTAGTTCAGATTTTTCAAATGAACTCTTATTCAAATTCAATGGGAAACACTGAAATACTTGTGGTTATTTAGGTGTTAACTGCTTTGACTTTAAGCTTTATTCACATTTTCATGGAATAATGTCCAAAAATGTGTTATTTGATCAGTGTTCCTCATGTCCTCACAACTCACTCAACCCTCTGAGCCTGCAGTTCCCTACAGCACACAGGGCAGATGGCGGTTCTCACTGACTGGCAGCTTGTTTCTTGTTTCTGTATGGCCGTTTAAAAATTTTTTTTTTTTAGTATTTTTGTGTATGGAACTGGTTTTGTGTTTCCAACAATGGCCAGAAATTGCAATTGCGCAACACTGACTCTTGTGAACTTGTTCTAATATTACCTCCTCAAAAACAAACCTGGAGTTGTGTTTTGTTTCATTCACACATGTTTGAGTAATACTTTATTATTAGTCTGTCAACATCTCTTAAGTTTTCAAGTTAACAGCTCTTTTTACTTTTTTCTTCCTTGTAGAGACTGGAAGTTCCAGGGCTGAAATTATATAAATGATTGATTTAAAAACACAGTGGAGCCCTTCTTGTATCACTACATGACATCAGAAGATGGAACAGAGTGTTTTCAGTTTCAGAGAAAAACTCAGCTTAAATCTGCAGGGTTTATGTATTAAACATGTGTAAATGAAAGAAAACACAACTCCAGGTCTGTTTGTGATGAGGAAAACAGGATAATAGGGGCCATAATGCTTTTGTGACTTTTTAAATTAATTACAGGGAGTTTTGGGGACAGTATATTCTTTTATTATTTTATTTTTCAAATGCAGCTTCCTCGTCTCCCGTTGGGAGTCTCTGCTACAATCAGAATATGATTTCACCGAGGCAGCTTTTCTTTGTTAAACATGCATACTATGGCATTAATGGCATTAAACTTCCATGTTTCCACGGAGACGAGCAACGCCGCGAGTTCAAGTTGGGTAATTTTAATAACGAGGCGTATAAAGATTTTTATTTTGCTTTTTTAATGAGAATGAAATATACACGTACAAATATGATGATTGCAAATTTTGTCTCCTTGCCTTTTCCAGTGCAGTGTATCTGTATCTGTGTTTTTTATTTGAAGCTGTGTCCTCGCATGTGTCACCGCATATGTGTCGTCACATGTGTCGTCACATGTGTCGTCACATGTGTCGTCACATGTGTCGTCACATGTGTCGTCACATGTGTCGTCACATGTGTCGTCACATGTGGGTCCTATGAGCCTGTGCTGCCTTCACTGACAGCCAGCCATGTCAGTCTGTTGATAGTTTTGATCAATGAGGTATTAATGATGGCTAGAGAGAGCGTTCAGCTTTGCTATGGTAAGCTATAAATACCAGTGTCCAGTTCCAATAGCCATGTTGTGAATGTAAAATTCTACGTAAAATCCACACAAACTCATAATTTTCACTTTGATAATTATTCTTTTTGATATCGTTCTGCATCTAATGCCCATGTTCTATATGTATGGTACTATACAATTGAAAAATCTAAAAATATTTTTCGTGTAAGTTACTTATCAGTGGTTGTGTCCATATGATGTACTGACACACAAACATGTTTGTCATCAGTATGGTGTTTTAGGGTGAAAAATGTTTGGGGTTTTTTTAATTCTGAGAGAACAATTCTTGAGAGGTAAAGTTCTGCATGATTAGGACCACAATTATACCATTATATTTTAATTTAAACCAATTTTATCAATGAGAGTATTGCCCTTCCTCCAGTCCCAAGATGGCTGTCATATTCTCCATAGTAACAGAACAGAACCCACTGCCTCTCGAGCCTGTTTCTAACTCAGAGGTTCTGGCTTTGCTCGAGTTGGCAGAGATAAGCTAACCTGTCCTATAAACTTGAAGTGTGCGTGTGTTACGGGTTTAGATAGTTTATACTTTTGTAGTGATGACTTTTCAATGAGAAATCTTTTGGTATTGTACATACGTGACCTGTATTTATACCTATTTGTAATGTTTTCAAAGTTGATGTATGCCTCAGACTGAAGGCCTTTGGTTTTGACATACAGCACTTAACATTGAGGTAATATTGTGTGGCCTGTTTGAAATGATTGAATAAATTTTGAAGCCATAATCATGGAGTTTGTTGTTTCTTACGTTTAATTAAGTTGATGTTTGAAAGCGACCATCTAAGTTTATTTGATTTTTTTGTCATCCGGAGATGTGAAAGCTGTCCCCCCTCCTCTCACCTGGCCTTTGTTCAGGCTCACGTCTGCTTGGCATCGAGTGGTGAGAATAGCGATGTTGCATTGGCTAATCTAATTACAGACGGTAGTTTTAAATCAACTAGCAAAAAATATGAAAGAAATATTGAATTTAATAAAGCTGGTTACTGGAGTGGAGTGACCTAAATAATGTCTGTGTCAATTTACAATCACTTTGCATCTGATTCAAGTTATATACATAACTCATACTGGTGAAGTCCAGGGCTTTGAACCAGCAACCTTGTGCATAATAAAGCTATAGTGTAACTGACCTTTTCAATTGGAGTGACCTAAATGTTTATGTAAATATTGACACAAAGTCATTTCTGTCTGTACAGTTTTATAAAGTCTTATATGAAAAAGTGGATGTTTATGTTCCCAGAATCCATAGATTTTCATATAAACATAACCTACAAAGTGGCAGCGGAAATGCCGACTTCCTGTTTAATACAGTGTTGCTTCAGTTATGCTTCAGTGTCCTCATGTGTCCCATTTCTCCTATGAATGTCATTGGACTCAGACAAACTTCTTGTCACCCATCCCATAGGGGTCACTTAAAAGGTGGCACTATAGAGCTAATTAGTTTGGACCATGTAAAATATTGTTATGAGAATGAATTTTGCACTGAGATTGTTCACTCTGCCAACGTCATTGCATTTCTGTTCATGTTTAGTGGGTCTTTCCCTCTCTATTGCGTAATTTGAGCCTAAGTGAATGGGACCTTTGACCCCAGAGGCAAAGCTCTTCAAAGTAGGGTGTGTGTCTCATTGGTTTATTTGATCAGGGGCATGTATCAGAATTTTCTGATTCACTGATTAATGTCAAATTCCAACACGGTCGGACTATGTGTGTGCGTGTAAGATTTAAAAAAAATATTTTCTTGGCGTCTTTGTGCCCCCGCTGGCCACCCATGGCAAATGCCCCACATACATAATAGCATTTTTTTTCGTGTGTATGGTAGGGGGCGCTCCATAGTCTGTTATAATCCAGCCGAGCTCACACATTAGTGATTCAGATTTGGGCTCTCTAGGTCAACGCCTGTGACCGTCAGAAGTCAACAAGGCAACAGAAAATGAAAATGTTTTTCACCAATGTGCTGCACAAAAAAACGTCTTCCAAAAGAACCGATTCTCCAGAATGTGTCTATTCCCCAGTGGAGTCCAGTTTGTGGTGGCAGTGTTGTGTTCATGTTGTTTTATATATATATATATATATATATATATATATATATATATATATATATATATATATATATATATATATATATATATATATATATATATAAACATTAGAGATTTAGCATGAATGTACAATTTGTATTGTATTTGCAAATTTCAGTTAAATAAACACAGCAGAAAAACTCACATTCAGTTTTATCAAGTGCTAAAAGATCAACAACTTGTTGAAAAGGTAAATTGAACAAGGTTTATCCTTACCTATTTTAATATAATTTGGTCATGTTTGGCAGTCCAGATAAATAAACTCAAAGGGTGTGTGGCCGCTGGGCCATAGTTTGTCCATGTCTGGTCTAAGGTCATGCTCTAATGAGAGTCTCAACCTCTCACGCTGTTTATGTGGAGTGACGTTCTGTCATGGAGACCACATCACAATGGTGGTACATGTCAGAGGAGGTCAGAGGTCCCAGGGTCTAGTGCCTCAGACCCTGCTTTCCCTGATGGCCTACACATAGACTCTGGTGTAGGCCTACACATAGACTCTGGTGTAGACCTACCTGTACATTTCACTGCTGACATAATATCAATGTGCAAAGACCTACCTTTATACTTCACTCTAGCACTGGGTCTGATTCACTGTGGTGTTGGGTATATTAGGCCTACTTGTTTGAGTATTCATTTGCATTGTCCTATCTTTACAAATCATTATATATTTTCAGTGTGTGTATACGTTTTTATCAGTGCACATGTTTCTTTTTTGTCTATACGTGTTTTTTAGAATATGTGTTTTTAGTGTGTGATTTTTTTTAAATTTGTGCATATATTTTAGTGTCTGTACGTGTTTTTACATTTTTGCACTTGTTGTTAGTGTGTATGTGTTTTTTGTTTTGTTTTTTGTTTTATCTGTGCACATGTTTTTTAGTGTTGTTTTGGAATGTGTGTGTTTTTAGTTTGTTTATGCATTTTGGGGAATTTGTGTACGTGTTTTTAGCATGTGTGCGTGTTTTTCTTAATTGTGTTTTAGCATGTTTTCGTTTTTATTTATTTGCACGTGTTTTTAGTGTGAATGCATTTTTATTTCTATATGTGTTTTTAAGTGTGTGTATGTGTTTTTTATTTGTGTACATGATTTTTAGGAATTTGCGCAGACATTTTTAGTTTGCATTAATGTTTTTATTTTCTACATTTTGGATTTTTTTTTTTTCTTTCTGCGCGTGTATTTAGTCTGTGTATGTTTTCTACTGCACATGTTTTTTACAGTGTGTACATGTTTTTTTTTATTTGTGTATGTGTTTTTTAATTTGGGTAAGTGTTTTTAGTGTGTGTACGTGCTTTAAAAATTTGTGAACTTGTTTTAATTTGTGTACGTTTTGTGTTTTGTTATGTATTTTGGGGGGAATTTGTGTAGTGTTTTAAGTGTGTTCATGTGTTTTTTTTATTTGTGTATATGTTTTTTGGATTTTTTTTACTTTTTATTGTACATGTGTTTTTAGTGTGTACATGTTTATTTGAGTATGTTTAATTGCGCAGATATTGTTATTTGCGTACATGTTTTAGTGTATGTGTTTTTTTGAATGTCTGTTTTTAGTTTGTGTACATGTGTTTTTAGTGTTTTTATTTGTGTATGTGTTTTTTTGCTATTTGTCTATGTGTTTTTTTATATGCACATATTTTTAGTGGAGCTTTTTCATTTGAGTAGGTGTTTTTAGTGTGTATGTGTTTTTTTTAATTTGTGTACATTTTTTATTGTACACATGCTTTTAGTGTGTATGTGTTTTTTGAATTTGTGCATGTTTATGTTGTCTTTTGTACGTGCATGTGTTTTTAGTTTGTGTACGTGTTGTTTTTTTACTTTGTGCATGCAGAGTCAGTTTTGTTTATTTGTGTGTATGTTTTTGATTTTGTGCATGTGTTTCTGTATTTGTGTATGTGTTTTTCAATTTGTCTGCATGTTTCAAGTTTTTGTATTTTCAGATTTATGTTTTCAATTTGTCTGGATGTTTTTTAATTTGTGTATTTTCAGATTTCAGATTCGATTTTGTGTACGAGTTTTTGTATTTGTCCACCTGTTTTTGAATTTTCATATTTACTTCTGTATTTGTGTGCATTTTGTGAATTTGTGTACCTGTTTTTTCGAATTTGAGTGCACGTTTTTTGATGGATTTTTGGACTTTGTATGTTTGCAGGCATATTTTCAGATTTGTGCATGTGTTGTATTTGTGTGCATTTTTTTTTATTTATGTGTATTTTTTAAAATCTCTTTGTGTTTTTTAATTTATGTGTGTGTTTTAAGTTTCTTTATTGTCAGATTTGTTTTTAAAATGTGTGTATATGTTTTTGAATTTGTCGATGTGTGTGTAGGGGTGTGCGTGTGTGTGTATTTGTGTGTGTGTGTGTGTGTATGTAGGTGGGTGGGGGTGTGTGTGTGTGTGTTTCTGTGTGTGTGTGTGTGTGTGTATGTATATATGTATATATGTGTGTGTGTGTGTATATATATATGTGTGGGTGTGTGTGTGTGTGTGTGTGTGTGTAAGTTGCACATTTTTGACAGCTTCATATTGAAGCCAGCATTCAAATTAACAAGTTGTACATTTGTTTTGCACATGATAATACATTTAAAATACACAGAGAGAGCTGCATCACACACACAGCCTGGTCACACGGAGAGCTGTGTCACATAGAGAGCTAGGTCACACAGAGAGCTGTGTCATATAGAGGGCTGTGTCACATAGAGAGCTGTGTCACACATAGAGCTGCGTCACACATAGAGCTGTGTCAAACACATAGAGCTGTGTCACACATAGAGCTGCATCACACATAGAGCTGTGTCACACACATAGAGCTGTGTCACACATAGAGCTGTGTCACACATAGAGCTGCGTCACACATAGAGCTGCGTCACACATAGAGCTGTGTCACACACATAGAGCTGTGTCACACATAGAGCTGCGTCACACATAGAGCTGCGTCACACATAGAGCTGCGTCACACACATAGAGCTGTGTCAAACACATAGAGCTGTGTCACACACATAGAGCTGTGCCACACACATAGAGCTGTGTCACACATAGAGCTGCATCACACATAGAGCTGTGTCACACACAGAGAGCTGTGTCACACACAGAGAGCTGTGTCACACACATAGAGCTGTGTCACACACATAGAGCTGTATCACACACAGAGAGCTGTGTCACACACATAGAGCTGTGTCACACATAGAGCTGTATCACACACAGAGAGCTGTGTCACACACATAGAGCTGTGTCACACATAGAGCTGTGTCACAGGTTTGGCTGTTCTCTTTTTGTACAAACCAATCATAAAAACATATAAAGCACAGAACATTTCGGAGCAGTGTTGCCCCCTCTTTTGTTTCAGTCCCCTCTCCTGTTTCAGCCCCCTTTCTTTTTCCACCCTCTGCTGTTCAGCCCCCTCTCTTTTTTCACCCTCTCCTGTTTCAGTCCCCTCTCTTTTTTCACCCTCTCCTGTTTCAACCCCCTCTCTTTTTTCACCCTCTCCTGTTTCAGCCCCCTCTCTTTTTTCACCCTCTCCCGTTTCAGCCCCCTCTCTTTTTTCACCCTCTCCAGTTTCAGCCCCCTCTCTTTTTTCACCCTCTCCCGTTTCAGCCCCCTCTCTTTTTCACCCTCTCTTGTTTCAGTCCCCTCTCTTTTTTCACCCTCTCCTGTTTTAACCCCTCTCTTTTTTCACTCTCTCCTGTTTCAGCCCCCTCTCCTGTTTCACCTTCTCCCGTTTCAGCCCCCTCTCTTTTTTCACCCTCTCCTGTTTCAGCCCCCTCTCCTGTTTCAGCCCCCTCTCTTTTTTCACCCTCTCCTGTTTCAGCCCCCTCTCTTTTTTCACCCTCTCCTGTTTCAGCCCCCTCTCTTTTTTCACCCTCTCCTGTTTCAGCCCCTTCTCCTGTTTCAACCCCCTCTCCTGTTTCAGCCCCCTCGCCTGTTTCAGCTCCTTCTCCTGTTTCAGCCTCCTCTGAGTGTGTCTCTGAGAGTCTCTGAGTGTGTCTCTGGACAAACCGGTCTGTTTAGTGGGACACACCTGTGAACAGACAGACGTCACCTGTATAAAGACATCTGAGTGTGAATAATGACAGTCATGATGAATCAGTTTATTGAGCAGCACAGCTGCAATCACTGCTGTATAAGGACACTCTCTGTGCACCTCCTGTCCTCAGTGCTCTCTGTGCATCTCCTCTCCTCAGTGCTCTCTGTGCACACTGCTCCTCTCCTCGGTGCTCTCTGTGCACACTGCTCCTCCCCTCAGTGCTCTCTGTGCACACTGCTCCTCCCCTCAGTGCTCTCTGTGCACACTGCTCCTCTCCTCAGTGCTCTCTGTGCACCTCCTGTCCTCAGTGCTCTCTGTGCACACTGCTCCTCCCCTCAGTGCTCTCTGTGCATCTCCTGTCCTCAGTGCTCTCTGTGCACACTGCTCCTCCCCTCAGTGCTCTCTGTGCACACTGCTCCTCCCCTCAGTGCTCTCTGTGCACACTGTTCCTCTCTTCAATGTTCTCTCTGTGCACACTGCTCCTCTCCTCAGTGCTCTGTGCAGGAGGCCATGTTTGTGTTACTGTCCGTGCACATATCAGTCTTGGTAATATTTTAATGTGATAATGATGTAAATTGTCTTTTTTCTTTTCTTAAATGCTGCTGTAACATGTAAAGTAAATGTGACCGTGGCTCAGCAGGTTTGGATTCTCCACATCACTGTCATTGTGTTTCGATCATGTGTTGGCCAGATGTTATGTTGTTGACTAGCCTGTGTTGCAACGTGAATTCGAGGCCAATTATTCAAATTATTTACTCCTTTTAAAAAGTGGACGTTTTTGTGTTGTTCAGTGAATGCCATTTTTAGTTCAAATATTACTTTCATTGTTAAATAATACAAGTTTACAAGTTGCATTCAGTTTGAGCAGTGAACAGTGAAGCAGTGATTCAAAGGACTCAAAGACTGATCAGTGGTTCAGGTCTTTTATAGAGGACTCGACTCTTCTGGATCATATTCTTGATTCTGCTGAAGCTAGTGTCCATTTGCCCTGGTGCACCTTCTCCACTAACAGCACTGGCACAGCTCCACTGGGCACCAATCAGATCGATGCTGACAATTAAAGGGAGGTACGACAAACTGTAGTTTTATTAAGTTTTATTTTGGACTTAACAAGAACACTTTGGGTTGTTGTAAATGCCTGAAATAGCACAAACTGACTAACCAAATATCAAATATGAATTCAAAATATAAAGTTAAATGTTTTGTCCTGTGGTTCCTTTTGACCTATATACAACCAACCCCCCTCACTGAATCTAGATGACCCTAACTTTAGAGTCTTGGAGCTGTTACCAGCAGATTTATCACCATAGGGTTACATCATGCTTTTCTTTTCTGCTTCGTGCATTTGCTCCCCTCCCCATGGAATGCATTTGGTCGGTGTTTCACTGCTAGGATATGAATTTGCCACTTGAAGTTTTCTATTGCTTGTGATAACACAATGTCATTTGCTAACTACAATGAAATCTGGACTGCGAACATTCAGAACGGCTTATTCAAATGTAAACAAATGTGTAGTTTTGTGGTCAGACTCCAAGTGCTTCCTGTTATTTTGCCAATGACGTGTCGTGTCACCTGTCAGCAGAGTGCAAGCCCATCGCCGCCTCACTCCACACCTCCAGAGGCCTTGAGGAGCAGAGCTTGGAGAGGGGATGCTGTGGGCAGGATGATGGAGAGCTCTGAGGGTCTGGTTACACAGGAGTAATGAGGCGTGGCACACACAAAACTCTGGACAATGGGAAGAAGAGCGGACGGTAACAGATGTCTATGCACAAGCTTTAGACTGGCTTCATGTTGATCTGGGAGTGTCACGGAGGTCGTCAACATTTGCATTCAAGGCAGAAATTCACCTGGCCTAGTGTTGCCCTGATAGTAAAATTTCAAACTTGATTTGAATACTATTCTTTATTTAGACAATAGAATGTGATTTTCAACATTTGCAATAGTAATATTATTATGAATATTATAGATTATTGTGATCTTGAAATATAAAAAAATATATTATTTTATTATTTTTCGTCACCAAAACATTGTGCATTTATTGAGACTTTCCATCCCTGACACCAACATAAACATGAAGAAACCTGCATTTGGAGTCCTGTGGATCAGATCCACATACATCTGTGAGCAGCTATTCTCCACCATGAACTATGTTAAAAACAAACAGTGCTCACGCCTCACAGACGACAGCTCATGGTCCTTCGTAAAAATGAAAGTGACTTCAGCCCCCGATTTGCAGACGCTGTGCAGAGGTTCAGGAGCAGAAGTCCCATTAACCAGGTCAAAAAATATTTATGCAGAGATTTTGCAAATACTATAGTTGTTTATACAAAGTGTAAAGGTAAAAAACAACAACAAACAAACAAACAATATATACAGTGTTACCTTCATTTTAGATGTTAAAAAGTATTTGTGGCTCCCTGGTGGTAACCAGGTCCGAATGGCTCTTTGGGGGTTAAAGGTCGCCGGCCCCTGGTCTATGTGATTCAGGTCATGGTCATTCTAAACCTGTTTTAGTATCTAGTATATTCGATGCTAGTTTTACTATTGTTTAGTATCTGATTTTTTATACTGTTGACAGCCCTAACCTGGACTGCACCACACCTAAACCAGGACTAGAACTAGAACAGGACTAAACAAAGTCTACATCAGGACTAAACAGAAATAAACCATTTTAAAAATAAAAAGACAGTGGAGCTCTGGATCTCAAATGTTTCACATCAAGAACAGCCAACAACCTGAACACCCCATATGTTCCACAGTTCAGTCCAACTGCACCTAAACCCACGGACACTCAGTGTTTGTGTGAGTACTCTGTTACATTTACTTGAGTTTTGTACTTTTCTAGCAGCATACTTTTACTGTAAAAGTGTTACTGTTCTGTAGTAATGTTTTTATTGGAGTGACAGTCCTCTAAAAGTCCTTTTAGGTGTGTATTTGTGATTTATCCTTTATCCACATTGTGTGCATTGTTTTTTGTTTTGTTCTTCACAGGACATTAACTTCAAATCATAAATCAGATGTCTCATCCTGGCAGTTACTTTTACTTAGTTTTCTTAAATACTTTTTCGCTCTTGAGTAATTTTTTGCTACACTACTTTGTACTTCTGCTTGAGTAATATTGAGTAATATTACAGTTACATTACTCTTGAGTACTACTCAACCTCTGCCTTTAAGCTTCACAGTTCAGTCCAACTGTTCCTGAGGGTTTGATCACAGCCCTCTTGAGCGAGACACTGGGTGCATTGTTGTGTGAGTGTGTGGTTGTTCCTCGTTCCTTGTCATAAAGTGCTCTGAGGGCTTTATTTACAGCTGGAGAAGGTTTCATTACCAGCCCCACTTTGTTTTAATGAGGACACCCCCTGCACTGTGTCTGAGCTGAGTGAGCTACAGTCCACAAGGAGGCGCTGGTATTCCTTGGAGCATGCAGATGGACCTATGCAGCTCTGTGCCCTTCATCTTCACCGTAAACGTTTCCCACACTCTCCGTCATTGTCCCTCCGCTGTTTTGGTGCTGGATGAAGGGTTTTTGCGTTTCCATGGCGCCTCAAACCCTCTGGAGCCTGTCTGAATAGACCTAGGAGCAGTCTCTTTCTCTCTTCTGTGCCAGGAGCTCAAACATCCCCACGTGATGATGGCCCCGCCTCCTCTGCTCCACGGCAGCGCGCGGCCCAACGCACCTACACGCGCGCGCACTCACCAGGCCAGTCTCCAGAGCTCCCGAACTTTTCCACGACTTCGGACCAACTTTGCATCAAAAAACGACTGTGAACTGTCTCTTTTACGCACTGGACAGAGCAGAGGGTGGAGGCTTTTCAGATGGGACAGACGCGCGGGACTACTGTGGATTTCTCGTGTCTTGAGTGATCACTTTTGGAAGTAAAAACCATGCCGGAGCAGATTAGTATTTCCGACTTCGTGGTGCTGACGAACGAGGATTTAAACTCACCGGGCACATCCAGCTTCCAGGCCAAGATGAGCGACTGTCGGAACACAGTGTGCGCGGTGGAGGAGGTGAGGAGCGTGCGTCTGTGGGGTTCACTTGGGACACAGAAGCGCGCGTCTGTGTCTCTGTGGGGTTCACCTGAGACAGAGACAGGAGCGTGTGGGGTTCACCTGAGACAGAGACAGGAGCGTATGGGGTTCACTTGAGACAGAGACAGGAGCGTGTGAGGTTCACCTGAAACAGGAGCGTGCGTCTTTGGCGCAGGTTAAATCTTCTGAAATACCGTTTGCACAGAAAAGAAAGTAGCATTATATACAGATTGCTTACAGCTGTTGAATATCCTCTGCTGCTGTAGCCCACTGCACTTTTAGTTTCACTTTTATTTGAGCTGTCATAACAGCTGACATTTACCAAGATTTTGAAGAAAATTGGTATTAGAAAAGTTTGTAGCCTTAATCTACAACGCAGGATTACCCCAAACCAGCTACTGATTTAGAGTAGCTGTTTCCCAGTACAGGTACTCTTTCATTTGGTGGTGTTCAGAGTACAGTCACTGTCCTAAATTTAAAGTAGTACAGGACAGTACTTCATCATGTGAATCTATCGTTGCACTGCACAGTATAACTGAGAAAAAAAGACAACACAGTTTCATTTTCTTCTCTAATTCCACTTAAATGAGTGCATAAACACACATAAAGCTGTTAGTATTTTTTTTTTCACTATAATATAGAGCAACTCATGTTTAGAGTATTCAGAATACAGTACTGGCCCATGTAAAATCTTAATGTGGGGGTCTCTGCCCACAGCCCAGTGGCTCTCAAACCTTTCACACCAAATACCACAAAGAAAAGTTTTAAGTTTCCAGGTATTTCCAGATGTAAACTAAGGTTATAACAGGACTATTCCAGGTTTAATTTGGTACTAAACCAGGTCCCACAGTGGACTGCATCATTTCCACTGTAGTTTGCAGGGTTTAAATGCTGGCCTTTGTTTTGGTTGACAGGTGCTGTAACCCCTGGGCCACAGCGCCCTGTTTATGATCACGTAATGCCAGCCCGCTCCAGGCGCTGGTGCTGAAGTCTGAGCTGTTGAACTTAATGTTTTTGTTGATGTGGATAGGCTCAGTACATCACATACATATTAAACTTGATATACACCTGGATTTGCATCTGACATTTCACATTTCCACAGTCAGATCCTCCCTCCTGAACGCTAGTTTAGAATAATATAACACTGTGCAAAGCCAGGGCGTCAACGGATTCCCAAATAAAATGACTAACCCATGATGTAACGTGTAGGTACAATGTGGCACGTGCGTCCCTGATTTCGTTGTGCCCTTGGGCTGAACACTTCACCCACAGAGCCTGTACGCCTGTGTTAAACAGGATTATAAACCACACAGTTGTGTTCCTCCATGTTGTGTGCTTGTGTGCAGTTTATTTGCGTTGTCAGAGTGAAGGCCGATGTGGGGACTGTTTGATCGGTTATGGCTCTGGGGCCGCACACATCTGTCTGTGTGTGTTATCTTTGTTATGTGTGTGTATGTACGTTTGTGTGTGTCACTTTGAAATGTGTTTTTCCAAAAAGCTTGGGGCAGAGGAGGAAACTGAGACAGCAGCACTGTGTCATAAAAGAGCCTTGTGGATAAGCTTACAGAGATCCTACTTTACATAGGGCGAAATTATTGCAGTTTAAAAAAATAAACACATAAAATTTTAATTCTTTTTTTATTATTACATTTTCCTACTGTTTCCAAATTGGGTTGAAAAGTTTCTTCAGATTGAGGGCACTCCCAGAACTATGGGAGTCTCAGTGTTTTTGAAAGAAATATCTTAACTTAGGATCCTCAGATATATACAGTATCATGTCATGTGTGGGCCTGGCTCCACAAACTCCTGTCTTTAGGGTCGATTAATGGCACCACCTTTTGCAGCTATTGTGAATAAATAATTTTGAGTTTAGTTTGAAATGCTGCCAGAGAAGACTGAACTTTGTCTGTCCAGATGAAACAAAACCATTAACCAGGTGCACAAATATGCAGTCAGGCTGTTAAAAGGCAAATTTAAAGTGGAAATGGCCAGCTCTACGCTGAGCTCCTCCCATGTGACCAAGTTCCTCACCCTATCCTGCGGAGGAAACCCTTTTCGGCCACTTGAAGAGGACATTTCCTCATATTATGTAATTTAAATTGACTACAAACTGACCCACAGCCCCTTTTTTACTGCAGACCTTTAAGAGAGCAGTGCATCGTTCGTGGGACATTTTATGTAATGTGATAATTGTGATAATCTCCAACAAAGATAATCGCCGGTAGATCACCTGAATGTGCAGAAAAAAACAACTTATCCACAGGGTAGTCAACGGGGGACAAAGGGGTGTGTTGTCCTGGGCCCCAGGGTCTGAGGGGCCCAGAATTGGACCCTTTTCCTATTCATTTGTCAACAGGGGGGCCATGTGAGGCTTATTGCCCTGGGCTTCCGAATATCAGTTGACGGTCCTGCTCATCCATAATATTCTGTTACAGTTATAATTATTCATATCTATAACAACTTTAATCATTATCGTGATATAATCATTAATCGCAATTATTTTGGCCATGACCATGCCTAGTGTGTATGTGCTAGTCAGCAAATCGACCAAAACAAAATATAGGCCTGTGCTGGAGATGGCAGATACGCTAAAAAGTCCAAATATTGTCCACTCAGTGTATCTGTATATCTCTACAAGAGACGCTGCCGATCCATGTAGCATGTCATTGACCTTTTCTAGAAACATTTCCTATTTATTTTAACAATCAAACATGTTTATTATGGGTAAAACAGCACCCCACCACAATGAGGTTCACCACAACTACACAACAGTATTCCCAGTGTGTTTTGCAGCTTCTGAAAGTTTTGCAGCGTGTGAGAACTTTGTAAGTGTCTTCTGTCGTGTCTTTGTCAGGTGTCAGTGTCTTCTGTCGTGCCACAAACAGATCTGGAGTTGTGTTTTCTTTTATTCACACATGTTTAACACACAACATACACCCTGCATATTTAGGCAGAGTACTTCTCTCAAACTGAAAACACTCTGTTACACCTTGTGATGTCATCATGTGGTAATACAGGAAGTGCTCCACTGTGTTTTTAAACTCCGTACACCTTCACTAGAATCATTTGGATTATTTCAGCCCTGGAATTCCCACTCTCCCCTGGTCAAAAGGTAAAAGGAGCTGTTAACTGTTAGCTGTTGAAAACTACCACTTCATGACATCACAAGGTGGAACAGTGCATTTTGAGCTTTGGAGATGTAAACTAGAATTACTCAAACATGTGTGAATGAAACAAAACACAACTTCAGGTCTGTTTTTGAGTAGGTAAGAGTGTTATAACATGACTTAAAACTCATAAGAGTCACTTTTGTGTAATACAGGAGCTTTAAAGAGCCACTGAAGCCACTCAGACCAGGGCTGTGCAGCAAACTTTTGACCCAGTATCAAACGTGACAGGATTTCCTATAGCAAATGTGCTCTTACACATTCTTGGGATAGCCGGTATGGAATCTGCACATGCCCAGGCACTGACACAGGGTGACGCAGGCGACCGTTTATTCTGAATGCATACATATGGAGATGTGTGGAGGTGTGTGGAAGTATGTGGAGGTATGTGGAGGTATGTGGAGGTATGTGGAGGTATGTGGAGGTATGTGGAGGTATGTGGAGGTATGTGGAGGTATGTGGAGGTATGTGGAGGTGTGTGAAGGTGTGTGAAGGTGTGTGGAGTTGTGTGGAGGCGTGTGGCAGATATAGAGTACATGTGTTTGATAGAAGGGTTAGACTTTAGGAAAGATTAATATGTAAATTGCAAAACTATGACTGCCATGCTGTTCAGAACATGTGTGTAGAGATCTGAACTACAGGGTTAATCATAGAGGTGGGAAATGGTTGGAAATATAGTTACACCACAGTGGAGCCAGGCCCCCCCCCCCCCCCCCCCCCCCCCCGCTCTGGTATGGCTCTGGACTGATTACAGACCAGTGATGGGACAATGACAGAGCAGGACTCCATGTATCTGCAGCTTTAGGCTCCTCACTTGTGGATAAAAGTGATATGTGTGATATGTGTGGATGAGTTTCACTTTCCCATGGCTGGTGTTACAAAGAGATGTCGCCTTTATGATTCAGTGTAAGAGTTTACATTTACAAGTCATTTGATTATGGACTGTGTGTAATAGTTCAGAGCGCTGCTTTTTCACTCTTACCTCTGGGTTTACATCGCAGAAGTGTTGTTTTGTCTAAATGCTGCTATACTCTTTGTGTCAGAATTAACAGTTGAACGCAAGCAAAAACAAATAACACAAAATAAATCCTAAAATATATCAGGATATATACTATTTTGCAATTTCATTTTAAAAACAAACACACATGGCTTTTAAAATTACAAGGTTTATGAACAAAACTTAACCCCAATCATTTAAAAACTTTTTTTTTTTTTCATTTCCAGTGGCATTTGACAACATTCTTTCATCGTCGCATAAACTGCAGACCTTTAGATCAAAAAGCCCTTGACTGAAAATCACACTTGGATTGGATTAATTACACATTAGAATATATTTTATTGGCAGAATAAATATACTTTAATTTCAAGTTATTTGCCAAGTTCTACTTTGCTTAATTTTAAAACTGGTCTATGGCTGGACGTTTGGAAATGAATGGAGCTTAATGTGACACATGATGCTGTTGATACCTTTGCTTACGTGTGCACATAAATGGTGTTAGGGCTTTGCCAAAATATCAATATAATGTGATACTTAATTTGTTGATGTTATTGATACAGTATCCTTATCAGAAGTAACAGTATCGATATATCGCCATTAGCATTTTTTGGAACTGTGCCACTGCCACGTATCTAAAGTATGTTATTGTAGCTGCACAGCCTATTTTTAGTTCATATCATATTTAACATATTTGAACAATAGAAAATAGCTGGTATTACTAACATGAAGTAATATAATCCATAAGCTCAATATTTATGAGGATAGCTGTTAGCTTGGCCTGTCTAACCTGCCTCCTCACTGCTCCTCTAACGTGCACCAGCTTGTGTCCCTGTACCAGTCAGTGCATGGGAACCGACACCCAGAGTGACACATTGACATTTTCAAAATAAATAATGAATAAACATCTGTGTAATCCCTCTGTCGTCCAGGTTTGACCGATAGCAAAGACAAAGTTAAAATCCGTCAACTGACAGTGCAGTATGAGATTCCTGTCTTTTTCAAACCTATAAACACTAAGACAAAAACTGGTTCACCCAAAGGACAAAACCCCGAGCCATAAAGAAAGTAATGTGGTCTACTCCATTCAGTGTAGTGAAGAGTAAAGTGAGTGTTACACTGGAGAAACTAAACAGCCACTCCATAAGAGGACGTATCAAGAGAGCTCCTCAGGACCCCAGTCTGATGTACATCTCCATCTCAAAGACACTAATCACTCCTTTGAAGATAGTGAGGTTCAGATCTGAGCCAGAGAAAAGAAATGGTTTGAGACTGTAGTTAAAGAAGCTATTTTTGTCAGGAAAGAGAATCCTTCCTTAAACAGAAATGGGGACCTGAGACATCATCTCTCCCCCATCTATAACTCCATCCTCAGACCCAAACAAAGAGAACAATAATAGGGTTGAAGGTTGAATAGGGGGGATTCAGCTGAAACTGGAGACAATAGATGTTTACTATTTCAGTGTAGTTACCCCCTCCCTTCAAATAGATATAAGGCAGCGACCAGCACCAATACGACCAGAAATGAAGAAGCGTCTTCACTCCTACTACGATTTGTCCAGTTGGTTTAATTTAAACTTCGTCTTTGCTAATGAATAAATACTAAAACCTATATATTTTAATGAAATACGTTTCTGAAACATAACATATAGCTAACTTATTAAAACAGTTTTTGATTGAATGTGACATGGACCTTAGTTACCAATCAGCTGGTCAGCCTCTGTCTTGCCTTTAAACTCTTAATATTTAAAAATGCCAAAAAATATCTTTGGGAAAATGAATGGGAAAATGTCGGCTTGCTTCTGGAACCTTGGTCAGCTTTGAGTGACTTTGACTGTCGTGCTCTCTACAGTGCACTCCGATCATGCTTTGAGAGGCCTTCAACTGCAGTGGGTGACAGCCAAGCAAATATCAGACATGTGTTTGGTGTACAGCAGTGGTCCCCAACCACCGGGCCGGGGACCGGTACCGGTCCGTTACGCGTTTGCTACCGGGCCACACAAAAACAGTAAATAATTGATCAGCGACCGCATCTTCTCCGACGTAACTTTCTCCCGTACCTCATGACGCACTAATAAGCTCGTCCGTAGTGTTGTGAGATGTATGTCTAGCTCCTATGTGCTTTAGTTCAGTGTGGTGCGTGAGCGTGAGTGAGAGGTGACGTGCGCGTGCATGTGGCGCATAGTGTGGTTCAACCCGCGGAGAAGCGGCGAGTGTGAGTGTGAGTCTACAGATGCACCTGGACAAAGACAGTGTGTGAGTTAGAGCAGAAGTGATGCGTTATTACAGTGCAGTACAGATAATAAAGCAACCAACTCTGGAGCAACAGACTGGGGTCTTTGAGCTCACACCACTCCAAACAACTTTGAGGTTAAGAACAGGGAGTTAAACCCCGGAGGAAGAGCGACCCTTCGGCCCTGGAGAAGATGGATCTCCCCTGTGTCTCCCGACCACGGTCAAGGGACCGAAGCAGGAAAGGTATATAATATATATTTTTTGTTTATACAGTAGATATATAATGAAAATCCTGATAGGAAATCGCCACAGACATATATCTGATGTAGTGGCGAGTTTATTATATCTGTGCTAGATCTGCTCTTGTCGCCGCAATGACGTATCGCGTATAACACATCAGACACGACGCACAAAAGTAGAGCCACAAGCGAGTGAAAATGAGCCAAAACAAAAGTCTTTGGAGAGCTTTTTAACAAAGGGGAAAAGGCCAACTGAGGAACCAGAAGAGAAGACTACGACCTCCAAGAAAAAAGAAAGATCAATTTAACAGACAACACCAAGAATCCTACTTAAAATATGGGTTTGTCTCTACAGGTGAGTCTCAGCGCAGAGTCAGCTTTGTGTAATATGCGGAGAAAAGCAAATGAGGCAATGAAACCTTCAAAACTACTTTGGCTCATGGAGACTAAGCACCTGAGATTAAAAGATAAGATTTAGAGTTTTTTTTTTGAAAGAAACAAACATGAGCAAGAAGGAAAGAAGAAACAAGTGCAGGGCTCCCACTGATGCAGCAGTGAGTTGTATTTTTTATGCACTTAACTTATTTTTGCCACATTTATCTGCCACGCGTAGAAGGCCGGTCCGTGAAAATAAAACCTACATTGTACCGGTCCGTGGTGCAAAAAAGGTTGGGGACCACTGGTGTACAGTATTCCCACATTTATTGCTGGGATTATGTTCCAAAAATAACCTGCAATAGGCGAAATACGCATAGTACTCAGCTTTATTTTTTACAATTACGTATGTTTTAAGGCTGTAAAACCCCTCACTACACACTTGATACACTTTTCTCAGACAGACATGAACATTTTCTCACATTTCTCTCTTGTTTAATTCATTAATAGTGACTCGATCCAACATTTACGCAAATTTGTCTGAACACATTCTGTACTGTACTGGCATCGAGGAGACTGATTGACGGTGGTCTGCAGTCCCTTGGATGGTCGGGACGCAGAGCACAATGCACGTTCATATGCTGTAAAAAAGCTCATAGAATTGCACTGGAAAAATCCGCAAAACAGCAAGACCGCGAAGGGTTAACCATGATATAGCGAGGGACAACTGTATTCTCAGCTGTGTAAGGTCCATCCACCATACACTCTTTTTGTCTGTGTTGTTAAAAGGAAAAGTATTAACTCCTGGAGCTTTGGTGTGTTTTAAATAATTCTAACATATCTCTGTCTTTTTGAAAAAACTAGAGAGATCAAGATATGGGTTTTTTCATTCCCGATGCCAATATTAATCTTAAAATGTGCTAAAAAGTACAAAGATCGTCTTGAAAACTAAAAACAAAACTGGCTAATTTTAAACGTTTTGCACCGTGATGAGTTTATAAGCACTTTTAGAAACCAGAAACTGTGACGTTACAGCTAACAACGAATAGCATCCAACATCCAGATTATCAGACAATAAAATGTTTTCTAATTAATTGCAGACAGCAGACTTATTTTGACCTCAAGAACTGCTTAAAAAAGATATCTGTACTGGGCCAAGACACATTATGGCCAGATACAAGGGAAGAAAGTCAGGTACAGACCCTTTAACTGGCCACTTAATTAGATTGTCTAAAAATCAATTGCTCAAAGTTAATATAATATTCTAATGTGGGATTATATTATATGTTAGCAGCTTTCATTAATAATTATAACTGGTACTGAACATCTCAGCCCCCTATTCACAGCTATTTGGCATTTGAAATGTGTGTAGATTGGCCCTTTTTTCTTATTTCTCCAGAAAGTCCCATATATTGTATGCATGTCAACCTAATGAGAGTCTGCCCAGTCCAAATCCTCATTAAACCACTGTGTGTGCTTTAATGAGGGATCTGACACTTGGGAGTGGACTGTGCAGAGGCGTTCAGACGGCACAAAGAACAACGATGTGCTTATTAAGTCTATTTCTGCTGCAGTGGGTGGGTTCAGCCTGATCACAAACGCACAGTGTTCAGGGATAAAAAGCACATTATGGGTTGAAGTGTCTGTTTCGACCACAGTTGGAGACATGCACACTTGAACAAATGAATGAATACGTTAGAATGAAAGAGAAATCATAATACTAATCTTGTTTTGAGTTTAGATGTTTCAGTTAGTTTATCTGGATTTTTGGACTTGTTTCAAAGTATTTTGTCAGTTAGGCCTGTTGTCGTCCAAAGATGTTCATGGTTGACTAAAGATATTGAATGTGCTCCGATTAATCTACTAAAAAGGGGTGGCACTGGAAAAAAGAATTGAAAACTAAACAGCGATGTTCACAAAGAAATACTTGTAAACATCTGAATAAAGGGCAGATTAAAGTTTCCATTCACTTTCCAAAACTCCACTTAACTCACTCCATACATTTCCTTTCTGTTGCTGTGCATCTGTATCTTGTTGTCCTAATAACATGAGGACCTCAGCCCTGGGCAGTGGTGTAAGAGTGGTGTAATTGCATTAAAAGGTTAACTAAACAAGAATAAAACACCATATGACCAGAATAAAACACCCTGAAACAAAAACAAAAAGTGTGTGTGTGTATGTGTGTGTGTGTATATATATATATATATATATATATATATATATATATATATATATATATATATATATATAGCCACTAATTGTGCAAGTTCTCCCACTTAAAAAGATGAGTGAGACAGAATGAGAAAAAAAATCCAGAAAATCATATTGTATGATTTTTTAAGAATTTATTTGCAAATTATGATGGAAAATGAGTATTTGGTAAATAACAAAAGTTAATCTCAATACTTGTTGGCAATGACAGAGGTCAAACTATTTCTGTAAGTCTCCACAAGGTTTTCACACACTGTTGCTGGTAGTTTGGCCCATTCCTCCTTCAGATCTCCTCTCCTCTAGAGAGACTGGTTAGGCTACACCAGGACTTTGAAATGCTGCTTATGAAACCCCTCCTTCATTAGCTGGCCGGTGTGTTTGGGATCATTTTCATGCTGAAAGACCCAGCCACATTTAATCTTCAATGCCCTTGCTGATGGAAGGAGGTTTTCACTAAAAATCTCATGATACATGGCCCCATTCATTCTTTCCTTTACACGGATCAGTCGTCCTAGTTCCTTTGCAGAAAAGCATGATGTTTCCACCCACATGCTTCGCAGTAGGTATGGTGATTGCATGCAACCTAGCATTCTTTCTCCTCCAAAACACGACAAGGTGAGTTTTTACCAAAAAGTTCTATTTTGGTTTCATCCGACCATATGACATTCTCCCAATCCTCTTCTAGATCATCCAAATGCTCTCTAGCAAACTTCAGATGGGCCTGGACATGTCCTGGCTTAAGCAGGGGGACACGTCTGGCACTGTAGGATTTGAGTCCCTGGCGGCGTAGTGTGTTACTGATGATAGCCTTTGTTACTTCCCAACTCTGCAGATCATTCACTAGGTCCCCCCGTGTGGTTCTGGGATTTTGTTCACCATTTTTGTGATCATTTTGACCCCATGGGGTGAGATATTACGTGGAGCCCCAGATAAAGGGTCAGTGGTCTTGTATTTCTTCCGTTTTCTAATAATTACTCCCACAGTTGATTTGTTCACACCAAGCTGCTTACCTATTGCAGATTCAGTCTTTCCAGCCTGGTGCAGGTCTACAGTTTTGTTTGTGGTTCCTTTGACAGCTCTTTGGTCTTGGCCATAGTGGAGTTTGGAGTCTGACTGTTTGAGGTTGTGGACAGGTGTCTTTTATACTGATAAAGAGTTCAGGTGCCATTAATACAGGTAACAAGTGGATGACAGAGGAGCCTCTTAATGAAGAAATTACAGGTCTGTGAGAGCCAGAAATCTTGCTTGCGGTGACCAAATACATAATTTTACCGAGAACTTTACCAATTAAATAATTAAAAATCAGACATGTGATTTCCTGGATTCTTTCCCCTCATTCTGTCTCTCATAGTTGAAGTGTTGCAATGATGAAAATTACAGGCCTCGCTCATCTTTTTAAGTAAGAGAACTTGCACAATTGGTGGCTGACTAAATACTTTTTTGCCCCACTGTATACTACGTGTGTGTGTATGTGCCTTATATAATGTTAACTATTGTGAAAATTACATTGAATTGAAATCTTGGCTAAAATAAATAAGACTCTCTCCTGTGGGTTTCACAGTGCAGTAGATAGAGCAGAGTCTAGAGCAGCTGAATATGAAAGTAAGAGACAGGTGGAACGCTGGGCGTAAACACAAGACTAGCCACTTTCTCTGAGAGCTGATTCATCGTAACCATAGTGACGGCACGGGAAAACAAAACTGTTCCATCATGCCACCAAATATTTATTTCAATTTATTTGATGACAAAAGTATCATTATGTTTTTGTATAATGAAATGAATGATACAAAAATTACATTGTGCCGACTACATACAGTAACATTATCAGAAGTTAAAGGTACACTGTTTAACTTTTTTGGAGGGTTTTCTCCATGGAATATAACATCTCCATCTTCTCACCTGGAATATTCCACAGCAGAGCATAAGTGTTTTTATAGGAAAAAACAAAATACCCAAGCATACCCTCCTCTCCACAGATGTAATGTGTAAGTTGTCTCCACCTCAATAGAAATGTTTAATGCCATACTCCGGAACATTATTGGCAAAGCAATAACATCTCCACAGAAACAAATATGGCAGACCATATCTGTCTGTCTGTCTGTCTGTCGGTCGGTCGTTTTGTTTGATATTTGCTGAAAAAGTGCAGTGAGCGATACTGTACATGTGCCCGTCTATCTTAAAGTGACAGAAGCTTCTCTCATCCTTCACTTTCACACAACACCATTTTGATATTTCCACGCTGCCACAAACACCCACACTTTCCTCATCAACACTTTCCCAGCCTGTCTAAAGTCACATTGGATTATTTATGATATTGTCATTTTGTCATTCTCCCCTTAAGTCATGACGGCACTGTATCGGCCGATCACCAGAACACAGTTTGAAAGACGGTATATATTTCTACAGAGAGATATTGTGATAAAAGATATTACCGGTACTGACACTACTTTATGCACAATAACAGTTAAGCAGGATAATCCCAGTACAACATTATTAAAAATACAGCCTAGTTAAATGGCAGAAGGAAGCAATAATTAACCAGAGAAGTTACTCATTCAACCCTCTGCAACTCAAATCTTATTTAGTAGTTTGACTTTTAAGTATCTGCCTAAAACCAATGTTAACTGATATCAGTGTGGGGACGAAAAATGGCACTTATGTCCTTCAAACATGGTTAACGTATTACACAAGAGATCCAAATGTTATGCAATGGTTATTTATCCAGTAAGTAACTACTGAACAGCTTTGTATAAATAACTGTTCAAACATTATGAGATGAGAATAGTCTTATAACAGTCAGTTAAATGACTTCATAGAAATCATGGAACAGAAACTCCACCCAGCAAACTCTCCACTGTCAGTGGCAGTTTTTGATATTGGTATCGGTATACAGTAAAAAAAATCCCTCGAGTGATGCGTAAAAGATTGAGCCACTGTCTGTGTAAATGCTCATGTATGTTATGTTATGTATGCTAAAAAAATATTGAATGTATATTATCCAGGTCTCAGAGTAAAAACCAAAGGTGGATAAAGTACCAAAAAACTGCACTCAAGTAAGAATAACATTACTTCAAAAGTAGAAGTACAAAGTAGTGGTTCAACAAATTACTCTAGTAAGAGTACTGTTACTTCAATGAAAAAGTTACTCCAGAAAAGGTAGTAAATGTACCTGAATACTACCCAGCTCTGGTAAAAAAGATGACAAGCCTAGTGTGGCACAGATATGATGATGAGGAGGAGCACAGATATGATGAGGAGGAGCACAGATGATGAGGAGCAACACAGATATGATGAGGAGGAGCACAGATATGATGAGGAGCACAGATATGATGATGAGGAGGAGCACAGATATGATGATGAGGAGGAGCACAGATATGATGATGAGGAGGAGCACAGATATGATGATGAGGAGCACAGATATGATGATGAGGAGGAGGAGCACAGATATGATGATGAGGAGGAGCACAGATATGATGAGGAGGAGCACAGATATGATGAAGAGGAGGAGCACAGATATGATGAGGAGGAGGAGCACAGATATGATGAGGAGGAGGAGCACAGATATGATGAGGAGCACAGCTAAAGTGTCTCTGTGTGCTTGCAGGCTCTGGAGATGGATCACAGCACTCTGCACAAGATGAAGAAGGGCATCCGAGCCATCCACACTTCAGGACTCGGTGAGTGTCTCCTGGAAAGACCATCAGGTCATGTGCTACACGTGGAGAACATTCAGGGTCTAAAGTGTGACCATCAGATCATGTGCTCCAATGCGGAGAACATTTAGGGTCTGAAGAGTGTTTGTCCTGTGGAGGTCACGTCCAGGACTCCAGTTATAATCTACTTTTGGTTTGGTTTATGGTTATGTTTTTCTTAAATGGTCCTTATGCCGTCTCATTTGATTCAAATATCTCCTCTTTGATTTTCCATTTGACAGTGTTGCTTCTCAAACTGTGGTGTGGTCGTCATTGGAGTTATGCAGTCTGGTCAAACTAACAGACTGTAAAAGTAAAATCCTTTTTCCACATCATCAAATAGATTCAGGCAGTACTGTGCAGATGATTTTGTTTTTTTGTTTTGAGCCTGGATTTAAGCATTGTCAAAGTCGAGGCCTGTCTCACATCTTCAGGAAGAATGTTCCAGGTTTTAGTTGCATAAAACTGAAACACTGATTCCACATGTTTAGTCCTGACTCTGGGCACCAGCAGGAGGCCGGTCCCTGAAGTCCTCAGAGTGTGAGATGGGTCATGTGGCACTAACATGTGGGAGATGTTCTTTGGTGCTGGTCCATGGAGAGACTTGTTCACAAGTAGGGATGGGACGATATTAAATTTAAATTAAATTAAATTTAGACTCACGATTAACATGGCCAAAATAACCGCGATTAATGATATTATCGCGATAATTATTAACCTGTTAATGTTCCGATGGCCCGGCCCTACTTTACAAATTTACAGCAATGTACATACACTTCTGCGTCACCCGCACAAACAATCTACACATCAAATGAAAGCTGCGGCGCTTGTCTTTCTGGATATGCAAACCATTTTCACCTGTAATCACCACAGTGCTGACAGGAAAGACGTTTTTACAGAAAAGTCACAAAGTGTGAATCTGGACTTCACTTACCATTGAGCGCTCTGGTTCTGCCAAACATCAACATATTCACACAAAATTGGTCTCATTTGTTCCGTAAAGATCCAGAGAATATAATCCAGTCAAGAAATTATGTCCACAAAATAAGATCCTCCATGTCTAATCTGCTGCAGGAAACTACTTCAAATATGAAAGAAGAAAATGTGTACTCCTCAATGCCATGTTGTCGAAAAGGACCAGTCCTTGTCGCGCCGGAAGTGACGCAAGAGTCCGTCGACGAACACTTAGAACGATGCAATTAAGGCACTTTGGCGAATTGGGAAATGGCCGAAGCCGAGTGGATGCAGAAATCTGTGCATAATGGCACATTTTACGCACTGTTGTTTTGCATTTTAAACATGACGAAACGGACAAAACAAAGGGAGTACGTGATCGAGGACACTGTGGATGTTTGTACAAGTTAAACTAGAGGCATCTCGGACCCCGAGCGGTTCATGGCAAAGAGTAAAGATCTCACAGTGGACTCAGGAGTAAAGGACCTTATTTTTTGATGGATTGGATGCTGTTCTTGATTGGTAAGCGTGGTTTATTCTGCTATTGACTTAATTGTAGGTAAAATATACCATGTATAATCGTTAGCTTTGCTTCTGTGCACATAGTGCGCATTCAGACCATGCGCTCTGGCACATTTGTATTCAGCTGTATGAATTAGACTTAATTTGTCTATTGTTTAAAAGGTGTTTTATTCTGCAGTTTGCATTATTGTAGGTAAAAATCTAAGATTTGCACACATTAGCATCTCATCTGTGTGCACAGGTGAGGCGCCCACTGGTACGTTCCTGTGGAGCGTTACGGATCAGACTTTGTCATTGTTGATATCTGGCAGAATATAGTTCAGACAGAGATAAGCACAGAAGATACAAGTGTCATTGCTATGTCAGAGTGGGCAAACACCAGAACTAACATCTAAACCTTGTATTGGAACTGGAAACATGAGGCAGTGTAATGCCACGAACGATTAATTGCGGACCTTTTTTTATAGCGATTAACGATATTATCGTATATCGTCCCATCACTATTCACAAGCAGAGCTTGATGGTGCTGATGGTACTGATGGTGCACTGTGGCTGTAATGCTCCAGTCCATGTGGCCTGCAGTGTTTATGTGAGTACTTTACTGCACAACAGTGGTTTCCTCAGATGACATCAGCAGTCCTTGTATGTGCTGTATTTATGAGAAGAGGCCCGTGCTGGACCCCCATGTTGGGTCCCCGTGTTTGGTCCCCTTGTTGGGCCCCTGTGTTGGGCCCCTGTGTGTGGGTAGAATAGCTGACTCACTGCCACATGTTTGCATACACATAAATCTCAGTGTGGTTTGGAGCCCTCCTCTCCAAGGTCAGGCTCTTTGGACCAGGACGTCACAAGTACATGCCCCACAAAGCAGCGCTGAACTGTGGGTTTGTGAAACAGCTCCTGCCCTTGTTTTTGCGTCTGTTTTTGCGTCTGCTTCTCATTTGCAGAGCAGTGAGTCAGAGAGTCCCAGAATGAGGCAACTGGATCGACTCACCCGCACCTCTGCTCTGCTCCTGCTCTAAGTAGAATCATATGGGTCAGTTCCTGTAATATCTGACTAAAAACCAGCCCCCCAAACCAGCGCATGCGTGCATACACACACATACGCACACACACACACACATATATGCATGGAAGAGGAAGATGTATTTCCAACAAGATAAAATGTTTTTTGTAGCTATGGAAACTTATAACAGTGTGTAGGGCTGCAATATGAATTGTAATTGAAATGAAACTGCAAAAAGATTAAGAATAAATAAATAAGTACACAAACATGCAGACCACGTAATTGTCCGAACAGCGTCATAAAGTGATATCTCTGCACTTTTGTCTTTCATTGTTCAGTTTATTCACTTCTTATGTGATACTTGAACCTCAGCCCCGCAGGTCTGTTATTTACTAAATAAAAGGCCCATAAGTGGCTTGGGCCATGTGACTAAAGAATATACATAACAAATGTATGCATAAAGCTTTATTTGAACTGCAGAACTGTCTCTACATTGCTCCCTTATCCAATTTGTAGTAAAACAGTCTTACAGACCAGTTTGTAGTAAATTTTAAGTAAGTTCTGCCATTGTTTTTTTCTGAGTTCCAAACAATCGTATCAGCCATCATAAAAAAAACATATTGGTTGATCTCGACTGTAGAATAATCATCATGTACAGCTCTGCGTTTCATGCTGCTTTTAATTTATTGCCGCTCATGTTAAAACTGAATTATCTGACTTTTGAGTGTTTGTGTTGGTGATTTAAAAGTGGTTTCAATACTGTAATTTATCATGATATTTTCTATGGCAGTTTATCGCACTTCAAAATGTGTTATTGTGACAAGACATTTGCATCATCATGTTTCAGCAAAGAAATGATCCTCCAAATACAGATTAATTTTATTATGATTATGATTATCATTGTTATTGTTATTTTATTACCCTCCACATTCCATAATCAGTAAATATGTAGTGATACAAAGATTAATCTACTATCATAACTATAAAACTGAATCTCATGACATTTTGATCGTTGCATTGCTCTCTGGACAATACAGACTTTTTTGCGTCAAAGACAGCGACATTATTACATTAAAATGTCACAATAGAAATAATACAAATCATACAAATAATCATTTGACCACTCGACTAATTGAAAAAATAATTGCTGATTAGTCAGCTACTAAAATAATTGTTTGCTGCAGCTCTATTAATGCCATATTATGTTGCTTTCAGGTTGCCCAGGTTGTTGCAGACGATATATCTCCTCCTCAATGCAGAAGGACTCCTTAACTTTCTATTTTGTTGTTTTATTGTTGTTTGTTGTTTACCCTCTACAGCCCAAATCATCCCAAATCAAAAATCTCTCCCTAGTGCAAAGAAAATATACACATGGTAAATGTTGAGCCACAAAAACCATTGTTCCTGCTCTCATTTATTCAACAATGATGATCATAGATATAAGTTGCGTTAAACACAGAACTGTCGTCCAGTATTTTAGAAAACCATGTCCTTTGTTAGCCCTGCTCTGAGTCACAGCCTCTCGTAAGTCCGTGGTTAAACGCCCACTCGCCCTCCTCCTCTTCACTCTCTTCTGTTTTCATTTTCTCTTCCCACAAACTGCCGTCCTCTCTCCTCCCCTCCTCCCTCTGTGTGTGTTCTGGCTCAGCTCCAAAGAGTCGAGTTGGACACTTCTTAGTTCTTTCCGCAGTCATAGACTAGAGTTAGAGTTTGTGTCCATCGCTGTAGTAGTTGCTGTATACTGGCTGCTGCTTCCTGACCCTCTGGTTTGTGCATCTCACCTGTTCTCCTGTCTGGGTTGCTGGTCTTGTGAAATCCATTTGTTCCTCATGTGTCTTCTGTGTCTCTTTTAACTGTGTCTGACTTTGTTTTTCTGAGGCACTAGTCTGTTGTTTTTGTATTGACACAAGATGGACCATGCTTTTCAGTTTGTTTCAGTTTGTTAGTACAGCTTTCCACTATTTGACTTAGTGGTAACTGGTCATCCTAACGGTTTAATTGCAGGAGTTGGCCAACTTCCTGAGTGAATTTTCCTGAAAAACATGCTCCTGGACGTAGCAAGACACTGTCCTGATTTGGCTCTGCTCCTCTGTCAGACCGGGCTGTTTAGTCTGCTGGACACGTCCAGGTTTACTTCACCATACTGACAGGTTTCTTTTAGAAGCTCTGAGTTTAAACAGCTGCAGCTTTAAAACAATGACACCCATGGGTGCCAGGCGGAGTGCAGGCAACTCACCCTCCTCCATTTTATCACCAGACAGCGTTGAGGGGTCATGACCTTTGGGAGAGTGATCTTTAAACACAGTGGTCAGCTCCTCAGTGCGATAACTCACTCCACATGTGCTCAGCACTGTCACACAGGGCTGAAGGATTTAGGGAAAATGCTTTGGGGTGATGTGCTATAGATTTGTGTTTTAGTTTTTTATCAATATGTGGACAGCACTGCACCTTTCAACACAAAGCACATGTTTGCTATACTTGACTATAGAGTTTTATGCACTATAAAACATCATCCTGTATTTTAATGATAAATTACTGACATCTGGGTCTCAGACAATTTTACTGTTAATTAGCATTACTGTTACCATTTATCATCTAATGCCAAATGACTGTAGTGGATTAGCAGAAGCTCTGAATAAAGCTCCCACAGAGACGCAGTGATCGTGTTATTGTGACAGGCCTCCATTTGATTGTGATTGTGTTCTATTGTGACGTGTCCTGTCCTCATGTAACTGTTTTTGTTGTTCCAGCCCATGTGGAGCACTCGGAGCAGTACACGGATGTGCTGGAGAATCTGGGGAACAGCCATCTGAGCCAGGACAATCATGAGGTGTCCACAGGCTTCCTCAACCTGTCTGTGTTCAGCCGCGAGGTCAGCGCACTGCTCAGGAACCTGGTAAGAAGGAAAGTAGTTAAAGTGCATATGACAGGCTGGACTATTCATTTCTCTAAAACTATTAAGATCATTAGTTATGATTCGACAAATAAAAATACATTATTGTTAAATCAATGTTGTCAATCAATGTAACTGTCAGAAAAATGTCTTTCCATTGCGTCAATTGTCCTTGAATTTTAGGTAGGATTGATGTCGGCTGATGACATAAGTCGAAGGATTTCATTTTTAACTCTCTGCTACTTCCTGTATTTGGAAACTAAATATATACATTTCTCCTGAAATCATCTGAATCCAAAATGGGGGTCCTTAAGGCTTTCACTGTGCTATAGGGCGCCGGACGGCTCGTCATGTTTATGGTCTTCCTCTCCACAAATACGGCTCTGGGAGTGTTAACAAAATATGGGCGTCCCTTTATACCAAAAGTATAGAAACCTAGAAATACATTTCACTTTTGTGTTTGCTGTTAACTGTTCCAGGTGCAGAACCTCAACAACATCATGGCCTTCCCCCTGGAGAATGTGCTGAAGTCAGAGCTCCGTGACAGCAGGCTGGTCAGTTAAAAATGTCCTTTATATATATACCAGTGTATATATATATATATAAGTAGTAAAAGAACAATAACTCTGCTTGTTCCTTGTTGGTTTGTATTGTTTTATTTTATTAGTTTACAGTGTGGTGTCAGGACCAGGGGGGTCAGATATTAATCGATACGAAAACCACTATTGAAACTAATCATTGAAGTATCAAGTATTGATTTTGGATTGGTTGGATTTGGTTGGATTCGTCTAAATTTTTATCAAGACCAGATTGCAATAACAAACTACTATTATTTTGTTTTGAAAACTGCATTCTGTTGTCTAGCAAAAGAAAAATATAAAATCTGTCAACTGGACAAAATGACCAGAACTCAGGGCTCTGATGAGCAGCAAACATCTTCACTCCTACTACGTTCTGTCCAGTTACAGATTTTATATTTTTTATATTTGGATCAGACCTGGACTGAGGCATTACACAGACATATTGTGTTGTCTTTTTTTCTGCCAGATCACATGAGTAATCATAAACAATAACTGTGTGTTTCCTGATAAGAGCACATCTCTGTTTGACTGGTGCATGACTCAGAACACAACACTAGACATATCCACTTACACTACCGGTCTAAAGTGTGGACACACCTTCTTTTTCAGTGCTTTTTCCTTGTTTACTGCTTTCTACATTTACATACAAAATGCATTAAATATGAAAGTAAAATAACAACATATATATATATATATATATATATATATATATATATATATATATATATATATATATATATATATATATATATATATATATATACATATATATATATATATACATATATATATATATATATATATAATATTACACACAGTGAGGCACATAAGTATTTGAACACTGTGATTTTAGAAGTCATGGAGGGGTCTGAAATTTTCATCTTGGGTGCATGTCCACTGTGAGAGACATAATCTTAAAAAAAAAAAATCTGGAAATCACATTGTATGATTTTTTAAATAATTTATTTGTATGTTACTGCTGCAAACAAGTATTTGAACACCTGTCTATCAGCTAGAATTCTGACCCTCAAAGACCTGTTAGTCCATCTTTAAAAAGTCCACCTCCACTCCACTTATCCTAAATTAGAAACACCTATTTGGTCGTTAGCTGCATAAAGACACCTGTCCACCCCATACAATCAGTAAGACTCCAACTACAAACATGGCCAAGACCAAAGAACTGTCAAAATGCACAAGAGACAAAATTGTAGACATCCACAAGGCTGGAAAGGGCTACGGGGCAATTGCCTAGCAGCTTGGTGAAAAAAGATCCCTGTTGGAGCAATTATTAGAAAATGGAAGAAGCTAAACATCACTGTCAATCTCCCTCGGACTGGGGCTCCATGTGAGATCTCACCTCGTGGGGTCTCAATGATCCAAAGAAAGCTGAGGAATCAACCCAGAACTACACAGGAGGAGCTGGTCAATGACCTGAAAAGAGCTGGGACCATAATTTCCAAGATTACTGTTAGTAATACACTAAGACGTCATGGTTTAATCATGCATGGCACGGAAGGTTCCCCTGCTTAAACCAGCACATGTCCATGCCCGTCTTGAGTTTGTCAATGACCATTTGGATGATCCAGAGGAGACATGGGAGAAAATCATGTGGTCAGATGAGACCAAAATAGAACTTTTTGGTCTTAATTCCACTCGCCGTGTTTAGAGGAAGAAAAATGATGAGTACCATCCAAAGAACACCATCCCTACTGTGAAACATGGGGGTAGTAGGATCATGCTTTGGGGTGTTTTTCTGCACATGGGACAGGACGACTGCACTGTATTAAGGAAAGGATGACTGGGGCCATGTATTGCAAGATTTTGGGGAACAACCTCCTTCCCTCAGTTAGAGCACTGAAGATGGGTCGTGGCTGGGTCTTCCAACATGACAATGACACAGCCAGGATAACCAAGAAGTGGCGCTGCAAGAAGCATATCAAGGTTCTGGAGTGGCCTAACCAGTCTCCAGACCTAAACCCAATAGAAAATCTTTGGAGGGAGCTCAAACAGCCCAGAAACCTGACTGATCAAGAGAAGATCTGTGTGCAGGAGTGGGCCAAAACCCCTCCTGCTATGTGTGCAAACCTGGTGAAAAATTACAGGAAACGTTTGACCTGTGTAATTGCAAAAAAAGGCTGCTGTACCAAATATTAACATTGATTTTCTCAGGGTTCAAATACTTATTTGCAGCAGTAACATACAAATAAATAATTTCCAGAAATTTCCAGATTCCAGATGACCCTTTGCTTTATCAATAGTGCAGCAATCCCTCATTCTCTCACTGAGCTTCATGATAAAGTCTCTGAAATGGTTTCCTCTTCACAGCTGAGCCGCGTCAGGAGCTAGAAACACCACAAGTGCAGAGCAGTGATCAAAGCAAAGGCTGACTATTTCTCTAATTCTAAAATCTTATTTTGAGTTCATTTTTCATTTACTACATTCTGTGTGTGTTCAATTTATAGTTTTGCTGCCTTTAGTGAGACTTTACAATTTAAATTAACATGAAAATAACGAAGCGTGAATGAAAAAGTGTGTTCAAAGCTTTGGTCGGATGTAGAATGGAATGACTCTAATATTTGGTCACTGTGAAAACGAGGACTGCTCAAAGAGAAAATAATTTTGAAAAGCTTATAATTTGAGACGTTGTGATTCCAAATGAATTTAAGAGCGTTTTTTACTACACCATTTTATGTAATTGATTGGGGCAGTTATTAAACTGTCCCAATCAATTACACAGTGATTAAACAGCCACACAGTACAGTATTTCAGTGTTTTTATGTGCACACAGATCACAAGGGAGACAGTGAAAGAGACTTTGAAGACTCATAAAAGTATGTCTTTTACAGGAACTGAAGAAACACATGGAGAAGAGCTGGAAGGATTACGACCTCAAGATGTAAGTGGACTTTTTAACTCAATCCATACTTCATGCATACATCCTTTGAGCCCCTCACTCGGTCACTCTCTGAGGCAGGTCAGACAGGTGCTTCTGTGGTACAGCACTTAACACTTTTGTTCACATTTGTGGGGAATAAGATAAATAGGTGAAGATAAACCGATACATTCACCTTTTGTGTTTTCATTTTAAGGACCTATATTGCGCTATTTTCTGATCTATGTAATAATGTTGTTTACACATTAAAAACATGTCAGGAGTTGTGTTTTGTTTCACACATGTTTAACACACAAACCCTGCATATTTAGGTTCAGTTCTTGTCTCAAACAGAAAACGCTCTGTTCCACCTTGTGATGTCAAGTGGCAATACAGGAAATGCTCCACTGTGTTTTTAAACTCCACACACTTTCACTAGAATAATTTGGATGATCCAGCCCTGGATTTGCTAATCTCTACTGAACTAAAGGTAAAAGGAGCTGTTAACTTAAACTACTGCTTAATGACATCACAAGGTGGAATAGAGCATTTTGAGCTTTGGAGATGCAGACAGACTAAGTAACTCTTTAAGGACTGAGCACATTATAGACCATTATAGCTTGCCTAGACTTTTATTCTTTTTTAGCCATTAAAATCATGTTAAAGGAAGTATCAGAATGTACTGCATTTTTTCACACATCTAACTCTATTTTACATAACCATCTGTGTTCTGCCCACAGTAAAGTTACCTTCAGAAAAAGTTCATAATAATTTTGTAATGTTAATAATTTAGTATATTATAATTCATTGGTTAATATTTCATGCTTAAGACAGCCATTTTGTTAAAAATAATTACTATATAAACTAGTTTTGGATCACTTGTGTTTTATTTTGAAGGCCTCAGGAAGTGGTCACAATGCATTATGGGTAACAGCAGCAGAACTCAGCTAGGTAAAAACGTGTTAAAATAAGACTGCTTGTTGATGTCCAGAGCTGCTCATCTTGTGTTTAAAATCTTATCTACATCTACGAAAGCAATGGCTGTAAGTTGAATGTGTATTTAGTGACTTCAATTAGTTTATAAGTTGCCCTGTTGTGGAAATTGGTTCAGCACACGTTATTAACACACATTAGACCTAGCCCATGATCTTGCTAGCTCAGGAGTACTATGTATTAGCATAGCCATGCCTATTTTCGTGCGTATTAACGACCTAATTTGCATATGAAAAGATCGCGAAAAAACTAGTGTGACTCCTTAAAGTAGCAGTTTGTTAAGTTTGCTATTTCTTTGACACATGTACTTTATGTTATGATGTTAATGTACATTTATTTGTTTGTTTTTCCAGTTTCACTCGAGCTTTTCACACCACAATTGTAAAGAATTGTAAGCTGTCTTGAAGACCGTATTAAAGGAGCAAGACGCTCAGTTTCCTGGCTCGTGAAAACCGAGTTTGGCTTGCTGTTGATCTGCGTTCACATACACGGTGTATCCAACACGTAGTGATAACAGTACAGTGAAAAGCCATATCAGCAGTTGATGGAAGATAAAACTCACAGAAACGACACAGAGATGGACAACACTCAAGAAGAAAAGGCCAACTCTCCAAGCAACGCACCATCAAAAGCATCATCCAAGGCTGTCTCCAAAGTCATGTCCTTCAAAAGCTCAAAGTCCAGCCTACTTGCAGCAGCCACTCTGGCACGTGCCTCTGCAGAAGCCGCGAACACCAAAGCCATGTACAGTAAGAAAGAATTAGAGATAAAAAAGCAGCAAGCAAAGCTAGAACTAGAAAAGGTACTACTAGAAGCAGATCTAGAAATGTTAGAAGCAGAAAAGGAGGCAGCAGCCAAAACAGCCGAGGCCAAAGTTTTAGAAGATGCTGCAGCTGAGGAACAATACGAAAGTGAAACCACAAAGAGTGAAGTACCTTTACAAGAAGTCAAACAGAGAACAATAGAGTATGTGCAGCATCAAACCCAGTTGAATTCACAAATGCAATTGCCGCAAGAAAAGGCACCTCCAGTTGAACTCTCACTAAAGACCCCATCATTCACTGCGATGAGACGAGACAATGAGACGCAGCCCTCTCTGTCAGCCTACGAAAAAATGCAGGTAAAAAATGAACCTTTGAATGCACCAAAAGACTACATAAAGCCATACAGCTACCACGCTTCACATTACAGTGACCCACTGCCCATGATAGACTTTGCCAGATCCCTTGCACGCAGAGAGCTAATAACCACAGGTCTCTTTAAGTTCGACGACACCCCTGAGAACTTTAGAGCATGGCAGTCATCATTCTTAAATGCAACTGAGGAGATAGGACTCTCATATAGTGAGGAGTTAGACCTCCTTGTTAAGTGGCTTGGTAAGGAGTCTTCTGAGCATGTTAAGAGAATCAGAGCTGTCTACGCCACTAACCCCAAAGCCGCTGTCAAATTATCATGGGAAAGACTGCAAGAATGCTACGCCACACCAGAAGTAGTTGAAAATGCCCTATTCAAGAAAATAGACAACTTCCCTCGCAACAAAAGTGAGAGAGCACCCGTCAGACAAGCCAACTACAGACCACCCATCACTGTGAACAAAACAGAACTTAACACAAATGCTCATAACAGTGCCAAAGAGGAGGATTTAACACGGCACTGCCCTGTTCACAGAAAACCACATTCTCTAGCCAAATGTAGGGCTTTCCGGATCAAACCAATGCAAGAGAGGCGTAGCATACTCAAAGAACACAAACGATGCTTCCGGTGCTGTTCTCCCAGTCATGCAATAAGGGACTGTAACATAGAACTTAAGTGTGAGGAATGTCAAAGTGACAAACATTGTTCTGCCATGCATCCTGATTCAAGCCAGCAACCCCAGCCATCGACCACACCTGAACTAGAGGCTCAGGCCCAAATCAGCCTGCCACCAGAGGTTACATCACGGTGCACTGAGATCTGCGGTGGAAGTGGTCCTCCGCGTTCCTGCTCAAAGGTATGCCTTGTCAGAATCTTCCCAAAAGGCCACCGAGAACGCTCTGCTAAGATATATGTAATCCTTGATGACCAGAGTAATAGCTCACTAGCTTGCCCCGAATTCTTTGAGTTATTTGGGATAGAGGGTAGTCCTGTGACATACAACATGAGAACGTGCGCTGGTCTTACTGAGATGCTCGGCAGGAAAGCTGTGGGATTTCAAATCGAACCAGAAGATGGAGGTGTGTGTTTGGACCTCCCCCCACTCATCGAATGCAGTGAGATAATGTTTAATAGAGACGAAATACCTACACCTGAAGTTGCTCTTGCCCACGCCCATTTAAAACATCTAGCACCTCTCATTCCTAAGTATGACCCAAGTGCTCAGATTGCAGTCCTGCTGGGCAGAGACATCATACGAGTCCACAAAGCACGGCAACAAGTGAACGGGCCTCACAATGCTCCCTTTGCCCAACGCCTTGATCTAGGTTGGGTAATCGTAGGAGAAGTGTGTCTCAATGCTCATAAACCAACTGTCAATGTTTATAAGACCCACATGCTTCCTAACGGACACCCTTCTCTCCTCACTCCTTGTCACAACAGCATCATCGTTAAAGAGAAACTGAGCTACGGCGGGGAGCATAGGAATGGCCCACCTTGCAGCTCAAAACCCAATACAGCAGAAACTAAACTTGGGGAAAAGGTTTTTGAGCGTACAGAGAAGGATAATAAGAGTGCCATGTCCTTTGAGGATGAGACCTTTCTTAAAATAATGGAGAAAGAGGTCCACCAAGATGAAAATAAGAACTGGGTTGCCCTTTGCCATTCCGGTGCCCTCGCTTGCCCCTCCCAAACAACAGAGACCAAATGCTCTCCAGACTCAATTCGCTAAGACGCAACCTTGCAAGAAACCCTCAGACGAAGCAACAGTTTTCAGAGTTTATGGAAAGGCTGTTCCAGAACAATCATGCAGAGATCGCTCCACCCATCAACAATGGCGCAGAATGCTGGTACCTGCCTATTTTCGGGGTATTTCATCCTCAGAAACCCGACCAGATAAGGGTTGTCTTCGACTCAAGTGCCGAGCAGTTTGGTGTATCCCTCAACTCAGTACTGTTAACAGGTCCAGACCTCAATAACACCCTCCTCGGTGTGCTGATTAGGTTTAGGAAAGAGCTCATCGCGATCACTGCCGATATTCAGCAAATGTTTTATGGGTTCCTAGTCAGGCCGGACCATCGCGACTACTTGAGATTCCTGTGGCACAAGGACAATGATTTCTCTAAAGAAGTGCAAGAGTACCGTATGCGGGTGCATGTTTTCGGAAATAGCCCGTCACCAGCAGTGGCCATTTATTGCCTACGGAGAGCAATCCAGAAGGGCGAGTTAAGGTTTGGAGCGGACACAAGACACTTTGTTGAGAGGCACTTCTATGTGGACGACGGGCTGATTTCACTCCCCACAGAGTTCGCTGCAATAGACCTGCTCGAGCGCACATGTGCATCCTTGGCCGAGTCGAACCTCAAACTTCACAAAATCGCCTCAAACAGTATTTCAGTCATGCAAGCTTTCACACCAGAAGACCTGGCCAACGGCATCAAAGATTTGAGTCTAGACCATGAGATGTTACCAGCCCAGAGAAGTCTTGGCCTGTGCTGGGACATAAACACAGACTCTTTCACATTCAAGGTTGCTGTTGACGACAAACCTTACACGCGCCGCGGTGTTCTCTCTGTGATCAACAGTATCTTCGACCCCTTGGGACTAGCATCACCAGTGACAGTCAAAGGCAGACTCTTGTTACGCGAGCTGGCAAGTGGAGTCCAAGACTGGGATGCTCCCCTCCCTCAGGACAAGATGGACGCATGGGAAATATGGAAAGATCTGAGCAGTCTCAAAGTTCCACGCTGCTACGTACCAGCTTCACTTTCCAAGTCCACCTACACTGAACTCTGCGTCTTTTCGGATGCCTCCAGCTGGGCTATCGCTGCAGTAGCCTACTTAAGAACAGTCAACGGGGAGGGACATTGTGAAGTTGGATTTGTACTTGGGAAAGCAAAACTGTCACCACAACCAGAACCCACAATACCTCGCCTTGAACTTTGCGGAGCGGTTCTAGCGGTTGAGATGGCGGAACTCATCCTTGATGAACTTGATCACAAGCCAGACGCTGTCAAATTCTACTGTGATAGCAAAGTGGTTCTTGGGTACATTTGCAATGACTCCAAACGCTTCTATGTTTATGTCCATAACCGTGTTCATCGCATTCGTCAGTCCACATCTCCTGAACAGTGGCACTACGTCACATCAGAACAAAATCCAGCTGATCTAGCAACTAGATCAATTCCTGCATCTCAGCTTATGGACTCTATGTGGTTTAAAGGGCCAGACTTCCTTCACAAACCCTCTGGACTTGAGATGCACAAATCCTTTGAGTTGGTCGAGCCTGAAAAAGATACTGAAATCAGACAAGTTACCAGCTTGGCAACTCACGTTCAGAAAAACAGCCTCTCACTGGAACGCTTCCAGCGCTTTTCTACATGGAACTCTCTTGTACGTGGTGTTTCATTCCTCATTCACCAAGCTCATTCTTACTCAAGCAGTAATACATCAAGTCATACATGCAAAGGCTGGCATCAATGTGCTAAGCCGCGCACTCCAGAGGAGCTGGAAACTGCCAGAAAGCTAATTCTTCAGTCTGTTCAAAGGAGCGCCTATCCTGAAGAGTACGCTGCTCTACAAGCCAATCAAACAGTCCACAGTGCAAGCTGCCTTTTGGCTCTGGACCCCTATTTTAGTGAAGGCCTCATGAGAGTCGGAGGTCGCCTCAGAAACGCATCACTGGACTCAGCTGCCAAAAATCCAATCATTCTTCCAAACAAACATCACGTTACTCATCTCCTTGCCCAACACTATCACTCCAAAGTTATGCATCAAGGGAGACAGTTCACAGAGGGAGCACTTCGACAAGCCGGACTGTGGATAGTTGGTTGCAAGAGACTGGTATCATCTATTATCTACCATTGTGTGACATGCAGAAAACTTAGGGGGAAACTTGAAACCCAGAAAATGGCTGATCTTCCTCCTGAGAGACTCGAGACGGCCCCACCATTTTCATACGTTGGATTGGACGTCTTTGGGCCATGGACAGTCGTTACACGACGCACTCGAGGTGGTGCCGCACAAAGCAAGAGGTGGGCTATTCTTTTTACATGTATGACCACAAGAGGTGTACATATTGAAATCATTGAATCTATGGACACTTGCAGCTGCATAAATGCAATCCGCAGATTTTTCGCAATACGAGGGCCAGCAAGGCAACTGCGATCAGACAGAGGCACCAACTTTATTGCAGCAAGTGTTGAGTTGGGCATGGCACAACCAAACAAGAACCCTCCAAATATTGTCAGCTACCTCCATGCCAATGGCTGTACATGGGAGTTCAATCCCCCTCATGCCTCCCACATGGGAGGTGTATGGGAAAGAATGATAGGAGTAACGCGCAGGATCCTGGACTCCATGCTTCTGCAAAATAAACACACTCACCTGACACACGAAGTGCTTTGTACCTTAATGGCTGAGGTGTCTTCCATAATCAATGCAAGGCCCCTGGTTCCTATCTCAACAGACTCGTCCTCACCATTCTTGTTGTGCCCTGCAATGATCTTGACCCAAAAGCAACATGTTCCCTCTCCACCAGGGGACTTCTGTGGAAAAGACCTGCTCAGAAATCAGTGGAAACAGGTGCAGGCACTCGCCAACAAATTCTGGAGTCGCTGGAGAAACGAATATCTCAACACCCTTCAGTCAAGGCGCAAGTGGCACAGAACTCAACGTAACCTCCAACAAGGAGACATCGTGCTGTTGAAGCAAGCTCAAGCCCCAAGAAATGAATGGACAATGGCCATCATCACATCTGCCTTTCCTAGCAGTGACGGGAAGGTTCGTGAGGTCGAAGTGAGGACGTCACATCAAGGTGTTGCAAAGACTTATTTGCGCCCCATCTCAGACATTGTGGTTCTTTTAGAAAATGAACTGTCAGTTATAAAGCAGTAGTGGCATTAGTATGCCAGGCGGGGAGTGTTCTGCCCACAGTAAAGTTACCTTCAGAAAAAGTTCATAATAATTTTGTAATGTTAATAATTTAGTATATTATAATTCATTGGTTAATATTTCATGCTTAAGACAGCCATTTTGTTAAAAATAATTACTATATAAACTAGTTTTGGATCACTTGTGTTTTATTTTGAAGGCCTCAGGAAGTGGTCACAATGCATTATGGGTAACAGCAGCAGAACTCAGCTAGGTAAAAACGTGTTAAAATAAGACTGCTTGTTGATGTCCAGAGCTGCTCATCTTGTGTTTAAAATCTTATCTACATCTACGAAAGCAATGGCTGTAAGTTGAATGTGTATTTAGTGACTTCAATTAGTTTATAAGTTGCCCTGTTGTGGAAATTGGTTCAGCACACGTTATTAACACACATTAGACCTAGCCCATGATCTTGCTAGCTCAGGAGTACTATGTATTAGCATAGCCATGCCTATTTTCGTGCGTATTAACGACCTAATTTGCATATGAAAAGATCGCGAAAAAACGTAGTGTGACTTCTTAAAGTAGCAGTTTGTTAAGTTTGCTATTTCTTTGACACATGTACTTTATGTTATGATGTTAATGTACATTTATTTGTTTGTTTTTCCAGTTTCACTCGAGCTTTTCACACCACAATTGTAAAGAATTGTAAGCTGTCTTGAAGACCGTATTAAAGGAGCAAGACGCTCAGTTTCCTGGCTCGTGAAAACCGAGTTTGGCTTGCTGTTGATCTGCGTTCACATACACGGTGTATCCAACACGTAGTGATAACAGTACAATCTGTATTTTTCCTTTGACACATCTTTGACACATCAAATAAGTGGCTAATAAAATCCCTAAACTCCCAGTGTGTTTTTGAGGAGGGAACAACATTCTAACATGGCTGACAGCTCACAAGAGTCCATTTTGCATAATTTAGGACCTTAATATTCCAACGATATACTCCTGAATGAACAAAAAGGTTACGCTCCGCTACCTGCTTTGCACCATGGAAAATAATGTGATTGCTTTACTGTGAGTTGGGTCACTGCTCCACAGATCAGACCTGTAACTTGGTCTTGTGGTGCCTCCTGCTTGTTTTGTTGGAAGGTTCACTCCAGGCAAAGCAGTAACATCTCCATTAACACAAGTGAGTGGCGAACTTTTCTCCGGACTCTCTTTGCCGGACGCCATCATGTTGTAAAGTGACTCAAGTTGTTTTGTCAGGTTCTGCTTTAATAGCACTGTCTCCATGGATACACAGGTGTTAATGAATTGTCCCTCTTTGATTGTTTGCTTCTTCAGAGGGAAACTGGACAAGGAGAAGAAAGAGAAAAGCCGAACACTGGGGTTGATCCGCCTTGAAAGCCCTGACCAGGGGGAGGACATAGAGAGGGAGAGGAGAGGCCTCCAGCTGCAGATGTGTGAGGTCAGCCATCGTCTACTTCAGCTCTGTTTAGTTAAGGCTGAAATCAAATTATATTTGAAACAGTCAGATTTATAATGCCCAATGCATCCCCCGTCTTAAGACCCCTGAAAGAGGTGGACACTCTAGTAGTATCCAGGACTGAGCCAGGACTGAACCACATGTTACTAAATAACACCTTTAGGTGTAGGAGTTTGCAATGGAATATAGTGTACTACAAATAAAATGAGATTTTGAGATGAGCTGCGACTGATACCAAGCCTGTCTGATATTTTGGACTCTCGGTGGCAGAGGGAGCCCTTCTCGCCGCCTCTGCCCTCAGTCTTTATGACCAGCAGGAAACACAAGCACTCCTCAGAAAAGTTCCGTGTGAAAGGGGCCATTTCTTCCCGTTTCTCTTTTATTTACTCTCTTTACCAACACGAAAACATCACCAGCATGCAGCGCTAGGGCCAACTATCCCAAATAAAAATACAGAACGCAGTTTAAAGAGTTTGCACCGGTACGTTCATCCGGATGCCCTCCCATGCGTTCCCCACAGCAGCCTGTATTGACCCTCACCCTCTCCCTGTATCACCCCCTCCGTGTATCGGCCTTCACCCCCTCCCTGTATCGGCCATCACCCCCTCCCTGTATCGGCCCTCACCCTCTCCCTGTAGCACCCCTCACCCTCTCCCTGTATCACCCCTCACCCTCTCCCTGTATCAGCCCTCACCCTCTCCCTGTACCAGCCCTCTCCCTGTATCACCCCTCACCCTGTCCCTGTACCAGCCCTCTCCCTGTATCACCCCTCACCCTCTCCCTGTATCACCCCTCACCCTCTCTCTGTACCAGCCCTCACCCTCTCCCTGTACCAGCCCTCACCCTCTCCCTGTACCAGCCCTCACCCTCTCCCTGTACCAACCCTCTCCCTGTATCCCCCCTCACCCTGTCCCTGTACCAGCCCTCACCCTTTCCCTGTACCAGCCCTCTCCCTGTATCACCCGTCACCCTCTCCCTGTACCACCCCTCACCCTCTCTCTGTATCTGTAAATTTCTATATATATTTTTTTCCTATTGGCTGTAACACACAGGTTTCACTCTCTAATAGTATATTTAATATTATTTTGAAGCATGTGCATTTTAAACATTTTGGCATAATAACAGAACCAGTTTGGGAACCCCCCTCTCTACTGTATTTTACTTTTATTATTCAACTTAAGTATCTTTAGTACATCTAATTAGTTTATTGGTTGGGTTTTCAGTAGAAGCTCTTGAACATGTGCTTTCTCTACATATCCAACAGTATCTCCTGAAGATCCAGGAGCTGAAGGTGCGCCAGGGCCCAGACCTCCTCCAGAGCCTCATCAAGTACTTCCAGGCACAGCTCAGGTCAGTCCTGGTCCACAGCCCCCTCAGAGAATGCACGCTGGGCTTATGTGGTGTGTGTACATATTGTTCTTCATGTTCTGCTCTGTGTGAGGTAGACCAGGGAATGAGTGTGCCTCATGTTGAGATGATTCATGACTCACCAACCCTCTTTTTCTCTAGTTTCTTTCAGGATGGACTGAAAGCTGCAGAAAATCTATCTCCATTCATCGAGAAGCTAGCCACCTCCATTCACAAGGTAAGCACACTCTGAAAGATGTGTGAATGTTTGTGTGAAGACTTTATGTGCGCACCTATTACACAGAACTCCACAGTTAAAATACACTCTATGGGCAAAAACAAAGTTGCCACCTTGATTTAACTAAGCAAATAGGTTGATGTTGCTGCAGTTGGTCAGGTCTAGTGTTCAGCAACAGTATGTGCTCAAGAATGAGGTCATCTGACTGTCTGAATATACTGAATAACCAGGTTATTCCATCCATTATTATTATTATTCCATGGATTTTTTCTTCACTGATGGCACGGGCATATTCCAAGATGACAATGCCAGGATTCATCGGGCTCAAATTGTGGAAGTGTGGTTCGGGGAGCATGAGACATCATTTTCACACATGGATTGTCCACCACAGAGTCCAGACCTTAACCCCATTGAGAATCTTTGGGATGTGCTGGGGAAGGGTTTGTGCAGTGGTCAGACTCTACCGTCATCAATGAAACATCTTGGTGAAAAGTGAATGCAACACTGGATGGAAATATATCTTGCGCAGAAGCTTATTGAAACAATGCCACAGCGAATGCATGCTGTAATGAAAGCTAAAGGCTGAACAACTTTATATTATGTTTTTATCCCGTGCAGAGCCTTCACACTCAGTGTTGAAGTCTCTCTAGACTCTAGTGTTAGCATTAGCCACAATCTGCCTCCACTCACAACTGAGGAAAAATCAGATGCAATAATTATAATAATAATAGATCATATCACGGTATTCATCCATTCTTAGTATCACATTTTAGAATCTGAAAACCAACAAAACATGTCTGGTAATAGTTAAAGACTATAGGCTGTGCTCTCCATAGTTTTACTTCTGCCTCTCTCTGCCTGTCCCTCTGTCCCTCTGCCCCTCTCTGTCCCTCCCTCTCCCTCCCTCTTGACACAGAGGAGGTGTTTTAGAGAGAGAGCGCTGTGTCAGTGGTGAGTACAGTCTGTAGTATTCTATCTCATGTTATGTCATGGTGTATTGTGCAAACAGATGCTAGTGTCATACAAACATGGTATTATGAAAACACACACATGCCGACCGCACCCATATCAGTCATGTACACTACGGTCCCCACCAAGCCCTGCGCAAAAACTCTTGAGATGTGTCCCCTGCTCCTGAGGAGATGGGTGAAATGCAGGGGACACATTTCCCTACGAGGGCAATACCGTGTACCTCACAGGGCTGTAGGGCTTTGAACAACCAAAATTTGTATTAGCTAACTAATCATTTTATTGAGATTATAAGGATTTATATGGGACAACAGCAGCGAGTGAGATATTTGACATTTTTTGGTATTTATCTGTAAAAAAGCAAATTAAACTGTCTTTATATAAATACATTGTTTCTGAGTATTCCCAGTGCATAACGTGGCCCGTCCCAGTGCATAATGTGGTCCATCCCAGTGCATAATGTGGTTGTGGTCTGATAAGACTCTGCTTCTTGTGTTTAGTTCTGGAGAATGTCCCCGCTGCTCCTTTCTTGCATGAATGTCATACATTTATATTGCATTGCATTTTTTGTCCTTGTAAAAAGCTTTTGTAGTGGTTTAATTCTTGTCATATTTATTGATAGCCCCCTAGATGAGTATACAGCATTGTTGTGCTTGTGCTGCCCTCTGCTGGTATCTTGTGATTTATTCGCTGAGTCTTTGACCTGTTGACTGCCTTTATTTATGATCCAGTTGAAGTGTCGATGTTGTTCTGGTGCTTGTAGCGTGTATTTCTCCTCCTCTTCCCCGTCAGTGTCGTCATGATGAGAGTGGCCCATTTGAATAATTCATGTTCTTATGACAGAAAACACATGTGCCGTGGGCTGTTCAGAGTATGGCGCGTGTGGGTTTATTTCCTTTTTGGCTTTTTTTTGTCCCAGTGTGCTGCTTATAGTGTGTTGGTTTGAGATGTTATACTGAATGAGGATAGGAAAGCCATTATTGTATTAACAATTTGTTTATATTTATAAGTGTTTGCAGAACTTTGTGACACTGTGAGAAGTGTCATCTAGCGCTGTTTAGTCAATTAATCGGACAATGATGTCTTAGTCAATCAGATTTTTGTTTTAGTCGACTATAACTTTATTTAGATGATAAGGATTTATGTGGGACAACAGCAGATGGAGACGTGAGTGGGTGAGTGAAGTAGTTGAAGGTTTGGTATTTTTTGGTATTTATATGTAAAAAGGCAGATTGAACTTGGAATCATGAGTTTAATCTGTCTTTATATAAATAATTGTTTCCTAGTAGCTTTTTCTCCATGAATAGTGTGTTTTGCATATACTCTCATGCAGGTGTCGTCTTGAGAGTGCAGTTTTAGCTTGAGATATGGGTAGAGATCTGTCTTGTATTTGAGAGTTTTGCCTTGCCCCTTTTTAGTTGACTAATCCATCGGTAGGACTTTAGAATTTCTATAGTTGACTACAGCCCTAGTGTCATGGTTGCAGGCTGACGGTGTAGGACAAACCACAAACAGTCCTGTGGATGCAACACATTTTGCTGAAGACACATGTTTCTGACTCCCTTTGAATCCTGTGTTACCATTGTGCTGTGTGCAGGTCCGACAGGAGCAGGATGAGGAGGTGAAGAAGCTGACCGAGCTCAGGGACTCTCTGAGGCTGCTCCTGCAGGTGGACGGGAAGGAGGTACTGTTCTGCACTCACCCCAAGATTTAAAGAAATGTACTGCAATGGAGTGCTGTCAGTGCAAAGGAATGGACTCAATACTTGATACTGATACCACAGTGATAATAAGAACACTTTTTTTTTTTTAATTCATATTATTTCACAGCACTTCCTTCTATATTCCCATGTGTGTTATATAACTGTGTACTCCCTCAGTGTCCAGTAGGTTCATAGTGGTCCATGGGTGTATACTAGTCTGTGTTTTATACTTGGTCTGATAAACCGGTAGCTCATTCCAAAGCTGTTCAGGAAGGCAAGGCAAGTTTATTTGTATAGAACAATTCGTACACAAGGTAATTCAAAGTGCTTTACAGAATAAGAAAGACAATAAAATCACACAAATCAAAACATAAATAATCACAAATAATCATCATAAAATTACCATTAAAAGAGAAGAGTGCAGAATAAAAACCTTTCAGTCATATGCACAGCTAAACAGAACCGTTTTGAGCCTGGATTTAAACATTGTCAAAGTAGAGGCCTGTCTCACATCTTCAGGAAGACTGTTCCAGGTTTTAGCTGCATAAAACGCTGACTCTCCATGTTTAGTCCTGACTCTGGGCACCCGCAGGAGGCCGGTCCCTGAAGTCCTCAGAGTGCGAGATGGTTCATATGGCACCAACATGTTTCCTGTTGTTTGATTTTCCTGTTTGTTTTTGTGTGTAGGCAGCACGGTGGCTGAGTGGCAACACTCATGTCTCACAGCAATTCCTCGATCCCCGGGTCGCCCAGGCCTTTCTGTGTGGAGTTTTGCATGTTTCTCCCCGTGTCTGGATGGGTTTCCTCTGGGTACTCCGGTTTCCCCCATCAACCAAAACATGAACGCCCTTCGAGACAACTGTTGTTGTGATTTTGGGCGTTACAAAAATAAAATTAATTGAAATTGAATAGATATACTTTGGACCTAGGCCATGGAGAGACTTATACACAAGCAGAGCTGCTTTAAAATCTATTCTTTGAGCTACAGGAAGCCAGTGCAGAGACCTGAGCACAGGACTTATGTGCTCGTACTTCCTGGTTCTAGTCAGGACCCGAGCAGCAGCGTTCTGGATGTATTGCAGCTGTGTTAAGGCTCGTTTGGAGAGGCCAGTGAGCAGGCCGTTACAGTAGTCTAACCTACTGGAGACAAATGCATGGATAAGTCTCTCTAAGTCTGGCTTTGACAGTATACCTTTGAGTTTTGCAATGTTTTTAAGGTGGTAAAAAGCTGCCGATGTTATTGATTTGATGTGGCTGTTAAAGTTCAAGTCTGAGTCCATTACTACCCCTAGATTTCTAGCCTGATTTGAAGGTTTTAGAGAGAGAGACTGGAGGTTACTGCTGACACTTTCTCTATGTTTCTGTTGGCCAAAGATGATGACTTCAGTCTTGTCTGAGTTTAGCAGAAGAAAGTTGTTTTGCATCCACACACTGATCTGTTGGATGCAGTGGCAGAGTGAATCCACTGGTCCATATTCACCTGCTGCCAGTGAGACATAGATCTGAGTGTCATCTGCGTAGTTGTGTTAAGACACATTATTGCTGCATATTAACTGGCCTAACGGCAGCATGTAGAAATTGGGACTACGGATGAAAATTTGCCTGCATGGCTAACTCTGGCCCTTTTACATGCTGTACTAACACATGTTGATCAATGTGCACTGTCCCATATTTAATAAATAAACAATAAAATAATAAACATAAACATAACAGCAGGGGTCCCAGGATGAACCCTGGGGCACCCCACAGGTCAGGGACATTTTATCTGATATACATTTTCCAATTTCAACAAAGTACTCCCTGTTTTCTAAATAGGACTTGAACCAGTTTAGTGCCGTACCAGAGATGCCCACCCAGTCCCCTAGTCTCTGTAAGAGGATCCCATGATCAACAGTGTCGAAGGCAGCACTCAGATCTAACAGGGTCATCATCATCATGCATCAGTGTTCAGGCGGATGTCATTTGCCACCTTGATAAGAGCAGTCTCAGTGCTGTGGTGGGGTCTAAAACCTAATGGAAGACATCAAAGGAGTTGTTTCATTTCGAGAAAGTTAATAAGCTGTTGGTAAACAACTTTTTCGAGGACTCTGCCTAAAATGGCAGATTGAGATCGGTCGATAATTGTTCAACATTGTGGAATGGTTCATTTCTTCTTTTCTTTTTTTCTAAATTTTTATCAAGTATGATCTCAAACTGGAGCTATACAGGTTACAGTCCGATTACATTTTACCCTTGTTTTCAGGAGTACCTCAACAGAAAGAACTCGGGGAATGGCTACAGCATCCACCAGCCTCAGGGCAACAAGAACTACGGCACTGAGAAATCCGGCTTCCTGCTCAAGAAGAGCGATGGGTAAGCTGTTTCGTTCTCTTGTACACAAGTGTTACCTGGCTGTTTTGGTTTTATTTTCAGACTACATTTTTATTGTGCAGTAATTCATGTTTTAAAGGTAGTGATGCTTACAATGTTTTGTTGCATTGAAACTTTTGAGATAATACAATACAATTCTTTTTAGTGGTTATATTTAATCTTATCTCACATTAAAACTTGTGGAGGTGAAATCATCTCTGGCTCTGCCTCCAAAGAGGTAACTCCTCTCCCCACGCTCTCTCCTTCTCTCTTACCCTCTTGTCCTCTCCTCCTCCTCCTCTCTCCTCTGTTCCTCCTCTCTCTCTTCCTCTTTTTCCTCACCTCTCCTTTCTTTTCCTTTTGTTCTCTTTCTCCTCCTCTATTTCTGCTCTTCCTCCTTCTCTCTTCCCTCTCCTCATCCTCTCTAACACCTCTATTCCTCTTTTCCTATCTCATACTTAAACGTACAATATTGTGAGTGTGTCTTTTCCAGCTCAAAATGTATTGTGAATGGTCCAACTATAAACAATAGACCCTTCTCTTGCCACAAAGCTGGAAGCTGCACAGATTAAGTTTATTTTCCACCTCCAAATGCACGTGAAGGCCCCGCTTACAGATGAAGCGTGCACACAGTGTTGTATATGGCAGATGTAGAAGAATGTCTTGCCAAGTGCTTTCTCTGATTGTAATGAAGAGCAGCTGGAGCCTAACTCGAGGAGAGGGCTGCAGCACAGGCTTACACACAGGCTTACACACACATGCATGCACACACATACACGCGCACACACACAGAGGTTAGATTTAACTGATATTGGGAACATCAGAAAGAAAAAACGTCCCTGTAGCGATACCGGATTAGGCTGAGGTGGTCACTGTGAAACAAAGCATTAAAGCAGTATAGCGATGTTTTGAATAAAAGATCTCAAAGCACATGTTTGTTTTTGTGCAGGATCCGTAAAGTCTGGCAGAAGAGGAAGTGTGGGGTGAAGTTTGGCTGTCTGACCATTTCCCATAGCACGGTGAGAACAATGAGCAGGAACACTGAGCTCGTAAAGGCTCGGGACACTGAGGGCATTCTGAACAGTCTGAGAAGACTGCAAGGAGTTTAAAGACAACCATTATGACTGACTTTTGGAATCAAGTCGTCATTCTTACTTCTGTACAGTCTCCATCCCTCTTCATAGACCTATGCATCTTGCAATGCTTTATCATAATAATAATAATAATAATAATACCAATCACCTCGAAAAAAAAACACATTTATACTAGGCAAGGTGGGTGAAGTGTCTTGCCCATGGACACGATGACCAGGCCTTGCCTTGCTTATCTTCCGAAACCCGCTGAGAATTGGGCCTCGACGAGAAGGTATGGCGAGTGCGCAGTGGCACTACAGTGGCAATAGAGCTGTACAGGGGAGCAGTACTATCAAACATCCAGTGCTAGAGATACAACTCAAACAAAACAATAAACACAAAGTGAAGAAAACCAGTTTTACCGTAACAATATTTACCAAAATACAAATGCTGTAAAATAATTGCTGGCAGCAAGTACTGGAGGCTACAGTTGTTAGCACTGCTGTTCAGCCACACAGCCCCTTCTCAGTGCCAGCGCTCTATTGTCCTGGGACAGTGTGAGCAGCTGTCAGGCCTGTACAGAGGGTTTGGGTCAACTGCTGTTACCCAGATGGAAAATGGAGCTAGTGATTCAATTAAAAAGATACAAACTTCCTCATTTACTATAAGAACTTATTCCCAAGCCAAAACTGTATTGTGTTCTGCCTTTATATTTCTGCACAATATTATTATAATTTTTAGGTCCTATATTACACAAAACACAAGTCCAGGTCTATCATTATAACATAGATCAGATAGATAGCATCATATGAGTGTTTTAAAAATATACAGTACACTTTTTTTACATTTTAGTGACGCATATCCCTCTTGCTAATTCAACAGCTTTTGATTCTTTTACAATAATGTGATTAATATGTGTCCTTCAGATAAACCGACCTCCAGCGAAGTTGAACCTGCTGACCTGTCAGGTGCGACCCAACCTTGACGACAGGAGGACCTTCGACCTGGTCACTCGTATGTTCCACCTCTTTCTCCTTCAGATCCAAACGCACTCTCCATCTCTCCTCTGACTCGCCTTACTCTCCATCTCGCTTCTGACCCTCCACACTCTCCCTCTGACCTTCCTCACTGTCCCTGTGACCTCGTCTGTGACCGCTGACCTCAGTGTGTTCTTGCTGTAACTCTGTAACTGTGTGTTTGTTTCAGATAATCGCACATACCACTTCCAGGCTGAGGATGAGCAGGAGTGTAACATGTGAGTGTTTTTTAATTATGTGTCATTTTTATGAAATTTGTGTTGAATAAATACTTAACACAAATATTATAATAAAGGTGCAATATGTACATTTTCAGCTTTTTATTGTTTAAAAAACAACAACAACTACCTTACCTCTCCATAGAACTGACTTGTAACTTGTCCTGGTGGCATCTCTATGGAGTCAAACAGGTTCATTGTGGGGCTGCACAATACATAGCAAACGTATCAATATCGCAATACTGGCTGATGCAATAATCAATATTGCAGCAAAATAACTATATCACGATTACACTGTTACTGTTAGACTGTTTTCTAAATATGTGAGATAAAGCGGTTTGCTCTTAGTCGAGCTTTATTCTGTGTGAGAGTCAGTGATTTCTGTTTGTACGTGATCAGCTTGTTTTATAATCCAGAGGTCTACAGCCAATCCAATGTCAGTAACAACGTGTGGTTTGGAGCAGAGTTCAGACTTTTGAGGATTTTTTTTTGGTATCGCTACTTGATATTTGCACATACTCAAAATGAAGTATTCGTACTTGTATTGGGGAGATGGTATTGGTGCGTCCCTAAAGCGTCTCACATGCATGTGTGTTTGCTGGTCCCATAATCCTCTCTCTTGTGTAACCATATGTGCAGCTGGATGTGGGTGCTGCAGAACAGTAAAGAGGAGGCTCTGAACACAGCTCTGGGGGGAGAGCAGCTCCAGAGGGGCGGCCTACACGAGTTATCCCGCTCCATCATCACCGAGCTCAGGCACATGCCCGGCAATGACGCCTGCGCTGACTGTGGCGCTCCAGGTGCGACTGTTAGCATGTTAGCAGTGTGAGCTACATGTGTTCAGACTGGCATTTGAACATGATCATAAAAACAAGTGAACACATTTTTATGTAAAGTATGAAAAATGTTCATCAGTAATCTTCTTCTGAAACAAATAAACAAACAGTGCTATTGTCTGCTGATTGTGTACTCTGCAGCTTTTCTGGTAGGCTTCCACCACCTGCTCGTCTCCACTGAATGTTCCACAATATGGGATTAAACTTGTCTATCTCACATTTATTTGAGTGCAAGTGTACAACATATTTTCTTACTGTTACTGTGCTCTCTACAAATTTCACCTGTAATTTGATATTGAGGCTTGTCTCCATGGAGCTGGATTTAATGCCATACTACAGAACATTCTTTGCAAAGCTATACCAGAAATGCTGTATAGCATCTTTAACGACAACTGCAAATCTAGAGACATTTTATTAACTGCTCTGTATTTACGATCCAGTACAGGTACTATTTGACGTGCACGCCTTTCGTCACACCTCATTCACAGTCCTGGATGTTTACAGAAAAGGGCTTGAATTTAAAGTGTTTAGATAAATGTTCTCGTGTGTCATACGAACTGACCCTGTCCCTCTGTGTCCTGTAGAGCCCACATGGCTGTCCACTAACCTGGGCATCCTGACGTGCATCGAGTGCTCTGGGATCCACAGGGAGCTGGGCGTGCACTACTCCAGGATCCAGTCACTCACACTGGACTTCCTCAGCACCTCTGAGCTGCTGGTACGGCCCTCTTGTCACTCCTGTCACTCCTGTCACCCATCACTCCTGTCACCTCTGTCACCCCTCTCACTCCTGTCACTCCTGTCACCCCTCACCCATCACCTCTGTCACCCCCTCACTATTGTCACTCCTGTCACCCGTCACTCCAGTCACCCCTGTCACCCGTCACCCCTGTCACTCCTGTCACCCATCACCCCTGCCACCTCTGTCACTCCTGTCACCCATCACCCCTGCCACCCCTGTCACTCCTGTCACCCCTGTCACTTCTGTCACTCCTGTCATTCCTGTAATGAATCCAGTGCATTTTGTTTCATTCCCACTTAATTCACTGGATTATTTGACTGCATTCTCAAAGCTCAAAATGCTTCACTTCACCTTGTGATGTCATTAAGTGGTAGTTTAAAGGTTTTTTATTCTCAGTTAACCCTATTGTGGAGGATGCTATCATCGTCAATAGAGAGGTGTGGACTTTCCATTACCATAACTCCGCAACCAATTATGCTCTGATGTAAATTCAAATGGCATCTCAAAGCAGAGGCATAGGGCTCTTTAAATATTTTACTGTCATTACGGTAATCTGTTTATGTTGTCACTTGAAGATGACCAATCAGAGCGCAGGTGCCATGGGGATTTCCCGAGTCAGTCATTCGATGCCTCAAAGGAAAAATACAGATGGATATGTAAAATAGAGGTAATTGTGTGAAATGCAGTACATTCTGATATTTCCTTTAACATGATTTTTATGGCTAAAAAAGTATAAAAGTCTATGCGAGCTATACTGGTCTATAATGTGCTCGGTCCTTAAAGAGTTAAACTGTTTTACTGTTCAGTACTCTAGAATAACCTTACGTTATTGCTTTTATTTTCGGTATAATAGTTATTTTGTACCTTTTTGTACAGTTGAGTCAATTGTCAGTAGAATGTCTCTAGTATCTGCTGATGCACCGAGCAGTGAAGCAGTTTAAATGAGGCCAACACAATAGCTGTAACTTCACAGTTAGACAAATGCTTCTGAAATGATCCAAATGATTCCAGTGAAGGTGTAATGGAGTTTAAAAACACAGTGGAGCACTTCCTGTATTATCACTTAATGACATCACAAGGTGGAACAGAATGTTTTCAGTTTGAATGTGCGAATGCCACAAAAAAAAACCTCAGCGGTATAGTCAAAATTAGACCTAGCAGACATTTCATCAGCCATAGACTTTGGACTCTTAATAGCACATTATTATATCTTGTACTTTTTATACAGTGGCTGTCATTACACACTCAAACTGTTACCAGATTTGCTGACTTGCAAGATGAGTTAAAATAACATTTAAGCTGCAAAATCATCTGAATGTAGTGGTTTTCATGTCAGTTCATCTAATCTGAAGGGTCCAGATAATCAGATAATAATTTGATTTTAATGTCATGTAACCGCAGCCAGTGTCACTTTGTTTATGGACAATGTGACTTGAGTTTTGTAAGATGTTTTGTAGCATGCTAGAAGGCAAATTGTCTTTATTTGAATCCTACTTGTTTCCATTTATTTCCATTGCATCTGGCCTCAGTTGTAACTCTGTCATCTGTTGTCTGGGTGTAATAATGTTGTATAATTCTTAATGTCACGTGAATCCTGCTCATATGAAGCTCATTACTGGCTCTGTCCTAATCAAATGTGTTTCATGTTTGTGTGCTTGTAGCTGGCCGTCAGTATTGGCAACACGCGCTTCAACGACATCATGGAGGCGGGGCTTCCCAGTGATTCGGTCAAACCTCTGCCAAACAGCGACATGTGAGAGGCATTTGCCTTTTTCTACAATAGTACATTTTGTTTTACACATTTGAACAGAGGATTTTGGAAAGTTGGATAAGTTACATGTTATAATTTGTCCAGAGGTTTAAGTATGTCTGTAATTCCTCAGTCGTCCAGGTCTGATCCATGGCAAAATACAAAGTTTAAATCTGTCAACTGGACAAATCGTTAGTCCCATTATTCTTAGTCCTTCACGATGAGAGTAAATCTGTATGATTGCAGACTGTCATAACCCGGGTTATGACCCGGGTTATGACAGTCTGCAGTTATACAATCATGACAGAAATAGCAGAAATAAGACTTATAAGACTGGCACATGGATCACATCAAAACTGGAGCGAAACTGGGACTAACCTTTGGTGTATATCTGGACTGGGCAACAACAGCTGCATACGTTAAAGTGGGACTTAACACCAATTCTTCCCACAACCACATTTCAGTTTGAGCTGCTAAACTGGGCAGAAGGGGCAGATATCCACATTTCAAACTCGAACCCCTGTAGCCACTTAGATTTAGACATTTTTTGTTATGTTACGCTATTTTTTTTGTCCAAAAATGGCATAATATATGCCCTTTAAGCCATTTAGTCATTTACTGTGTTTAAGCACAGAGCACTGTCTCCGAGTGAATGGAGAAATAGGTGGAAGTGGCCAACAGCTGCAAGCACATTCAGGTTATATATTATGGTTTATGATCTGATTTATGTTCTAATAATGCAGTAGACAGTCTTTAAGGTAACTGTCTGTATGTTGTGACTCATTTAATGAACTAGATTAGACTAACTTGTTTGTGGTGACCACAGGAATGCCAGGAAGGAGTACATCGTGTCGAAGTATGCAGAGCGGCGGTACGTAGTGAGGAGAGAAGAGGCGGACCCGGGCAGGCTGTATGATGCGGTCAGGAGTCGTGACCTTTGCTCCCTGCTGCAGCTGTACGCTGAGGGGGCTGACCTGGTCAAGCCCCTGTCCACCCCCGACATAGCGGTCAGTGCACTCCCTTCACCACAGGGTCACATACAGCTGAGACACTTTCAGTCCTTTCAAGAACAGTCATGCTTTTCTGAGCGAATAGTCCCATAGTGCAATAATGTTGAAGCAAACAAATCCTCTGCCCTCAGTTCATTTCTGCTGATGGAGAAAAAGTTGAACTTTGTACCAGTTTTGTTTCATCAAAACAGTCCGCTTACACGTAGAATTCGATGATGTCATCATTTCAGATGGAAGCCACACGTCTTTATAACAATGGGAGAGTTTTACAAGAATTATCCAGACTTGTCATTCATAAAAGTTGAGCGTTATTTTTTGTTTGGAATTGGCTCCACCTGATTGCCATATTAATCTGAGAGGTTAGTAGTATATTTTTTGGCTGCTCTACCCTTGTCTGATGAATCTGATGGCTTAAAGTCCTTTCAACTCAAAACAATCACATCTTTGGTGTTGAATAACGACACCACTTACTCAACACTGGCACTTGTGAAAAGTATTTCCCCTTCGAGTTTCTGCTGACAGAGCAGATGTTTGTGCCAGTTTTACTTTTTATTAGAAAGACCCAGTGATTACAGAGATGACAAAACCAAAACATCACAATTTGTGAGTGAAAAGGCAAATTCTGCCATAGAAAAGTAACCTTGTCCCCAACAGTTGTAAGCTGTGGGCACTTTAGAAGGCTGTGATGTAAAGCTAGACCGTGAGTTAAGGGTTCTAGTCTAACTCGCAGAAATATTCTCTTGCCTTGCTCTATTGTTGTGTGTCCCTCTGCTGTGTGCTGGTTTATTGTGTCAGCTTGAGCTCACAGATGTCCCCCTAGAACACAAGTCTAATGCTATCACAATTCATTACAGTGTTCCCTCGTGTATCGCGTGCGTCACGTTCCAAAAATAACCCACAATAGGCGAAATCCGTGAAGTAGTCAGCTTTATTTTTTACATTTACTATATATGTTTTAAGGCTGGAAAAACCCTCGCCACACATTTTATACACTTTTCTTAGACAGGCATCAACATTTTCTTCATTTTCACATTTCTCTCTTGTTTAATTCATTAATAGTGACTCTCGTGTATTTCACAGTTCCTCTGACCATGCCTCTTTGTCCTGGTGCTGCTCCACTGTAGTGTCGATCCAACATTTATGTAAATTTGTCTGAACACATTCTGTTTGTGCGGGAGACACAGCATGGAGGAGATTGATTGACGGTGGTCTGCAGTCCCTTAGCCAATCAGGACGCAGAACACAATGCACATTCATACACTGTAAAAAAGCATGCAGAATTGCACTGGAAAAATCTGCGAAACAGCGAGACCACCAAAGGTGAACCGCGATATAGCGACGGACCACGTAATATATTTATAATGCTTTTAGGAGATATTTCAGCCCTAACTCACTGATCAACACTCCAACAAAGTGATTATTATCAGGACAGTCTGTATTCATAACTGAGACTTTGTTTCTGTGGCTCGTGTTTCAGAAGCTGAAGGAGACAGCCTTGCATCTGGCTGTGCGTTTGGAGGAGAAGAGCTCCCTGGCTCTGGTGGACTTCCTCTGTCAGAACAGGTCAGGACTGAAACACACTCTGGACTGGACTCTCATCTGTCTCTGCTTTTTCTGTGTAAAGTGTAGGAGATTTTTAGGACTTGAATATTTTACTAACCAACGATGATTGTTTTGTTTTTGCTGAAGTGTCCTTTCCGTAAGTTAGGGCTGCAAGAGTAATTTCAATCACATCGAAATCCTGTCATACTCTGTGTAAAAGCTGCTCACGTAATTCTCTCGGATGTGTTTAAAATGTGTCTTATCCCTACCACAATGCCCAGAGAACTTTCTAATAAACCCACACTAACATTGTAAATAAGATTAGTTCTTAATGTTTGGCCTTGTAAAATAAATAATAAAACAAGCAAATAAATGAATGTACTCACAGTCCTTTACCTTTTGTGTCGCACTTGCAGTAACTGTGTGGAGAAGAGGACGAACGAGGGGAACACCGCTCTGCACTACAGCGTCTTGTATCACAAACCAGAGTCACTCAAGTTACTGCTCAAGGCTAAGGCTGCCCTGCACACAGGTACTTCTGGAGGATATCACATAAAGTCATCCACTACTGCAATACTGAGTCTGACAAGGGGTGTGTTATAGATTATTCCTATTGTTGGATGTACTATAGCAGACACAAGCACAGTATGTCTCCTTTAAACGTGTGTAACCACAGTGCTTATAGTCTCGTAGTGCTCATAGTCTCTCTGTCCACAGTGAACGCAGTGGGGGAGACTGCTCTGGACATGGCCCGCAGGCTGCAGCGCACACACTGTATAGAACTGGTGAGATCTGAGCTTCTGTTCTCACACTACATCACACAGAAAAGAGTGCACATGCGTGCATTGACACTGCACCAGAGTCTGTTGAGCGCCTCCTCTTTCCATCACAGGGCTTTGTTTCATGCTCACAATGTAAACAGAAAAACACTTTAAAACACTTAAAGTTCTTCAGACAAATAGAAATATGGAATTTGAAATATTGGGTACATATCCTGTTGATGGTTTGGCCTTAGGTACTATGTTCTCTTCACATGATATTTGTTTTTTATTCCATATTGTCACCAATATGAGTGAGGAGCAGACTAGGTAACCTGCTCAGATGATCCTTTTCTGTGACTTTGAGTGGATTCCTTCTGTGCACTGACTCTATTGTCCAGTCTGCATTACCCAGAGAAGAAGGGAAACCTTTGGACCAAGGGCTGTACAGCTTCTTTATATGAGATAATATTAGCAGTTGCAGTAGAGTGCCCCCTAGTGCTCATCATGCAGCTATGCGCCTTAATTGCAAGCACATGGTATTGCATTTATGTCAGTCTGTGTGTGTGTTTTTTATGGGCATGAATGTGGCTTTAAAAAAAATCTTTTTTGTTATGTCCTTGTTTCCTCATCAAAAAACAGCCTTAATATGTTTTAGATGTCCTCCACGCATGTTTGAGTTTTGTAGCTATGTCTCCTGGGCTCTATTTAAACCCTCCTTACAGTTAGCTGTAAAATTCTATACAATACTCAGCCCTCAAGCCTACGTCACCACCTCCCACATGACATTTCTCCGATACAAAACTCTACAGCACATTGCATCAGGCTTGTCAAGCTGTTGTGTAGTTTCATTAGTGGGATGCACATTGATTATGTGATAGCTCTCTGAAGGGGGAGGGACTCAGAGCATCAGAAACAAAAGAAACTTATTAAACATGTTAATACTTTGCTTTTGGTGAATACAGCATTTTCAGAAGAATAAAAGTAAACATGGTGATCTAAATATGTGTTTGCACTTAATACTCCAGAGAAGTAAAATACCCTCCCTTTAAATAAAGTGACTTGAACTGTATCATGGTTCAAAAACAATGATATACAAGCTTTAACAAAAAAAATCCACTGCTTGAACTGCAGCTTTCCATATGAGCAGCTGTGAGCATGGCCCAGTAGAGCCGCAATTTGTTCTGATGACGTTTACAATGACTTTACTGTAAAAGGAGAGGTGGAAATCAGCTCCACAAGTCAATGGTTCTGTTTCTGTCAAGTCATTTTAGATCAGTACTATGAAATAAAAATCTAGGTGTGTCTATGCCAGAAACATTTATTATTTAAAATCACATTTCATTTGCAGTAAAAAAAACCCAAATGGTACCATTTTCTTGCTGTGTCTTTGTTGCAGTTGGAGCTGGCTCAGAGTGGGCAGTTTAACTCTCAGATCCATGTGGAGTTTGCGTGGGAGAGTCCAAGTCAGGAGCTGTACGACAGTGAGGACGACCTGGATGAGAAGGTATAACTTTCACTTTACTGTTAATAACCATAATGGACACTCTGCAAACAAGGCAATTCTGAGCACAAAGCCTGATCAGTGAAGAAATCCACTCGTCATGGTAGAAATATAAAATGCACTCTAGAAATATCTATTGTTTAAAATGAATTCAGAATTTAGAATTTTGATCAGATATTTGAGTAGTTTTGACTTGATGAAATGCGGTGCTAGTTTGATTGTGGAATACAGTATGTGATGATTGATACAGGGCTTTATATTTGCAATATGTATGTCCCTTGTTTATCGCGGGGGTTACACTCTAGAAATAACCCACAATAGGTGAAATTTGTGAAGTAGTTATTATATATGTTTTAAGGCTATAAAACCCCTCACCACACACTTTATACTTTTCTCAGACGGGCATTAACATTTTCTCACATTTCTCTCTTGTTTAATTCATTAATAGTGACTCTTGTGTATTTCACAGTTCCTCTGACCATGTCTCTTTGTCCTGGCGTCGCTCCGCTGTAGTGTCGATCCAACATTAATGTAAATTTATGTAAATACATTCTGTACTGTACAGGAGACATAGCACAGAGGAGACTGATGGACAATGATCTACAGTCCCTTAGCCAGTCAGGGCGCAGAACACAATGCATATTCAAACACTTTAAAAAAGTGTGTAGAATTGCACTGGAAAAATCTGTGAAACAGCAAGACTGCGTAAGGTGAATGGCGATATAGCGAGGGACAACTGTAATACAAAATGTGGGAGTTAACCTCAATGGAAATGTAGTAATATGTAATAATGTACTGTACTGAAGTAAACAGCTATAGCTTAACAAGGCACACATGGATCCCAGCCCCATTCTCAGACTAGTGATGACATCATACTCCGGGACAGGAGCAAGAGACAGACTACATTATACTTTGTCATGAAGTATCCAAAAGATAAATTCACAAATGTTGAATCTGATCATTTGTATAAGTGAGTAGACCCTACAACTCACTATATAGCAACATAAATCTACATTTTAACTATATTCACTTTAGCTGCCCATCATCTGTATTAAATAACATTGGCCTATAGAATGTGGTGATGTCATCAGCAATAAAACAAAAAACACTTGATTTACAAGCTTTATATTGGTTAGGATTAATCATATTACTACAAAGTAGTGACATCCGTCATGTAATTAATGTAATAACGTCTTGTAATAACCTTTTTTGTTTTGTTTACAATCATGCTATTTTCGTCCTCTTATTACATTACTGTGCACTTGTATGAAGTCATCTGCATATTTCTACAGCAGTGGGAGGCTACAATCTCCCACTGCTGTACAATATTTCTACAACCTCTGGGTGGCTGTCCTCTAAATATCAATACAAACTTGTTGGTAATATGCACGTTGATACGTGACACTGTATTGTGATAAACTATGGTAATTCATTCTAAATGAAGTTCTGTTCCTGCTGAATAGTGCATCACGGCTAAAAAAAGTTAGTTATTCCTTATATCAAAACATTTGTCCTCTGTCCACAACATACACTGGAAACAAAAATTGCACATATTTTGTAATAATTAATAATGTCTAATCTAGTTTTAGATTAGTCCTGGTCCAGTCCAAGATTAATCCAGTGTTTAATCTGAATCCAGTCTTTAGTTTTATGTGTTATGTGTCTAAGTGTGAACACACCTGTAATGTTTCTACTCCACTGGCAAATTATTTGGCTAATAGTAGTTGATGAAAGATGAAAGTCCCTCAAGTAACTTTATCTTAACTCATAAATATGTTTGGAATGAAGACGAATGTCCTAAAAACTTTCAGCCTGATACTATAGCATAAATATAAATATTAACATTTCCTGGCCTTTCTCAAGGTGAGCTCGTCACCCAAAAGCCGTGGTTCTCCTGCAGCCGGAAATGGAAACACATTTGCCCGCTGGAGTGTGGCTAACACTAGCACTTCCCCCAGCACCCGCCCCTGTCAGACCTACGAGAACCTGGACTTCCTCTACAACAGCACCTCCGCTGGAGGAGGCACGCCCCCCCCACCTCTGCCAGCGAAGGCCATACAGAGAGGTGAGCGGAATGTTTCATCTGGCTGTGCTTTTGGTTACATGCCTGGAGTGTGGTCCACTACCTGCTCGTCCATGGAGATTGTCCTATTTTGTATTTATTTAGTTTTATTATGTGTTTTTATTCCTCAAAAATACCTTGAAAAACTTGCATTCCTGTGAGGGCGGTTGCCTCTATGCACATCTGACCCCAACTTGGTCTGATGGAGTCACCTGCTTGTCTCCATGGAAACTATATACTGTGAAACATTTTGAGCAAAGCAATAATATCTCCATGAGGACAGGCAAGTGGTGGAGGTGCACGTTTAGCCTTCTCTCTGAGAGACGTTTGCCGCACAGCAGAGACACAGATCAGTTACATAAGGTATTAGATTATAGATTTACTTTGTCATATTATCAGGAGCAATGAAATACAGTCAAGCAACAATGTAAGACCGATTTTGTTTAATTTTCCCCAAATTATCTTATTTGAATTTGGTACTAACTCATTCACAACCTTGTTTTACTACAAACTGGATCAGAGAGCCGTGTAGTCACATTTTTGCAGTACGTCTTTGGGCTGGAGGTTCAAATTCCTCACACATGGACAGAGCACAGTATTGTCATCATGGTGAAGCAAAAAACACTTATATGCTAATGGAACACTTCCACTGGCACTCAATACACAATAAAACACTTCAGATACTTTAGGGTGGAGCTACTTTTACAATAACTGGGGCAAAACAAATTTGACTTAACTGCATGGAAAAATCTGGTGCAGTCAAACAAGTATTTAGATTTTAAGTTTGATTTAATGTTTCCAATAACGTCTTTCTCTTTTTCTGGTAAAATTCTGAATGACCCCATTCAGATGTGTTTTTGCTCATGCTCTTCCCCCTCGTCCTGCTTTGTGGAAGCCACAGTTTGAATGTGCCTGTTGTTTCTGCTTGTGTAGGCCGTTCGGACCCTCAGATCTCCGTGTCCTCTCAGGACTCCAGCAAGAGCTCCTCCAGCCCCCAGAGCCAGCCCCGACACAGCCCCACAGTCCCCAGAAGCCAGAGCGGGAGGGCACCCGGATCTCCGCAGAGCCAGGGCAGAGGCGGGATGGCACCTGACTCACCGCAGAGTCAGGGCTGTCTGCAGGCGAGGCTGAGGCCTTCAGGAGAGGGCCAGACTTGGGCAGGGTCAGGGGCACAAGCAGCCCCCTCCACAAGTAACCACAAAGGGCCTGTCAGGTAAGACTATGGGAGAGGGATGTGACCACATGTCTCACTAAAGAGGTAACGATGTGTAAAAGCTGCAGCCACGCTCCATCACATCTGGTGTGTCAAAAATACAGATGTGTGTGTCTAACTGTTCCTGTTCTGTGACAGTTCACAGAAGACCACATCCTACCGGAGGACCAGCGGTATAGGAACACCCCAGCCCAAAGTGCTGTCCCCCACTGCCCAGGGGACTGCCCAGGGGACTGCCCAGGGGACTGCCCAGGGGACTGCCCAGGGGACTGCCCAGGGGACTGTCCAGGGGACTGTCCAGGGGACTGCCCAGGGGACTGCCCAGGGGAGTGTCCAATGCACTGCCCAGGGGAGTGTACAGGGGAGTCTGGAGGAGCTGTACTGTAGTCTGCAATCCTCCTCTCCTGCTCCCTCTTCATCCCCCTCCCCCCCCTCCTCCTCCACTGCCTCCTCTGCCTCCTCTTCCTCCTCTGGGACAGCACTGAATCCTGCCCCCCGCACTCGCAGGAACGCCATGGTAAGCTTTTTTTAAACTTACAGCTCATCTGTAGTTTTCCTTTCTTGTACATGCTTGTATTTGCTATTAAGGTAAGTATAAGGCTGTTCCAATACCGATATTGGTATCAGCAAATTTTTCAGACATTTTTACATTTTTATTACTCCAAATCACCGATCCACTACCACTTTCAATATCATCGATGCGAGTACTGCCATTTCTGACGTCTGCGGCTAAAACACATAATGACAGAAAAGACATTTGCGGTACCTCTTTGTTTTGTGTTTACATGAGCACAGTTTATCGTTAAATACATTTGACTCAACATTTTAGTCCCCAAAATCTAATTTTTTGTTTTATTAGAGCTATTGTTTGCTCTTAGCCTTAGTCTACTTCACACTATGCAGTATCGGCGAGTACACTAGTATCAGTATCGGCGAGTACACTAAGACCAAGTGTAGGTATCGGATTGGATTTAAAAAAAAACAGTATTGAAACAATACTAGTGTTTAGGACTCTAGCACTCAGGTGTGCCCCTCGACTGTCTGCTGCACTGAGACCTCTGATTTCTAATAGAGCAGATGTGTGCTTGTTTGGTGCTGATCTGCTTTGGTTTGACGTTCACATCTCCACAAACAAAGTGCACTTATCTGTAAGTGCATCAGAATTGGTTTCAAAGTGCTCAAGTGTGAACACTCCATCCCACATGGTTTGTGTTGTGTAGACATGATTTTGTGTTGTACATGTGATTATGCAATGAGATACTTCCTACAATTTGAAGAGGTGTGTTCCTCTGTGACTCCAGGTGTGTGGAGCAGGCTTCAGCACATTTACTGTACATGTGATTATGTGATTAGATTTGCAGTTTGAGGTGTGTGAGGTTCCTGTGTGCCTATGTACAGGTGTCGGGCAGTAGGCCTCATCATAGACGTGTGCGCGCTCTGGTGGACTGTAGAGCTGTGAGTGCAGAACACCTCGCCTTCTTCAAGGACGAAATCATCATTGTCACAGGGAGTAGTGACCCCCACTGGTGGGTAAGTGGAACTACATGGCCTTTCCCTAGACCAGCTCCTGCTCCCCTCCCCCTAGCCTTTTACACTGTACCCACTGTCAAGTCCCCTTCACAGGGCCCTTCATTCCTCTGTTTAGCACTCTGCTTTCAGATGCACTGCACTCGCTTCAACTCCTTCCTGAATTTAATAGAAGCCCACACTCTTGACAGTGCATTATACTGCCACCTTCTGGGTGGTTTTAGTATTTGTGCTGTGCAAATATTTGGCAGTGTTAAAATAAACAGTTCCCGGAATATTCCAGTATTCTCTTTTACACCAGTGTCTTTATATAGTTCATTATAAAAACCCCTCTCTCAGCATTTGTGTCTTCACCAAGGATGTTCACTGTTTTTTGGTCTGGAAAAGTTGAAGCATTTTCTCTTACATTTATAATGCGTAGATGACCTCACTTATTTCTAAATTATGATATTTACATTTCTAAATAGACCTAAATAAATGTAGAACTTAAGTAGTTTGATGCGTGTTGCACATGGGGCTGCTCTGTTCAGGGACCATTCGCACCTCACTCACGGTGAAGGGCCTTATGAGCCCTTCTCCCTGGATCATTTTGGATGGCACTCCCCTTCGCAGGAATGCACAAAAGCGAGTGTTAGGGCAAAGGGAAGGGAGAAGGGAGCTGTTTGGGACATGCCCCACTTTGTTTCATTAAAGCTTTGAATGGTCTGTGTAGTATTTCGTGTATACTGTGATACATTTACCACGTCCATGTGAAAGACTCTGGATGTTGCTTTGTCTCTTTCAGGTGGGCCACATAGAGGGAGACGTGTCCAGGACCGGCACATTTCCAGTCAACTACGTTCTCAAACTGACATGAGCCAGGAGAATGTAACAGGTCATGTGAGAGCGCCCCCTGTCGTACCGCGCTCTACCCATAGGTCATTTGGGAGAACCCGCCGTTCTCCCACATATAAATAAACTGAACACTCAAAGGGAACTACACCTGGAATTCTTGCACTTTGAACTCTTTGGAGCCTAAGGACTGAAAGGGAGATTACACTGCTTTTCCTGTAGAGGGCAGTGTTTGCATGGGATCGTTAACATCATTTTATTGAACCAGCAACCCTCAAGAGTTTTATATTGTGAATATTTTTGTCCTATTTATAAAAAGGACAATTTGATGCCGTTGTGTCACTTATTTCAAATACTAATTCTAGATCAGATCTACAAATCAAACCAGTTTTACACAGGCCCCTGTGTGAGAGCAGGAATGTGCAGAAATGCCACATAAAAAAATGGGTGTAAAAACCAAAAAATCAGATGCTATTCCTGCACAAACACATATTATAAACATGGGATCCTGTCGCGTCACAGCAAGAAAGTCCTGGGTTCGATTCCGTGGAGATGGGAGGCCTGTCTGTGTGGAGTTTGCATGTTCTCCCCATGCCAGGTGCTCCAGTTTCCCCTACAACTAAAAACATGTACATCTAACATGTTTCCTGGATAAATAAATGTCAATAAATAGATCTGATCTGTAGCATGACCTGGTGGTGTCTTGTCTACATGAAGATGGAGACGTTTAATACCATACTGTGGAATATTCCTGGCATTCCATATTCTCCATAAAAGTGTCTTAGAAATAAACTGACATAACGTATTTGCTGTAACTTACACTTAAAACTAAAGCGTAAACAGACCCCTACCGGACAGTTGACACTGTACCTAATACCTTCTGAAGGAAAACTGCAGCTAAGTGTGATGATTGAGCTGATTTGGCCTTTCTGTTTAAACAAAGACTGCTGACAATTTCTGGCTGCAGCACTTTAAACAGTGAAAGGTCTGCTCTGATCTGTCCACCAGTCTGTCTCCTATTGTCTGTCGTCCACTGTCACCCGAGTTGCCAGCGCCATGCTGGATCATGTCCAGACACAAGAGGAGGAAGATGAGGACAGAGCGACAAACATACATACATGAAATTGAACGTTGTTAGCCACACCTCCATTTGGCTCCATTCTGGAACAGTTGAGGGTTTACTTATAGTCCATGTTTGGACATACATTGCTTGGCCAAAAAAAAAAGTCGCTACCAAAAAAAAAGGTCAGCACATCACAAAGATCCTCAATGGGGTTAAGGTCTGGACTTTGTGGTGGACAATCCATGTGTGAAAATGATGTCTCATGCTCCTGAACCACTCTTTAACAATTTGAGCCCGATGAATCCTGGCATTGTCATCTTGGAATATGCCCGTGCCATCAGGGAAGAAAAAATCCATTGATGGAATAACCTGGTCATTCAGTATATTCAGGTGTCAGCTGACCTCATTCTTTGAGCACAGATTGTTGCTGAACCTAGACCTGACCAACTGCAGCAACCCCAACCTATTTGTTTAGTTAAATCCAGGTGGTGACTTTTTTGGCCAGGCAGAGTATTTCTTATTCTGTCAACTGGGCACATATTTCAAAAGTTGTCATGTATATCACCAGATCTGACACATAAGTGGTTTGTGGTAAAGCTTGAGCAGTTTGGTGTGAGTGTCAAAAGATGTGGATAAATCATTGTAAATATGTTTTTAAATATGTAAAATAAATATACTCTGCTCTATAGCTCCTGTGTGTTCTTTTTGAGGTGATAGTAAGTACTCATCCACCGCTAACGGAATGCTTGCTACTATACACTGGAGTCTTGCACCTTTAAACAGGGAAAAAGTGACATGAAACCCATATAGAGACACAGGGACATTTAGTTGTCTGCAGTGGACGATATTATATTAAATTCCATATCAAGATGTATTGTAATTTTGATTCAAATATTTGCATGTTAAACTATGGCACATTCTGTAGTTCCAAAGTGACCCGTGTACCATTGTACCGGAGAGAGCAGACCCCCTTCCTCTGTACTCCCTTGGCCTCCTCTACTCCGGCGACAGGATGATGAAACACTCACGGGCCTCTTACATAACTGCCCTGCTCTCCGGTAGCACCCGCAGAGCCTTCATATATTATCCATTACGTTGCAGAATTCTGAGTAATACATATATTTTAATGGGTTCTGTGGATAGTATTATTTGATGCAGAGGATTAAAAGCAGATATAAACCTTTAATCTGGCTGTGCTGAGTGCCGTTGGCTGTGATTGGCACTTCTCTGGTTTATGATGTGCATAATAGGCTTAATCTCTCCCATGGAAAATAATACATAATGTTTCTTTGGAAGCTTGACCATAACATCCGACCTCTAAAAGCCTTCTGCCCTTCATTAAGTGAGCAACCGCAGCTTAATGCACCACACCGGAACTTTTCAAACCCAGGCCTGGTAAAAAGAGTGTGCAGTCAAAAACTCTGGGCTCTGAGTGTTCCCATTAGGTAACACTCAGAGAACATTAGCGTGCTGCAGAGTGATGCGGAGGGCACAGCTGGAGGGTGTGCCACTGTAGTGCACTCCCTCAAGGTGACCCCAGTCCTGCAGCATCACACAGCAGAGTCATTGGAGTTTGTAATATTTGAATGCACATAAAAAATTAAACCTGAAAAGTCAGGTACGTAACTTTGGGAAATGGTCACCTTTTTATACAGCACTTTTCCACTTTCAAGGCACTCAAAGGAACCACTCACATTCACACACACATTCACACCCCAGTGCACACAGACACTGGGGCGAGGTGGGTAAAATGTCTTGCCCATGGACGCAACAACAGCATTCATCTGTGGGACTTGGAATCGCACTGCCAACCTATGAGTCAGTGGATGATCAATGGTGTTTATGTCTAGAGCGGGATTCGAACCATCAACCTTCAGTGGACAAACGCTCGCTGCTACAGGGGCCCATTGTACATGCAAAATGGCCAGATCTGTGGAACTGAGTTTAGGGTAAGATGCATATTTGGATGTTTTTCCAGTTTTTTAGGTCATGTAGTCATAAAATGTGTAAATTGTCTGGATAATACTCCAGACTCTCTGTGTAGCGCCCATAGTCCGAGGGGCACACTCATCATGTGTATAGAACGTATTGTCCAATATGAGAACAAATCTGTCTAAGAAAGAATTTAAAGGATCCTGTACCTGACTTCTTTCCATGTAGTTCATCAACTGTGTTTTGCCTGTGTACAGATATAATGCATAGGGAGCTCTTGAGGCAGGTCTTTGTCATCACTTTTAAACTCATCGTAGTGAATAATAAGGATGTTCTTAATGCATAAGGTAAGTGCAGAATAACTTTGGACCACTGCAAACAATTTAAAATGAACTGTTTCTATTTTTCATGTTTTAAGACAGTAAAAACGTGGAGCTGTACTTTACTTTGACAGAGACAGCCAGGCCATCCTCAGCCTGGTAACACGATGAACAAAAACACTATGGAGCACTCATTGAATTTCCTCATTTATTCTACAATGCAGCCAATGTTACAAAAACTACCAGTGCTTTGAGCAAAAGTGTCATATATACATACATACATTACATTTCAGCGGTGCTCAAGTGTTGGAAAATGACATACATAGATTTATACGTAGATTAAAGTAACAATACAGAACATTCATTCTTTCACTGAAGCAGGAGCAGAAAGCAAGAAAGAGATAAGTTTTCATTCAAAAAGTTTCAAGTCACTTCATAAGCTATGTGCTTTTGCAGTCTATAATGATCATATATTCACAAACACATGGTATAAAGCATTTCTGAGAGAGACAGAGGCTTGATGAGTCTGGACCTGTTTAAATTCTGGTTAAAGGGATGTAAAATCTGTCCATATCTACAGAACCAAGGAGGTCCCATATTCATCCTGGGTTTAGCTGCAGTTGAAAAGTCGACTATTTTTGACCCAGTGTTGACCCAGTAGTGTTCATCATCTTGGACTGCCAGTCTTGTACAGAGCCCATATTAATGTTGGTTTTGTGAGTGGTTCTTCATCTCATGTGGAAGAGAATTTTTCCAAAGCCCTGAGTGGTGCCCTGAGTTTTCAAGTTAAGCTCGGTGCCTTTGTAAAGAGCTGAAGCTTGTTACTGTTGTGTATTTAGAACATTATTCATACTTATTTATACATTATTTACATTTATTTATTTTGTTTGTTCAGTAAAGCTTTTTTTTTAACTTGCAGTGGAAAATGTAGTGGAGTAGAAAGTACAGATACTGCTCTCAAATGTAGTGAAGTAAAAGTAAAAAGTATCCACTGTAAAGTTAACTTAAGCAAAGTACAGATACCTAAATATTCTACTTAAGATCTTTTTTGTCAAAAAAAGATCAAACTTCCATCTAAAGCCCCATTCACAGGTCCCAGAACACTCAGATGACCCAATTATTTTATCTGTACAATACCTTAGTCTGTGGTGTTGTTTTAATATTTATTATGACTCAAAATTAGCATTAGCATTAGCATTGAGACACAATCATGTCTCTTTCTAAACAAGTAAAGTGTCTGTGTTGATGTATTCATTTTATTTGTGAGTGTTTAACATATGACAGTGACATCCACCTGCAGCTCCCTGTCCACTACCTGAACCTAACCCCCTAACCTCTGACCTCTGACCCCTGACCCACCTACAGGTCCCTGTCCACTGTCTGACCTTAACCTCTCACCTCTGACCCCTGATCCACCTGCACCTACCTGTCCACTGTCTGATCTTTAAATATTTATTCATTTTAGCGTGACTCTTTAAGAACCTTGCAGATATAAACCTGGACTCACAGTGAGATTGGGGGCGCTGTTATGCACAGAGCCAATAGAGTATAACCACGTAGAGTATTTCAGAAACAAAGCTTGTAACCAGGAAACCAAGAAATGGTCCTGTGCTAGAGCTTTGTTCACATGCGACCCTGTTCTGGCAAGATGCAGGTAAACTCCAGGTGTGAACAGGGCTTTTCAGACAACAGGTCCAGACTCATATAAGCACGACATTAAACATGTACATTTAAACTATAAGAGTACATTCATCCTGCAGTGAGCCCACAGATCTTTGGGAGAGTTCATTCAGTCCACACATAGTACATTGTGAGAGTCATGTGATCGATGCATTCAATAGAATTCCAGCCTCGTTTAGTATTGATATTTATGCTCATCTGACACCCAGAATTAGAAACAAAACACTCTGAACACAGATTATTATCATACACAGATTACAAAGACAAAGAGTGTGGAGGTCCATGCTGCTTGACACTGGAAACACTTTACAGCACAGTAATAGCCTGGAGTAAAGTGCAAACATGGGCATTTCCAGAGCTGGCTAGTACTTTTACTTGAGTAACTTTAGAAATTGTACTTTTTTGTAGCTTTTTAGCAGCATACTTTTACTTCAACTTGAGCAATATTTTTATTGAAGAAACAGCACTCTTGAGTAAAAGTTTTGGAGACAAAAACTGGTCATTAAAAGTTATTGTACTTTATACTGTGATAATCCACTTAATCCAGTATGAAGACTGCAAATGAAACATGAGCAGTATTTTCTTTGTAATAGTAGGAAACAGATGCTAAATGTTCTGTGTTCTGTCCTCATTATTACTCTAAGCACATTATTATTACAATATTACTGTGCTGTAAAGAAAAGGGCATCTGAGTTATTCAGGCTGTAAATATTGAAGTAGGCTGCGTTTACACTAGTCATGTTCTGTCCCAAGTCGACATAGTTTAGTCCTGTTCAAGTTTGGATTTTGTCCTAGTCTAGTCCTGGTGCAGGATTTTGTCCATGTTTAGGTCTGATTTGTGTGCTAGTGTGAACGTAGCCATACTCATACTCACTGATTATTTTGCAATACAAATTTCCTTTTTTAAAGTTTCACCCATAGACTGTATATGTAAATGGACATAGCTAACCTGCTAGCCACCACATTCCAAACAGGAAGTGATCATGGATGCACTTCCAGCTCCAGTTCAGTTTCTATTGAAAAACTGTGTTCCCTCTCTCTGTAACTGCTGCTGTCAGACTCGTCATTTTGGTCTTAATTGTTCGTATTAACCAACTCTACATGATCCTGGGGTTTTTATTTCACTGTTATGTCTGTAAATCAAGACATGAACATTAATAACAAATCAGACGCCTTTTATCACTCGTTCCCTGTTAACCGAGCAGGCATGAAGGAGCATTACCTTCAACAGCATCGCTCCTGGTTGCTATGATACTTGTGGCCGGAATCACAAATAAGTAAGCCCAAATTAGCCGCTATAACTGCTCTAGCCTCGATGAGCCTCATTTGGAGCTGAACTCTGTGGGTGACGTCACACTCATTCAGTCCACTTCTTTACACAGTCTATGGTCTGACCTGAATGTGAACACATGTTTCTGGACAGTTGCACCGTGATGTCACACTTCTCACCTGCATCATAACTGTGGATGTACATAAGGCAACATATGCTGTATGTGTAGCACTTTAAAATAGGATCCGGGACTTACTAGGTACTTACAGTGGTTAGCAGATACTTGACTGGTAATTAGGGTGGTAGTTAGAGTGGTAATTATTGTGGTTATTGTCCTGTGATACTTGTGGTGGTACTTTGGCATACTGATACTTACCAGTACTTTCGCTACGACTTATACAATATAACTAATAGCGGTACTTTGTGGTACTTAAAGCAGTACTTATAGTGGTACAAGAAGTGGTACTTACACTAATAGTGGTATAATGGTATATATTGAGGGGTATACCGATGTGGTTTAGTGGTGGTGTTACTGCAGTTAGAAAAAAGATTTAATACACAATATTAAAGAATATGCTATAATTAGACATATGACATACTGGCAAGCAAAAGTACCTTTGCAAGTACCACAGTAACTACCACCGTAATTACCAGTCAAGAATCTACTAAGTACCACCATAAGCACCTAGTAAGTCCTGGACAATATTTTAAAGTGCTACCGCTGTATGTATCTGAGGACTGTACATAGGACCAGGACAGTTAAGGCCGATGTGATTTGTGTGTTTGTTAGTTTGCTTTGGATGTGCTCGGATCCAGCAGCCTTGGAATGCTTTTGGGAACATTCAGTTATGAGGTCACTCGGCTGTGACCTGTTTGAAACCTAATGATCACGATCGAGTGAATTTGACTGTCCTATTTTCAAGCCCTTAATGAATTAAGCTCTCTGTCTATAGCTTCACTGGACAGAAGCAGAGCCCTCTTTAATAAGCACATGCAACTTCATCATGCCTTCAATTAAAGGTGCGCTGTGGCACTTTTCTAGTGGGGGTCTGCCACTCGCTTGTGTCCATTCCACAGCACGGCACACAGCTCACATTTATTAAAGCTCCTATACCACACAAAGTTGACTCTTGTGAGATTTTATAATGTTGTTAGCTCATCAAAAACACTTGGCCTGGTGGCATCTGCTTGAGTACACTGGAGATAGTTCACTTTAATGCCATACTGTGGAACATCAGGAGGTAGACCTTACACTGGAAAAGTTGAATAGTGCACATAGTTGTTGGTTTTCAGAACAATTCGTAATTTGCAATTAGTTTTACAACCCTAGATCACAATTTCAACACAACTATGATTCTAGAGAGAGAGAAGTAACTACAGTGATGTTCTTCTTCTGAGAGGTCACACTTCAGTGCGATTGGTTAAATCCACCTGTTACTCACTGAGCATGATGGAGGTGGATCAACAGGAGGAGTGAGTGGGGGAGCATGTATGCGTTTGGGCATAGAGCAGCATTTAAGAAAGACGCACTGAATCCCTAAATGACAATATGACTGAAACAGACCATCGTCCAGAGAACAGATCACGATTCATTTTCATCATCGTCATATCGTTCAGCCAAAGCTCAAAAAACATTCAACTTTTAAAAGGCTTAGACTTCAACTGAATCCAGTCCTCCAGCTCCAGCCCTGCACACACTACACACGGCCTCTGCACACACCTACACAGCCTCTGCACACACCTATACACAGCCTCTGCACACACCTATACACAGCCTCTGCACACACCTATACACAGCCTCTGCACACAGCCTCTGCACACACCTATACATGGCCTCTACACACGGCTTCTGCACACACCTATTCACGGTCTCTGCACACAGCCTTGCACACACCTATACATGGCCTCTACACAGCCTCTGCACACACCTACACACAGCCTCTGCACACAGCATCTGCACACGGCCTCTGCACACCTACCTCTGCACACACCTACACACAGCCTCTGCACACACCTACACACGGCCTCTGCACACAGCATCTTCAAACGGCCTCTGCACATGGCCTCTGCACACCTACCTCTGCAGACACCTACACATAGCCTCTGCACACACCTACTACACGGCCTCTGCACATGGCCTCTGCACACATCTCTACACTGCCTCTGCACACAGCCTCTGCACACATCTCTACACTGCCTCTGCACACAGCCTCTGCACACAGCCTCTGCACACATCTCTACACTGCATCTGCACACAGCCTCTGCACACATCTCTACACTGCCTCTGCACACAGCCTCTGCACACATCTCTACACTGCCTCTGAACACATCTCTACACTGCATCTGCACACAGCCTCTGCACACATCTCTACACTGCCTCTGCATACAGCCTCTGCACACATCTCTACACTGCCTCTGCACACTGCCTCTGCATACAGCCTCTGCTCATATCTCTACACTGCATCTGCACACATCTCTACACAGCCTCTGCACAGTGCTTCTGCACAGTGCTTCTGCACACTGCCTCTGCACACTGCCCCTGCACACATGTCTGCACATCTCGGCCCCCTCGCAGAGCCGGTGTAGAACTCTGCTGGAGCCTTCAAAAATAGCCTGGTGGTGGAGCTGCTGATTGGTGGAGTGGCAGAGAACAGGAGCCATTAGTCATCTCTGTAACTGTGAGGAAAGATCTAGGCCACAGAGAAGGACCTATATACTGTATCTACCAAATCCAATCATTTCGTGTCAGATTTTCAATACGTTTGACAACCCTACTTGTTGTAAAAATGGAGAAATGCATTAGTCTTATTATATTTAATAGGCCAGGAGAATAGCATTAGGTCTACTTTAGCATTCCACACTACTCTATATTTTTTATTCAGTTTTTTCATTTTCTGTATAGTTATCCTAAATACATCCTTACATTGTTCTAGCTTTTGCATAGTCTCATTTGAAGTTTATATATTTGCAAGATTTATTCATGCCTCATGCCTCAACGGATCCTCAAAAAGACTGAACCTAACTAAAGTCTGAATGTTTGCAGACAGTGCTCATTCCTCATGACTGTTGTTTCTGCTGGATTTCGTGCTGGGGTAGTTGTGGTGGGGAGGTTGTGATGGGAGTGGCTGTGGTGGGAAGGTTGTACTGCAATGCAAAAAAGTAAAATCCCATTCAGTTGTTTTGAGTAAATTTCACATTAGTAAAAGTACAATCATCTACCAATGGAACGAGGCTTTTGTTCTTAACAGGAAAAATACATCTTACATTTCTACATTTTCTTGTAAAAAAATAAATAATAAATAAAATTGTACTCAAGACAAATCTACCCAAATTTGAACTTGTGCAGATATTACTTTTTGCTGTGTGCTGCGGTTGTTCTGGAGTGGTTGCCTGGAGACTGGGCCAAACGAGGCCAACAGTGCAGAGCTCCTCCCACTGTCTCCTCTTGCTGCCGACTTCAACCAAAAATATTTCACAAGCCAAGGTACCATGTAAGTCCATGTTGTGCGTTTGATTCTGTGCACGTGTCCTTGTGATTCAGTGTAATACCCACACTGCACTGCAACAGACTCAACCTCATATAAACTCAAATAGCTTGAATTAAATAGTATTGATCTTAACTTTTGACAAAGTGAGATTTGCCAATAGAAAAAGTAATTTCACTAAAAACGAAAACTAAAAACTGCAAAAAAAAAAAAAATTCAGTGCAGACTAATTCTGTTGGCAAGTGTCTAACATCTAGATCATAACAAATACAAGCCTTAATTCAAGCCATTTTAACACACAATATATGTGTGTTGTTCTTGTCCTACAAAATAATATTGAAAGCCCAAACCACGCTGCAGTCCATGAGTCATCCATGCATCTCAGTGTCTGTCGTACTCCTCCTGTCGTCCTGAAGGGCTCGGTGTCTCAGGACAATGTCACGTCCTTGACCCTGTGCAAAGTCTTCTAACGTAACTTAATCCCCGAATGAAAACCAATTTTCATGTGAGCAGATATATGCAGAGATCATATTATTCCAGAAAAGACAATCAGAGATGAACATTGCAGCGATTTTAGCCTGGCCAGCCAGACTCTTTTCCTATATAAAACTATGTTTGTTACGTTAAAAGTGTCTAGGCAGAAGACTGATCAGCAAAAATGATGTAAGCAGCAGGTGAGCAGTGAAGACTGAAATACAGAATGGCCGGGCCAGAATGAACTCCATTTGTCTCAAAAAGCAAATTGAAAAGTTTCTGTATAGGGCCAGCGTGAAGGACTGAACATTTTAAAGACTAAATTCAACCTGGCCAAGTAATACCAACTCCAATCACCAGTGGTCAGAAATAAATCTAAAGACTATGAACATACAGAGATTGCTGCTCATTACATTCAATTTAAAGGGCCTAGACATTGCACCATTTCTGATCTATGTTCTTAACTCTTAACCTGAATGACATCACAAGGTGAAACAGCATTTTGAGCTTTGGGGATGCAGACAGTCTAGTAATCCGGGATTACTTAAATATGTGTGAATGAAACAAAACACAAGGTTTAGGGAGGTAACAGCATTATGTCATGGCTAAAAGCTCACATGATTCTGCAGAATACATCTTTATCAGAATCAGAATAGAGCTTTAAAGCAGACGTGTTCAGCAAAAGGGACTTTTCAGAGCTTTTACAGCTTAGTTGTTTCCTCTTCTCATTTATCCTCTCAAAACTGTATCCGGAGTGATTTGTGCATGTTTGAGCAATCTTTAATCGCTTATTTTCAAGATACATCTGACTCACGAGCTTGACATGATCCATAGGAGGGGCTAACAACTTAATGACTGTTGTGATGTTTACGGTGATGTCTGCTCCCACTGGGCACTGCAGTTTTCTAATGAGCAAGTCAGCAGACTTGTTTAATTTATTAAGTTGTTTTAGATGAATATTGTGATTTAAAATGCGCAAATTATAACATAATGATCCACGGATGTTGTAGATTATAACTATATAGCAGATACAATATGTCTTCTTTAAGGCTAATAGATTCAAATCATTTGGAACGATACCTTAGGAATGTGTTGCCACTCTAAAAAGAATAGGCTTCTTCTGATGCAGGAAACACACCCTAGTTAAGCTGATTTGTTCTATTTGAGCTTGACGGGCCAGGGCAGACACGTCCTCAGCCCCAGCATAGACGAAAACACAATGGTGGGCCGGTGCTTCTTGAACTTCAATCCCTTCTTCAAACGCTGAGTATTCTCTGCCACAAAGAGCTCCCCCTGCTGGGCAGAGGTTGTAATCCTGGACACAATTTCTCCGTGAATCACCACCTCCTCTTCAGATCTCACAAATACCTCCCTGAGCTCCTCCAGCCTCTTCTCCATCTCACGGATCACCTTCTGTCGCTCCTCCACCTCCAGTAACCTCCTTCGGGCTGCCTCAAACTCCATGCTGGAACTGGGGGTCACCAGTCTGGAGGAGGGGGCTGTGGCTGAGGCTGAAGGTGGGTCTGAGGTGGCCAGCAGCGCCCCTGTCACCCTGCGGAAGTCCCCCATAGAGATGGAGCGCCTGGTGCCTGGGGATGCTAGCGCTAACAGGGCAGTAGCTGAGCTGGATGGTAGCATGGCTAATGGTGCAGAGGAGGATGGTGGGTCCGGAGGTTGGGTTGGAGGGTTTTCAGCTGCAGCAGGCACATCCATGTGGTCAGCACTGGCCTCCTCCTTCCCCCGATCCTGCTGGTCCCTCTGCCCCCGCTTCATGGCTGTGGTAAATCCCACGGAGAAGCTTTAGGCTCCATTCATTAAAGAGGGATGTGAGCAAAGCCGAGTGCTGCCTGTGAATGCTGTGTCTGGTGGGTGGGTGGAGCGGGGGGCTGCATGCTGATTGGCTGTTGGGGAGGATGCTGCTTCAAGCTGATTGGCTGGTTGGATATAGCACAGACGCACTCTGGTGCTGATGCGAGCAGCCTGTCCTCTTGTCCATTCTGAACACTCAACAGCAGATGCAGCGTTTGGAGTGGCCACATCATTTTGTGTGATGAGTTTTTCACTGTAGGATAGCCACAAGAGGAAGTGAAAAATTGACTCCACACAACAAAACCTTTTAAGATACATATATTTTCTGTTGTTGTCATAGAGGAATTTCGTGGTCAAGAGAGCTCTTATTACGCAATAATGTGCATGTAGTAGAAGACATTACTGTGGGCACTGCCAGTCACCTTGTATTATTGAGCATGAGACTGCAGTCGGGACAGTAAAACAGGGAGCACAAAGGCATTTTAAAGTCTCCAGAGAATCGGTGTAGTGTTGACAATGAACACTAAACATTTCACACACATGAACTACTTTAAATTAGATTTTAGCTGCAAAACCTTTCCCAAAGTCTCCATTGAAATGTATGAGTTTCCCACTTAACCGGAAGTATCACCACAAAGAAAGTGCAGTTAAGTCGCATTTACAGCCAAAGTATGAGGGGCCAAATAAGGTCAACAGAACAAGTCTAGATGAAAACTAAACTATGCTCAAACAGAACCAAACCAGTGTGAGTGGGAAGCACTTTTACTCACACGAAGTTTGTTATTGAGAAAATGACTCTCCCGACTGAGACACTGTTATAAAAATGAAAATCTATTCACTATTTCAGCATAAGAGCTTTCTCAACACTGTATATTTAATATAAAATCTACTGAGTGATTGTGTGAAACTGTCATGATCTGCAGTGTCCACTCCGGGTTTTCCTCCCTGCGTGCTCCTTCCCTCCCTCACCTGCCAGATCTGGGCTGGGCTCCTGGCTCCTCCTGTGCGCACCTGCAGCCCATCAGTGCAATCAACATGCCTGCTGGGCATAAAAGGAGCTGGGAGAGGAGACTCAGCACGGGATCATTGTCATGTTCACTTCACCCTGTCGTGTCACGTCTTTCCTGCCTGCATTCCTGTCGCCCTTGTGTTCTTGTCGTGCTCCGGTCCTGGATGTCTTTCTGCCTGCTCTGCCCTACGCCCGTCTGGTCTGCCTGTCGTCCTGTCGTCCCTTCATGTGGTCTGTTCCTGTGTCCTGTGTTCCTGCTCACCTGCTCACCTGCTCACCTCCGGATCACCCACTGGTCGTACATTGTCCTATTTTCTACAATAAATCCTGTAAACATTCCCCGAGTTGCATCCTTTGGTCCGCTACACTCACCCGTTATGACAGAAACTCACCTACTACACACACACACACACCTACTGTTAAATCACATTATGTGCATAAGGCACATATACTCTTACACTTACCCCCCCCCCCCCACACACACACACACACATATATATTTATATGGGTGTGTGTGTGTGTGTCTGATTGCTAGGCAACGGTGTTCCATCACTCTCTCTCCGGCTGTGATGATGTCACATTCTAGAATCAGAGGTTTTGTTATAAATTCCCGCGCACATTTGGCTCATAACTTCTCAGACACCGATGGAAACACACGCAGAAAACGATCGCTCCACGACTTTCACCATGAAGCCTTGGTACTTGTACACGTATGAGGACGACATGCACCTCTACGATGAGGACTTCAACCTGGAGGCTCTGCTCTGTCCCACACCATCAGGGGACGATCAAGAGCCAGAGGAGACCCACCTGGAGTCTCCCACCACCCAGGACTCCTCACACCCAGAGGAGAGAGGTCCGGCCCAGGTAACCCTGGATGAGGTACCCCTGAACGAGGTATCCCTGGACGAGGTACCCCTGGATGAGGTACCCTTGGATGAGGTACCCCTGAATGAGGTACCCCTGAACAAGGTACCCTTGGATGAGGTACCCCCGGAGGAGGTACTCTTGGATGAGGTGCCCCTGGACGAGAGCGCTCTGGTCAGGGCACTCCGCCAAGAGTTGGAGCGAACGAGGGCCAAGCTCGCAAATCAGGTCCAAATGAGCCAAGCACTGGACCTGAGGCTCAAAAATCAGGAGAGGATCGACCAGGAGAAAGACCTGGAGATCCAAAATCTTACTGATGCCCTCCAAAAGAAGGAGGAAGAACTGCAGCAAGAGACTGAGGACCATCGGCAGAGAAGAATCAAGCATCTCAAGTCAGTGATGGAGATGATGGGGGTGAAAAAGGAGCTGCACAAGCTCAAAAAGGCCACAGCTAACACAGACTTGGAGTTTCAAAAAGTCAGTGCTTTGCTCCAAGAGAAGGAGAAGGAGATGGTTTCCCACGTCAGCACCCACAAACAGCTGAGAAACCTGTACATCTATGCAGGACAGGAAATCAAGAGGCTTAAACAGGAGCTTCACAACACCAGAAACCTGACAGCAAAAATGGAGCTGGAGGTGTATAACTTCAAGATCAAGCTCCATAAGAAAGAAAAAGAGCTGGATAATGTCACCAGTGTACATAATATCAATCAGCAGTTTCACAGTACACTGAGAGACAAAACACAGCTCACGCAGGAACTGGCCTTTGCTAAAAGCAACAATGAAGCGATGGCCAGTCGAGTAAAAGAACAGGACACTGCCATCCCTGCCCTGAAAGGACAAGACTGGCCCCATCCAGAGGCCTCCAGCTGGAAAGGGACAGGCCAGAGCACGAGTGGCAAAACCAGGGCCGATGAGCAGACGGATGACAAAACAACGGCAACAATGGACATCAACACAAGCATCAAAGAAGATGCTACATTGAGAAAAATACGAGCTGTCCAGAAACGTGCCATCTTCAAAGCTGAAATCGCTGCAGTTGTGCGAGAAAGACGTCTGCTTCACTAAGATGGAGAAGACGAAATCTGCTCTTGAACCCTGCATTAAGACTAAATAAAACTCAATAAAAACATTTTAAATATTTATTATTCATGTTTTATTGTTTTACTGTCTAAACCTGACTTACATGCAGCCGTACAACTGGTCACTATTATGAAGGATATTGGTGAAACCTGAAGTAAAAATACAAAAAATACACAAGTAAAAGTAAAAGTATTAAAGTACCTGTTTAAAAATGTATTTAAAGAGTAAAAAGTAAAAGTGTTTAGCTGTTTTAAGATTTTGAGATCTTATAAAGCAGGAGTGCCACACGGAGGGTCACAGACCAGTGGTGAATACAGTCAATAATTCAGATGGTGCATTTAAAATAGTTTTGACTTCATACTTTAAATAAGGCTTGAAATATTAACATATTAGGTATGTAGGTATATATATAGGTCATATATAGGTCTGAATGGCAATGCAGTGTGATGTTATTTAGGTTATATTGGGAGGATTACTCAAATTTGTCACAAAAAGTACTGATTATGATCAATTGGGCCAGTTCAACTGAAGGCCTGAGGGCCAGTAAAATTGGTCTCAGTGCCACATTTGGCCCCAAGGCCACAGTTTGGGCATACCTGTCCTAGTGGTACGGCAGGATAGGTCAAACACAGAGGACATATTTTCACCCTAATCTTAGTATTTTCAAGACCTTACACAAGCCTACAGTTGTAGTACTACAGTTTTCCAGCTCTTGTGGGCCTTGACAGAGGTTTGTTCCACAACACGGGAGACATTTTAAAAGCTGACATCTTGAACTCTTCTGTCTGAGATAAAGGTCTGCAGCAGGTGAAGCTGCCAAGTTCAAATCTAACAACCATCCAGGAGTGCCCAAGACAGCTCCAAGCCAAACGCAGTACGGAGGAGGACACACCACACTGTTTGTACAGGCCAAGCTTGGTCAAATTCTTGTTATTAGTAAAAGAATTGATACTTGCGATACTTACACTATAGCGACACCAGCATTTTCTGTGTATATTCATCAACATTTTTGTACTACTGTTGCCCACTGCTCCTGACAGGTTGTCCAAGTGCAGGGGTGTCCAAACCTTTCTCATCAAGGGCCACATATAAAAACACAGACAAAGCTGAGGGTCGATTGAGAGCCATAGACTGGTCACCAATACAGTGAATACTTCAAATCTGTGTGTTTATTACAAGTTAGACTGAACCAGTCGACCTTTATTCATGCTCACACCCTCAATGGGACACGTTAAATATTTGATATGGGCTTGTTAAAGTAGATTTTCAGAAATGTACAGTAAAAAGTACTGTTTAAGGCAGGGGTGGGCAAACTTTTTGACACATGGGTCACAATGGGTTCTACAATTTGAAAGAGGGGCCGGGCCATTATATGTATATATATATATATATATATATATATATATATATATATATATATATATATATATATATATATATATATATATATATATATATATATATATATATATATATATATATATATATATATATATATATATATATATAATGTGTGTGTGGGGGTGTGTGTGTATATATACACACACACACACACATATATATATATATATATATGTGTGTGTGTGTATGTATATCCACACACACACATCCACACACACCCCCACACACACACACACACACACCCCCACACACACACACACCCACACACACACCACACACACACCGCACACACACCTACTGTTAAATCACATCATCAGTAGTATAAGTCAGTAGCTCTGAGAACAGTAAACATGCACACCGAAAGACACACATACATGCGTGCGCACACACACACATAGATACACACACGGAAACGCCATCATTCATGGCAACAGTGTTTCCTGTGAGACGTATTGTCTCTGCAGCAGCATTTACTGACAGTCTTCACCTTCAGGGACATTTGCATCTTACTGTGGCAGAAGGACAAGTGAGATTTGTGAACAGTACAACACATGTACAATTACTATACACTCAAGTGCTTTTATGAACAGTACAATTACTATACACTCAAGTACTTATATGAACAGTACAGTTACTGTACACTCAAGTACTTATATGAACAGTAGGGCTGGGACAAGACAGAGACATAAACAGCTGATAGTACTGAGCAAGTTTATCTCAATTTAATCTTGAATTTTGTCCTGGTTTCATCCATGCTTCACTGCTGAAACTTACGTTTTCCCATATTCTTTGCTGACTGCTTTATGCATTTGTAAGTTGTTTTTTGCCTCTTGTAGTTGGAGGTTTGTGTCCTCCATCATCCAGTATTTGATGCAACATGCTGAAAATCTTCACATTTAACCTTTCTCATAGTCCCCAGGTGAGAGAGTTATTGTCATACAAGTATGTGGTGTATTTTAGCCGTTCCCTAAGCTGTGTGAGCTGTGCACCTGGTGCATTAGGCGAGCATTACCTTGTCTGTCTGGACCTGTATCGATTGGGACTGTAGACAGGCTCGTGCTGGTTCCTGTAACTTGTCTAAATCTGCAGTGCAAAGCTCCAGTGTGTGAGGTGCATTAGCGCATTAGCAGGATCACTCACTCCTGCTTCAGTCTCAGTGATCTCCAGAGACGGTGAACGGAAAAGAGGGGGGTCTACAGGATCATTGAGTCAGGAAACAAAGGCAAGGAACCTGATTTTATGGTCTTAAAAACGCAAAAAAACAAACAAAACAAAAAAACACAACTAGTTCATTTTGGTTTGCAGTGGTCCAGAGTTATTCTCAACTTAAGCAGTTTGGACATTCTAATTATTTACCTTGATTATAATTCTGCTCAACTACGCAGACTGAGTAAATGTGTGTTGCTCCAGTAGATATATTGTATAAGCAGCTCTTAAGGTCAAAAAAGTCTGCTGAGTACTGTCTGCATCTAAATATAAAGCTTTACATGGCCTGAGAGGTTGTGAAAACTGCTTTTAATCTCATTGCAGTGAATGATTACAATGCTTGGAATGTACAACTTCAGCTTCCTACTGTAAAAAAACATAACTAGTAGCCTACTGGTTTTCACATTTTAAGACCAAAATAGAGACGGAAAAACAGTGTCCAGATTGTCAGAACACGGCAGCTAGAGTGGTACTTTGAAGTTTTTATTGCACTGTTATTGCTCAGTATTAGAGAAATACATTTCAAACTGGCCTAGTCAAGGAAGACAAATGGCGTCAAATCATGGTGATCCAGATTATTATTATTTTTTTTTAAATAATTACTTTATTTAGTGAGTTTTACCACAATCATGTAGCCTGCCTACCCCAGGCAAGCCGACAGTCCCCAGATCGAGGAGTGAACACATAAAGTCAACTATTCTCTGTAGAGGAGCTGAGACATGGATCGTACGCCCTTCTAATATCAAATCAATTAAAACAAACCCTCTTTTATCATTAAAATGTACAAGTGGATGATGGACAATTGATGTGCATCTCTATCTTTTAAATTGTTGACAGTATTCATGAAATGTATACCGGAAATGTTGACTTTTATGGACCTAGGAAGACGAGCAGCCACCAGGGCCGGTCCTGGCTTTCAGGGGGCCCTAAGCTGAATTTGTCTCTGGGGCCCCTGACAGCGGATGCCTCCTGGCTCAACTATTGGTGATTCACGTTTAACACATTATGACTCTGCTCTCATCACCTTGACCAATTATATTCATATTTATTTGACCAACATCAGACTGAAAACGTCCAAAATGTTACAACTACCACAGTCACAAGAACAGAACACAAACCTATAAGGGGTCAAGATTTTTTTTTATTCTAGACATTTTTTCTTCGTTTCTGATTAATTTTAATGTGTTCCAGTTGGTGACAGTGGGCTTAAATTTACATTATGTCGGGTCCTTGCACTGGTGTAAACACATAGCTGCCCTCACCTCTGCCCGACTCAAAAACAAATGTAGCGGCAGCAGATATTTTGCTACTATAGATATAAAACAAATATAATTGTTTTAGAGGGATATTTAGGCTGCTGTAAACACACAAGCTCTGTCCCCAATAAAACTTGATATATTATTTTCAATATTAATGTATGGGCTCTTGGGGGCCCTCTGGTGGCCTAGGGGCCCTAAGCAGCTGCTTATAGTCTGGGGGACAGGCTGGGGGTCAGGCTGGGGGGCAGGCTGCGGGCAGGCTGGGGGGCAGGTTGAGGGACAGGCTGAGGGACAGGCTGAGGGACAGGCTGGGGACGGATCACACCTGATACTCACAGTACTAAATATTCTAACAGTCTCTTAAATAACCCACACAGGCAACTTGTTGTAGCAACATTTTTTTTAATATTTGTCCGATATAAAAATCTTCATCTTTATCATACAATAACATCATAGCATCAATTCAGAAAAGAGTTTTGCCACCAAACAAAAGGAGTTACAGCAGGTTCCATCCTGATGAGGTAAGCAGCTCTGCTGAGGCTTTGTATTCTGAACTACAGGCCTACATGTGACTACAGGCCTACATGTGCTTAGCCTCAGAGCCAGAGGGAGCCAAAGAGACACTTTGATTTTACAGTAGTGATACTTAAAGGTGCACTATGTAATATCTGGTGGAGGGTTGTCTCCATGGAGATGTTATGGCTTTGCTTGGAATGTTCAACATTATGGCATTAAACTTAAACTTGAGACAAGCGAGTGATACCACCAGACCAAGTTTGGCCAGATTATTTTTATAGAACATGAATGGCATTTTTTCCTATGATTAGTTAGAATTCAACTAAGTGATAAAATACTCAGTTTGAAAGTCTCCGCGCTGGCATCAGTTCTGGTTTTGATATTGGCTTGTACAAATCCCAATTTAGCACTAATATTAGCAAGCAAGTCTGCCCTGAGGCTAATATGTGGCCACTCTGCCCTCTAGTGTAGGCCTAGGCACATTGCTGGGATAGGTCTACGCTCAGAGGCTCCACACCTGCGGCTGATATGTTCCAGAGGATCTTCAAGCGCACAAAGAAAAAAAGAAACCAGGAGGCTTACGCTCAGAGGTGAGGGACAGTGTAGCACTTTGGAGGTGTCCAAGCTACAGTAGAGGAGCAGTAGAGTTTGGAAAAGCAGCCAGGAGCAAGAGAGCACACGCTCAAACGAAATATTCTGTGGTGGAGGCCTAGAATGTTCCACAGAATGGCATTAAATTCATCTAACTCCAATAACATGCCGAGTTACAGGTAGAAGAGCTCGCTCATAGTGAGACTGCAGGTTTTCAAGGTATTTCTCAGCAATTAAAAACACCTGTAAGTGACTCATGTAAAAGAGCAAAGTTAAATGCCAAACTGCTGAACATTCCACACAAAGCCATAAAGTCTCTATAGAGACAACATGGTCATAGACTCTCCACAAGAAGTGTTAAATATAACACTTTAAAACAGTCCAACAATTCAAAACATACATTCCAATTTGAAATGCTGTGCATTCACCTGACAGCATGAAAACTTGAGCCTTAGAATAGTTATTTTTCTGGCAATCTTGTTTCAAGACATGTAAAAATCTACTAAATCTAGATAAATACTACTTAATTCAAGTACTTTTTAAAATTAATTTGATACTTTTCTACAATTTAAGATTGTCATGTTTCCTGCATTTCAGCCTGTATCACTTAGATCATATCCCATTTTTCCCAAAAACAAGGTTCTTATCTTGTCCTTGAGTAAAATGTACTAATTACTACTTAATGTAATTATTGTATGCTGCTCTCGTAGGAAATACAGCAAATCCAATGTATGCGCTCTCATGGTCTCTGAATGGTAAAAACACTTACTCAGTGAGTACTACATTTGGTCATGGATGGACAAACTCAAGAAGTACAAGCTATAGTACAAGCTATAATTGCATTTATCAAATTCTCTGACAGTATATTTATATTATGTTTTACCGACTTCCTCCACCCATTTCTGGACATTCTCTGGTCAGAAAAGCCTAATATGGTAAAAATGATCTTTCAATAACACAGAGAGTGGAGAGAGAAGAGAGAAGTGGGACGTAAAAATATAGGTTGTTTACAGAAATGACATTAACAGTGTCATATTAAACACTGACTTTTGCCCTTGTCTACTTTTCCAAACGAGCCATGTGCTGGCAGAACACAACTGTATGAACACATCATATTTAGAATCAGAGAAATCACAATTCACAAAATACTGGTGGACATGCTGCGTCAGACTTTGTCCTTTTTCAAATCACCACATTTGGGACGAACTAAACGACGAGCAGAACAGAAGCTTAACACAGAGCTCGACAGCGTTCAGAGAGGCAGGAGATACAGTCGGAGGGGCAGCACGTCTGGACATGACTGCAAACATCTCCTAAAGGTCCTATATCAAGCAGAACTGCCTCATGCCTCACTTTGATCCATGTTCTAGTTCTGTTCCCTCCTCAAAAACATAGTTGTGTTTTGTTTCATTCACACGTGTTTGAGTAATCCTGAATTACTCGGCTGACTGCATCCCCAATGCTTAAAGTGCTCCATTACAACTTGTGATGTCATTTAGTGGTAGTTTTAAGCCATTCTTTGCCTTAGTTGAACTGCTTACTCTTCAGTACTCTAGAATAACCTTAAGATGTTTACTTTTACTTTTAAGTTTCAATGTGGCTAAAACAATAGCTGTAACATCAACATCAGCTGTAACATCAACATCCAGGGCTGAAAAGCTCAACATGATTCTAGATGTATGGAGATTAGAAACACAGTGGGGCACTTCCTGTATTAACACTTAATGACATCACAACGAGGAACACAGTGTTTTCAGTTTGAGAAAAACTTAAATATGCAAGATATGTGTGTTAAACATGTATGAATGAAAAACACAAGTCCGGGTCTGTTTGTGATGAGGAAGCAACATTATCAAAACAACATAGGTCAAAAATAGTGCGACATAGGCCTTTTAATAATTATCAGTGTGAAATGTGCTGAACTATATCTGTGCTAATCTGGATGATGTGGCCAAAAAGATTCTAGCATTGACCAGTGCCTCACTAGTTTTGTACTGCTGAGCCAATCGCTTCACTCAGCCTTGTGCGTATGGTGAGTGAGCAAATGATTGCAGGATGTCAAAGGTGCGGTAGACACAGATCAGCAGCCATGTTTCCAGCATTCAGCCCCACGGCAGCTGTGGCTACTACTAAAACTAAATTTGTACATCTACAACTGTGCGACTAATGTAATACGGAGGATGTATCGCCCGCCTCTCTCCAGGAGCGAGTGTTTTCCACATAATGCCACTAAAACATTTTACTAAAGTTTGTAGGAATAACAAACAGAAAATGGCTGCCAGCGTTTAAAACAAGCTCAAATTCATGCAGTGCACTCACACAGACAAATGCAGAAGCCATCGACATGTTCAGAGCAGAGACAAAGTGGTGGGACCCAGCCACTTCAAGAGGCATTTATGGCAGAAGGATTTCAGAGTTAAATTTATAAGAAAACACCAAACAGCAGGTGCAACAGTACGAGAGCTCAGTCAGGGTTCCATCATATTTTCTCTTTATAGAAATATCATCTTTTCAAAATACATTTAAAGCCTTTTCTTGCATAATTTTAAATAAGAAAATCAAATTGAATGTTTTTAGCTGTCTGACAATTGAAATTCTAGTTACACTACAACAAAATTACTTGGAATGAAATAACCTATGGCGATTTCAGATGAGTCAATAATATATACTGGAAACCCATGGTTTGCTGTTCTATGCATAATTAGACAATTATTTAATCATGTTCTCGCGATTTTTCATGTCAAAATAGCTTAAATTTGTATGCATATAAAAGTAAAGTCAACATGCTGCACAGTGCAATTTCAAGGTTTTAGACAAAAATCTATTTGACCACTCATGGCCAATATTAGAAGAGCATTTCATCCAAAGAAAAAAAGCCACTTGAAAGTAAAAACCTGGTGGAACCCTGGTGGAACCCTGGTGGAACCCTGGGTCGTGCTGTCACAGGGGACAGCAAGATTTGAAAATACAAAGATTGATCAGCTTTACAAGAATAACAAAGTGACCAAAACAGACAGGCAGACAGACAAGCGTGCAGCAAGCGACCGGCACCAATCCAGCAATGAGAAGAAGAGTCACAAACGAAAAAACATGGTTGTGTCCATGGGTGCTGCTGTGGCCCATGCAACGTACAAATACATTCAGATTCTGACCCCTCCCGTGACCTCCCGCAGACCTCCAGGACCAAGGAGGGAGCAGGAGGGGCCAGAGGGGGGCCGGGACCACAGATTCCTTGGCTGGTATCGGGGGTGCACATGGTGGCACCCCCCCCACAGTGAGCCCGCCGGAGGACAGTCTCTACAGGGAGGTGGAGGGCAGCTTCTTGACGCGCCGCTGGGCCAGGAAGGAGCTCTGGATGGGCTTGAGCTCCGGGGTGGGCTGGGAGTTCTTCAGGGCTGAGTATGTGGCTGCCATGGCTCCCTGGACACAAGAACAAAGGAGTCAGGACAGATCGCAAGTTATGCGGAAGCATGAAAACAAACTACAGTGAGGCAGTCGACAGCTTTTAGTTTAGTTTTTTTAGTTTTAGATTAATCGGTTGATGGTGTCTTATACCCGCCACACACGACTGAATTTTTCAGTCTTAAGCAATTTTTAAAAGTGAGAGAAAAAGTGCAAACCACAGAACAAAGAGAATCTAGTGAGATTTTAATCTATGAGCACAAAGACTGCAATGGGATACCGCAGCAAAGAGACAGCGTGCTACAAGCTAAAAGTTGTGAGCACATGTTTGACAGTTGTTTCCCGTCTACAGTAAAACAACTGCTTTGAGGCTGAAGTGTTGTATAGATCAGAGCATTGCACCTCTAGTTTAGATGCAAGTCAAACTGTGCTATTATGTTACTATTTGAAATGTGGTGTGATAGCTCGGATAAATGCTTTTAATGCACACAAGGCGGACGATAAATTGATGATTCTAGTGAATGTGTATGGAGTTTAAAAACACAGTGGAGCGATTCTTGTATTACCACATGACTAAACTAAACAACTAAACAGCTACTCCATAAGAGGATGTACCAACACTGGTGTGAGAGTTCCTCTGGACCCCAGTCCACTGTACACTTCCATCTCAAAGACACTAACTACTCCTTTGAAGATGGTGAGGTTCAGATTTCAGACAGAGAAAAGAAATGGTTTGAGAGGGGAGTTAAAGGAGATATTTTTGTTAGGAAAGAGAATCCTTCTTTAAACAGGAAGAGGGCCTGAGACATAATCTCTCCCCCATCTACAACTCCATCCTCAGACCCAGAACAATGAGAACAGTAGAAGGGTCATTAAGGGCTGAATAGGGTAGTTTCAGATGAAACTGGAGACAAAAGCTGTTTACAATTTCGGTGTAGTTAATCCCTAAACTTCATCACTTTGAATAACCAATCACAGCAGACGTCCCTCCCCCAATATGCTTCAAATCTGGAAGGAATATCATGTGTATTCTGGAGTACAACATGTGTCATGAGTCTTTTATATAATAAATACTAGATTGAGCATGCAGGCGATCACCTTGACCAGGGAGGGGTCCTGGTGGGGCAGCTGGCTGTTGGGCAGCTTGTCGCGGTGGACAATCCAGGGGTGTCTCAGCACCTGCTTAGCTGTCAGCCTCTGGTGGGGGTCCACGTGGAGCATCTTTGACACCAGGTCCTGGGGCAGAGCACATGTACAGTCAGCTCTGGTGTTTCTAGCTTCATGAGTGAAAAAGCCCTGAGGCCATGGAGCACTCTGGGAACCTCCTGCCTGCTTGGTTCTTTGAATAACAAAACAACACTTAACAAACTGGATCTTATTTTTTCTAGGCAAAATAACAGACACAAAGGCGACTGAGAAGTGCAGGATAAATGTTGCTTTAATTTCCCTCAGGATCAATCAAGTATCACCCAATTTTTATTTAAATTTGATCTTTCTCAAGTAAACACTGCACTGTAAAATAGTGTGACTAGCTTAAATTGTAGAAAAAGAGGGACGCGCTGTTGTGTGTGGCGGGCTGATATGACACCATAATTTTTTTTTGTTTTTATCTATCGTAACATAGAGAAATCAACAGATTACAACCCTGAGAGCCACTACACCCAAGAACACGGCATTTCTTTGTGAGAAAAAATAGGCACATTGTTTACTGGTGATATCGGAGAATTTCCCGAGCTGTTGTATTGGTCTAATATAGAACATTTAGCAGATTTTTTCTCCATTGCCCCAGCCTCTGTGCGTCCATGTGTCGCTCCCACTTTATCCTCAGTGGATCAGATTTGTCTTTTTGATCAGACTAAAGGAGTGAAAATATGAATTTATATTCCAGATAAATATATTTTTAAATTATTTTGTACAAATTTGTAAACTTCACTATAACTTAACATAAATTTGGTCTGTCCTATACATTAAAAAAAAAAAATCTAATACAAATTCATAAAATCTTAATATTGGTATTGGCAAATATTGGTTATTGGCCACAACAGCAAGACAAATATTGGATACTGGTATTGCGATGTAAATCTCGCTTTTTATCATTCTTGTGGCATTAATGAAAAACTGGGACATTGTCTAAATGAGTAGGACGAGGGACAGGGCCCTGTACTGGTTGTCCAGGACAGAAGAGGGACAGGGGCCATACCTTGGCAGCGTCAGACACCGTGTCCCAGTTGCCTCCAGTCAGACTGAAGTGGCCGTTGCCTATTCTGTTCAGGATCTCATTGGGCGTGTCCTCAGGGCCGTTGGCGAATGGAGTGAAACTGTAAGGTAAGAAAAGTGTTAACAACAAAACCACAATGGAAAAAGGAAGAAAGGGCATCTGACTGAATGAACATAGATACAGTATGTTCCTTAAAGGTCCTGTACCTGACATTTTTTTGTCATAAAAATATGAAAAACAGAAAAAGTTAATTTTAAACGGTTTGTAGTGGTCTAAAGCTATTCCTCACTGACCTTATGCAATCTGAGCATTCTAATTATTCACCACGATGAGTTTATAAGGGCTTTCCACAACCACGGCAGAGATTTGCTGTCACGGTAAAGCAACAACTTACAAATATATGCGCACTTCCTGATTATCTGACAATAAAATGCTTTAGAATTAGATTCTAATTAGATGCAGACAGTACACAGTGGATTTGACTGAAATACATGGTAAAAAAAATGTGTACAGGGCCTTTAAAATGTGATAATCTTGCATCATTAAATTTATAAAGCGCTTTTGTGGACACTCAAAGACGTTTTACAGAACATTATTCATTCAATCTACAGTCGGTGGTGGGAAGCGACTATTGTAGCCACTCACGTACTAGGAAATGTGGGTGAAGTGCTTGCCTAAGGACACAACAAGAGCACCATGTGGCATCTGACACATACGGCCTGGCCTTGCTCAGCCTCTGAGACATGACGAGATCGGGCTTTGACAGTGCAATTTAATAGTCAGGTAGTATTGATAATGAGTCTATGGCTCACATTTGCTCAGTAAAGTCATTATCTTGATAGGCCTGTTAGGTTTCAGCTTTTCAGTGGACAGAAAGGAGTCTAAGTTCAATACATTCTACATTCAAATACACTGCCAGGCCTAAAAAAAGTCACCACTAAAAGGTCACACACTCACAAGATTTATTTCCATCCAGTGTTGCATTAATTTTTCTCCAAGATGTTGCATTGATGCTGGTAGAGTCTGACCTCTGCACAAAGCCTTCTCCAGCACATCCCAAAGATTCTCAATGGGGTTAAGGTCTGGACTCTGTGGTGGACAATCCATGTGTGAAAATTATGTCTCATGCTCCTGAACCACTCTTTCACAATTTGAGCCCGATGAATCCTGGCATTGTCATCTTGGAATATGCCCGTGCCATCACGGAAGAAAAAATCCATTGATGGAATAACCTGGTCATTTAGTACATTCAGGCGTCAGCTGACCTCATTCTTTGAGCACAGACTGTTGCTGAACCTAGATCTGACTCGTACCTATTTGCTTAGTTAAATCCAGGAGGCGACCTTTTTTTGGCCAGGCAGTATATATAGAGATATTTTGTAGTAAATCCTTAGGTACAGGTTATGGGATCAGTTGTGAACAGGAGGCACTCACCCGGCCAGCATAGTGTAGAGCAGCACCCCCAGGCTCCAGATGTCACAGCCCTCATCATAGCCCTGCCTCTTCAGCACCTGTCAATCAAACAGCAGAGTATTAGCATACGTCCAAACACACATAGCACAAGGTGCAGAATTAAAGGTGTGATCCTTGATTTGTCTTAAAAAAACATGAAAAATCCACTTCAGTTCATTTGAAATGTTTTGCATTGGTCCAGAGTTATTCATCATTTCCCTTATGCATCCTGAGCATCCTGATTATTTACTTTATAATTACCAAATACAAATTTCAGAGACCAGATAGGAGTTGAGCGTGACAGCAATGCAAAAAACAACTAGCATCATATACATGTGAAAAAACAGGTACAGGACCTTAACCCTAAAACTATTTCAATTATGTTATGTTTTGTAATTTTACTCTACTCTATTTTGCAGTGGTGAACTGGCATATGAGAAATTCTGATAGGGCTGTTTAGATTTACTAGAAAAAACTTTTTTTTTTCTAGTAAATCTATGACACTCGTGGATAATTATTTGACATTTTTGTTCAGTTTAAATCTCATTGTATTTAAAACATGTGAATAAAGGAAATGTGTCCATTGACTTGTGCCTGCTCCGTTATGACAAATCACAGTAAATATTGTCACAACACATTGGGCGTGTAGGTGAAAATGGGAGCAATGGTATTGCAAATGCATGACAATAAAGATTATTCAAGCATAGATGGATACTCGTGGAGAATTAAAGCCATGACTAATCACAGAAAAGACAACAATCACAAAATGACATGTAAAAGACATGTAAATGAGATTTGTCTTCACACAAAGGCCAGTACAATATGAGAATAGAGCTCAGGACCTTCAGTGGTTTAGTGGTCTCATTCAATCTCAAAAGTTAAGCTGGTGGCAAAAACTGTTGTTGTCTCCTTAGGCAAGACATTTCAACTACATTGCCTAGTATGAATGCGGTGTATGCATGAGTGTTGTGGTTGTCAGAGGGGTCAGTCTGCCCCAGGGCAGCTATGGCTACAATAGTAGCTTAGAGTGTGGAGTGAATGAATAATGCAAACTTATAAAGTGTGGCAAAGTGGTTTATATGACTAATCCATGATTGTTATTATTATATCATTGTTGATCATTATCAAAGTGAATAAAAGTTCTGTGTGAGTCTTGTTTGATGTGATGTGAAGGGAGCTGACCTCAGGGGCGACAAAGTTGGCGGTGTAACATGGTGTCATGAGCAGACCGTTGTTGGCTCGCAGCTGCTTAGCGAAGCCAAAGTCACAGATGCGGATAGACTCGGGGTTACCAGACTCGTCCACGTACAGGATGTTACTGGGCTTCAGGTCCCTGTGCACCACCTGGACGCACCACAGCATACAACAATACCAGTCAGTGCTGCACGATACACCGTGAAAGTATCAATACCACAATACTGGCTGATGCAATAATCAATATCGCAACAACACAATCTTCTTCATTTATGGAAAATTAAAAGAACGAAAGGCAGAGTTTGTTAATGATTTGCTACATTAGTCCTACATTAGACTAGATTTGAACTTGTTTTTTTTTTCTTAAGTTTTATTTTGACCCAGTTTGACTAGAAAATGAAGGCATGGGCATTTTTTGTTTTAATTTAACTGAACTAACTGTGCCAAAAAGTGTATTAAAATATCGTAAAAATAATGTCAAACATAGTTTTTATTGTCAAATGTTGCATCTTTTTCTCATATTATGCAACTCAACAAACTAAACAAGATCTATGACATAAAAAACTATGGGTTCAGGCGAAATGAGTTTTGCCTGGAGTGTCTCCCCTTAACTAATGTAAAATTATGATAACACTGGGTTACAAAAAAAATATTTTTGAAAGTTGTCTTTGTTTTTTCAACTGAATTAGGACCATTTAGCACCGCTGAATAAAAAAAATTATATCCATTTTTTTCAGTCAGGTCAGGTTTTTATGCTAATTTGATTTAGAAAAATCCGATCTTCTGACTAAATTGATTACAATTTTGTGACATTATCAGTTGATTTTCTTTAATATTTTCTCATCCAAAAAATATTTTAGGAGATAAAAAATAGTTTTCTAACAGAATGTATTAATTAAATGTTACGTTATGTTAATTGATAAAGGTAAGTACATGTAAATTGGAACGTTATGTTATCATTGTGCAAAATTCAGGACATGAACATCTGTTTTAATGAACCCCTTGAATGCTAAGCAGCAGGGATGTCTCTCTTCAGAGTCCAACAGTAATCAGCCATCATGACTGCATCCCAGCATCCCTGATACCTGGTCTCCATCTCTTTTATGTCCTGATGGAATCTCTCCACCTGCTCATCACTCAGTGATTCCAGATTCTCAGGAAACCTGAACATTTAGCTCCTTTTGGGAAAAAGGATGTGGAGCATCATCATTAAAACCACACTGGAGGAATCTTTGTCACTGATGTCAGGAACTTCTACAAAGACAGGTACTGGAATTTCATCACAGTGAGCTACAGGATGACGTGCTGATTCACGGTCAGGATACTTGAGGCTGCTTCGGTTCTTTCTGTTGATCCCAGTCACATCAATAGCCCAGAAGTAGCTATTGATGTCGGCTCCCTCCAAACCATGGGAATTCCAAACTTCAGACAACTCTTCTTGCCTTTAGTCCACTGACGCCCAAGCTTCATCTCGATCACCAAGTTTAATACCAAAATAAGCATGGTAAGCATGCTTTATGAAACTTGTGACTTGATTCCTGTTAGGAACATTGGTGTATTCACCGCAGATGTAGCAGAATATGTCAGGCTAATTTTTGCAAGATCTTCTAGTCGAAGCCATTTCATTCACTTGTAATATTAAAAAAAACAATTAGTCATAAGTTGGCACATGCAAAATCTTCAGAATTTGTTTATAGTGAGAAATATAACAGAATTTTGCATCATATGACGTGAAAATACTCATACATGTAAACAAAATTGTCCAAAAACAAATATGTAGCTTAGTTCAGAACGTTGACCTGATTGAGCAAAACCAATGTGATTTTTGGATTCAGCACATCAAAATGATCCTAAATCAGCTAAAATTTCTTAGACAATAAATTTAGTGTTGACCAGTGTAATTATCCCACCAAACCAAGTCCTAACCCCTGAATGGAGCCGTGTAAAGGCAGCGTACCCCTTGAGAGTGCAGATACTCCACAGTCTTGGTGATGGTGTGCAGGACAGCACTGGCCTCTCGCTCCGAAAAGTACTTCTGTTTGAGGATCCGATCGAGCAGCTCCCCTCCTCTCATCAGCTCCGTCACCAAAAACACCTGCTTCCCGTTATCATACACCTGAGGAATAATGCAATAACATGGGGACTAAACCGGGACTAAACCGGGACTAAACCGGGACTAAACCGGGACTAAACCGGGACTAAACCAGGACTAAACCAGGACTAAACCAGGACTAAACCAGGACTAAACCAGGACTAAACAGCTCCCCTCCTCTCATCAGCTTTAAATCCACATCAAATCAACTCTACATTTAGACTGAATCAGGCGCTGCACCAAGGAGCCATGCCAGTAACTTCCTACTGCCTTAAGCACGCCAAATAGCTTAACTCACGAGCAAAATTATATGACATCAAACTAGACCTGGACTAGACCCGGACTAACATTAGTTTGTATGTTTTGTGCCACATGTGCCTGCGTGCAGAGGCAGCTGTACTTACATCCTTGAGTGTGATGATATTTGGATGCTGTCCATATCTGAGCAGGATTTCGATCTCTTCTGAAGGGTCTGTGGCCGTTTTATCGATCATCTGTCAAACAGTCAAGTACTTTAAAACCAAATCATTGTGAAACTTCATGTTGTTTGTTACAAAGCCACATCATCCCAACCGTGTAGAGCAGCACACAAACATAATATAAAGTTATAATAATATGAAAATAATTTTAAATGTCAGTGTTATTAATCACTATATTTATTACATTTAGAGAAAAATGGGGCTGTGGTTAAAGATCACCACACTGAAGCTTTAGACAGCTACTAGTGAAGATTAGAAGGAATCTTAAACACCTCCTGTTCACTGGCTCAAGCGTTACCTCCACGAAGGACTGTTTCATTCATACAGTTTGAAATAAATGTTGTTTTGGTTTTTCTAACTCATCATGTCTCTGTCCTCATTTGGTGAGTGTCTTTGCTCTATTTTCAACAGTACCAACTTCTAGCTGGTCCTCCTCAACAAGGTAAACTGTACGTTATAATCAAGTATAGTACAAGCATCAGGGATTCGTGCATGGTTTGTGTAAGCTGCCTCGGTTCATGGTCGACATGTCATCATTAAAGCTCTGTCACTTGTCATGTATGTGAAGCCATGTTGCCAGATCTGAAGACTTTTTAAAATAATTGTCTGTAGGCCGTGCTCTTACAGTTAAAAAAGTCACGGCTGAACCCGAGTTGGCTGCTGGGGTTTAGGTCATGAGGATTCAGACCAGACAGAGCCCTTTAGGTTCTAACCAACTGGATTTCAATATTGAATCTGGCAACACAAATGAGAAACTCATGTGAGCCTCATTCTGATTTCTGATTGGATAATCATCTTGAGAAATAAAACATCAAATTATAACAACTTAGCCAAAATGTCCAATGTTTTAGTAATTAAGAATATCTCAGCGTTAAAGTAAAATCAGTAAAAGCTGTATTTGATTTGAATATGTCAAGCTCATGTGCTGGGACAGAGTTAGGTCATGTTTATGGAATTTAAATCAAAATCCTACATACAGTTCCTACAGGGTTCTGACCCCTGAATATTATACGTCTTACAATAAACATATTCCCTTATTTTGCTTTGTTGCTAAACTCTAGACTGGACCAGAGCCTCTGTATAAGCTTTGATTCTGCAGCTTGTGTGAACGTCATCTTCTCTTCCATACCTTGACTGCATATTCTGTGTTGGTGGCTTTATGGATGCAGCGTTTGCAGACAGAGAAGGAGCCCATCCCGATGTCCTCCTTCAGGATGTAGCCGTCACTGAACAGGAGGTTCTTCCCATGGAGCTGCTGCAGGTACACAGCCCAAACACAATCAGAGTTTAGAGCATGTATCCCAGCTGCATTGTACTAGGGTGCATATCTATAGCTTAAAACTACTTCAGCAAAAAATATCATTTCAGAGAGGTCAGTGTGTCCACATCAGAATCTTTTAGTCTGAACCTAGTCAAGAAATCGGTCGGTCGTATTCCGATATGATAAAATATATTGACGTGTAGGTCAGTAAATGATAGAGGGAACCATATATTTTTGACCTCAATATTCATCATGTGTACATTTCATTTTGCAAAAGTGGTGAGATTTTTGTTATTTTAGTTGTAACATGAATAGATTTGAGTGGTAGAGAGTTGAATAAGTAACTACTGCTATCATAATGCTCTCACAGATCTAAAAATCAGATCACAAGAGTAATCAGATAACCCAATGACTAATCCTCTGTGTGTCTGTTTACAGATCATCAAAACTACCTGGTGACACGTGTTTTTAAAGCAACTGTTGTATTTGACAAAGATTTTTAACATTGTCACTTTCATTTTGGCCTGTGCTCACATCAGATACAACTGTTTACATGACATTTCAATAATGGTATAACTCCAGAAATCAGATGATCAGATTTTTCGTGTACAGCTCCAGCCAGAAAAGCTTCCAGTCCCCTACGCTCGTCTTTTCGCACGTCTGTAATACCCGCTCCTCATGAGCCAGCCCCACGCTCAGAAGGTGACGTTCAAATGCAACAAACGTGTTAATCACTGCTCATCACTCTCATCACTGCTCATCGGGGCCAGAGAGCAGAAGCTGGGACTCTACACACACACACTGCCAACTGTCAAGAAGAGCAGCGCTATTAGTTCATCTGTTTTTTATATTCCTCGTTTTTAGGCCAGGGTCGGCAGAGTCAAGTGACTGAACAATGATTTGGCAGACTTTTATGCCAGATGCCCTTCCTGATACCACCTCCCACATTGGGCGAGATTTGATCTGCCTGAAAGACTAAACACTTACTAACGTCAACCCACATGCCAGTACTTGATTTACATTTATTTATCTTTATATCTATTGATCTATCCTTCTATCCATCCAGCCATCCAACTGGTGATCTTTCTTATTTTGCAGTTAAAGGTCCTGTGCCTGATTTTTTCATGATGTACATGAGCAGAATGTGTGTTGCCCTAGCACAGGTATATTGTGTAAGCCGCTCTTGAGGTCAAAATATGTCCACTGTGTGCTGTCTGAGTCTAATTGGGAAGCATTTCCTTGCCCAATAATGATAATAATAAAGTGCTCGTTAACATGCTAGCTAAGGTTAGCTTTACCATCACAGCACAACTCCACTCTGGTCTCTGAAAGTCATGACAAGTGTTTATGAACTCACCGTGGATAAGTAGAATGCTCTGAATGCATAAGGTAAGTGAGGAAGAACTTTGGACCACTGCAAAGCGTTTAAAATGAACTAGTTCTGCTGTATTTACTGTTTTTGAGACAGTAAATATCAGGTACAGCACCTTTAATTATGTGGTTTATAAAAAATACCATGTGTAGAAGATTATGTCATCATTCAGGATGGTCTTACCTGGACGACCGGGTGGGGAGTGGGCTGCACTGGCTGTGCAAAGCCCTCCTCCTCTAACAAACTGGATGCCACAAAACTGAAGCCTCTGAAGAGCTGGTGGGCTCCAGCGCTGGGGGGTACACCAGGGGAGTCTGCAGAGAAACATGCACAATACATTATCTTTAAAGAGAAAACACCTGTACCCTGTAGTTTAGACCTCTCCAAATCCTTTCTTGAAATGTATGGGACTCTTAACAAATCAATAGAGAAGCTGGTGTCTCCGGAGCACAGACAGGTCATTTTCATGAAATTTTAAATAAAAATCTTATACACCCAAACATGGACCCTGCAAAGGTCTAAAATTATAGGAGGTCTAAAACTAGTGGAGTCAGACAAATGAAATGTTTGTGTCCCATGTCGGTGTGCGTGTGTGCCCTCTGACCTTTGGGGGTCCGTGAGGTAAACTCGGAGTCGAAGTAGAAGGTGTCGTCTGGGCGTGCCACAGCTGGTCTGAACGGAGGTTTCACTTCTCGTCGAAACAGTTTCTGCATAAGAACAGCATCAAAATACAAACAATACATCAAAAAACTTTTCATTTATGTGCTTTTATTGTTGAAAAATGTCCACATGACATTTCTGACCCCTCTCTGTACGTTGTTTTATGAATGACCCTTGCTCTCAGCACAGAGCATGTGGAGACAAGGCTCAAGCCTCAAATGCAGGACTACAGGATTACAGTGGTCCCTCACTATATCGTGGTTCACCTTTCGCGACCTCACTGTTTCATTGATTTTTAAATTTTATTTTTTTTTTACAGTGTAAGAGCGTGCATTGTGTTCTGCACCCTGATTGGCTAAGGGACTGTAGAACATTGTCCATCAGTCTCCTCCATACCGTGTCTCCCACACAGAACAGAATGTGTTCAGCCAAATTTACATAAATGTTGAATCGACACTACAGTGGAGTGGCACCAGGACAAAGAGGCACGGTCAGAGGAACTGTCAAATACACAAGAGTCACTATTAATGAATTAAACAAGAGACAAATGTGAGAAAATGTTAATGCCTTTCTGAGAAAAGTGTATAAAGTGTGTGGTGAGGGGTTTTACAGTCTTAAAACATATATAATAATTGTAAAAAATAAAGCTGACTACTTCGTGGATTTCACCTATTGCGGGTTAATTTTAGAACGTAATAAATGAGGGACCACTGTACTTTAACATCACCCGAAATACAACCTTCAGTAGGCTAATGATTAGGGAACACCATTACAACACTCAAAAGATTATTAAAGTCGATTTTTAAGACTATGTCCCCTTTAATCTACAATTCAAAACAAATGTTGTATGGGCAAATGTCCTCAAACTGGTGCCAAACTGGAGCCTCTAGCAGAACATGTCACATGCCTAAAATCAAAGTAATGAACACAACTAATTCAATGGTCAATATAATATTTAAAAGTAAGTTGAAAGATGGCATTTGGATAGCATGCACAGCTAAATTAGGACAAGTAGAGCAATAACATCATAAGTAACATCATCAAGCATCATAACTTATGATGTTACTTATGATTCATAAGTAACATCATAAGTAACATCATAAGTAAGCACTGGCCCATCTCTCATTTAACTGATGTAACGGTAAAAGAAGTCCTACATGAATCCAGCAGGCCCTACTGAAACCACAGGCAGAAGATGCTTACGTTCCAGTCGATGGTCGAGAAGAAGCCATGGCGCTTGATCTCTTCTGCTCCGTCTGATCCAGAACCTTCAATAATACAAAGTTAGTTAAAGTCATATCTCTCTCCATCTCATAAGAAACTGCTGCACAAGAGCGAAAGCATCCATGCATTTGGTAGTTAATCAAAGAAGGTGTGAAGAGTGCTGTGTCACACTGAAAGAATGTCAAATACATGTTAAATATTCTGATAATGTGATTAATCTTACTTTTATTTGAATGAAGTGGCAGATCAAGTGTGTTGACTCGGGCGTATTGCACATTGAAGATTTATGTAAACCAGGATCATCTATTACACTGCTCAAAAGGTTGTCAAAAGTGTTGAAAATCAGATATTAAAACTAGTATCAAAACTAGATACTCATCAGAATAAATATTGACACTAAAAAAAGTCACATCAACTGGACAGAAATGAACCTGTCCGGGAATATGTTTAGAATGATGTTGAACTGCATCTTTCACAAGTATAAGACACAGATAGTATACACACACACACACACACACACACACACACACACACACACACACACACACGGACCACTATGAACCGACTGGACATTGAGGGATCACACACATATAAGACACATGGGAACAGAACACAAAGCACTATGATTTAATGTTAAAAATGATGTTGTCTAAATAAGGAGTGTTTTTAATAATCATTATGGAATTGGTATTACGTATTGAATCTATTCTTTAGTAGTGGCAAAAACCCAGGTGGGTTCACAGGGCAAAGTGTGGTAAATACCCAGAGCGCGGTACATACCCAGAGTGTGGTACATACCCAGACGGTTGGCAGGGTTCCTCTTGAACAGAGCTCGGAGTAGAGACTGTGCCTCTGCGCTCAGGAACTGAGGCATCCCCAGACGAGCCCTGAGATCACACACTGGGTCAGGAAAGTCAGGCAGAGTCTTTTCAAAGTGCTAAACTACACGCATATCAGGATTTAAAACTCGTATGAGCCATGTCATAAGGCTGTTTTCTTGTACATTATTAAGAGCAGATTTATAATACTCACTTTAAAATCATGTTCATGGTTTCTTTGCGGTCCTTCCCTTGGAAAGGTAGTGCCCCAGTCAGCATCTCAAACTGAAAAACACAGTCATGTCAGCTGTGCATTCAGGGTTCATCTTCTTGACTGATACATTTTAGTTTAGGTTTTAGTTGTATAACATTTTGCCAATAAAAACGTAATTTACTAAAAACAAAGAAAACTGAATAGAGGGGACAAAAGTAGGGACTGGTCTGATGTTTTGAATGTGCGAGGAAGTGTATGTGGATTTTCTTGCATTTTTTGACTAAAATAGAAATATATATACATATATATTTAGAGTAAAATCTAAACAACATTTATTTAACTAAGATGTCTTGTCAAAAAAATATCAACACACATTTAAATAGTTACAATAAACCGTCTGCTCTTACCATAAGTACACCAAATGACCACCAGTCGGCGCTGTGGGTGTGTCCCTGACGGTTGACTACTTCTGGAGCCATGTACTCCACAGTTCCACAGAAGGAGTAGGCCTTCTTCTCATGGTCAATCGCCTCTTTACACAGGCCAAAGTCTGGACAAAACAAAACATTTAGTCATTCATACATCCTGTTAGACTGGATTCATTACACAGATAACAGACAGATAACAGACTTCAACAGGTCAAAACATCAACATTTTCAATCTTTAACTGCTGATTTTACAATTATTCAACAATTATAATAGCTATACTTTGTCCTTGCCCTTATTTTCAAGTTTAAACTAAGATCTATTTAGAATGTTTAGAATTTAGAGTGTTTTTAAACTCCATACACCTTCACTAGAATCATATGGATCATTTCAGTCCTGGAATTGTCAATCTCTACTGAACTAAAGGTGAAAGGAGCTCTTGAAAGCTATCACTTCATGACATCACAAGGTGGGACAGAGCATTTTGAGCTTTTGAGATGTAGACAGACTAATAATAAAGTGTTACTCAAACATGTATGAATAAAACAAAACACAACTGCAGGTCTGTTTTTGAGGAGGGAACAGCATTAGAACATGGATTAAAGCTATAAGAGTCAGTTTTGCACAGTATAGGACCTTTAATGTGACATGATTCTCTCGACCAGTCTCACTGAGTCAGTGCTGTGGGCTCAGAGTTCTGCTTTATGAATAAGGTTTGTGATTTTGAGTCATGATAAGATAAAGCAGAAAAGGAATGCACAGCCAAGCCCAGCAGATAGAACCGTCCATAAAGGTCATACCTGAGAAGGTCATACCTGTGAGTTTGATATGTCCCTCCTCATCCAACAAAATGCTGCAAGAGAAACAGCAAAAAACAAACGTAATCACAGAATTGAAGTTCAAATTCAACAGTTAGAATGAACTTGAAGGTGTACTAAAATATTATTATTGTACATGGTGCATTAAGAGTGCCTGAAATGCCTAAAATGGTTATGGTGGAGACAGATAGTGTCGTTATGATGCCAAAATTTGAAAGTTTATTCTCTGAAGTTTCCTCCACAGAGAGTTCATTTTGAGCCCGAGCCCCTTCCCCGGGTCAGACACAGAGCTGAGGATAAGTGTTTACATATATGGGGTTCTTTAATGTTTGGGGAAAAAAATAAAATAAAAAAAATTAATCAGTAATATATCTGCTTTGCACCAGCCCCACGGAATGAGAGACGGGCTGCTCACATTAAATCATGGAAACGTTTTCACTGCGTTAATGAGTGAAAACACGAGCCAAGACTGTGACAGTCCATGCGTTAGAGTGCTGTAGCTTGACATACACGCCATCAGGTTGATGGGCTTGGACTATGCAAGGATCTAGTTGTATTTTAGTGTTTATGGTGCAAAGAAGAAGAGTGTGCCCTGATTCAGCCGCTGTTTCAGCCTCTGCTTCAGCCTCTGCTGTAACCATATGCTCCATGTGCAGACGAGGAAACAGCCCAATGCAGATGGACTTTGTACAGGACAGTCTGCGCCTGCCTCTCTCCGCTAACTCTTTAGTCAGTCTATATTCACAATGCTGCTTTGAACTTTATCACTCAGAATCCATATCATGCGAATGGATGAGCCTCGGTGCTGCAGAGCGTGCACGCACAAAGCATGAAACCCACAGGCAGAGACTACTAACACAGCACATTATGTTAATAAGGAAAATGACACAATAACAGCATTTACAATGTGGCAAGAAGATTAATGTAGACCTGTATGATGTATTTTCAAGAAATATAAAGTCTACAGTTCATTATAAAGCTACAACTCAATATATATATAATTGTAAATGTTGTTATTTAAGACTTTACATGTTTTATATTTTCTGCTTTAGTCACATTTAGAAGTATAAACTAAAGTTATATTTATTTAAAATGTATTATTGCTTTACTTAAACTATCGATTATCGATGACACATATCTTCAAATTATCGATTATTGATAACATATATCTTCAAATTATTGGTTAAAACTTTACTAAACTAAAAAACCTTTTTTTTTTTATATATATATTTTTAAATTTTAGTATTGTAAAGTATCAGAAATCAGACACTTTAGTCACTTTTATTGCTTGAAACTCCACCACCACACATTTACAGGCACATTTAAACACATTTCATATTGAGATTATTTTAGATGATACAGATATTTGTTTTTGCTGGATTTGGTCGAGGCTTTGTACAGTGACAGTGTGAACATACTTCTCTGGTTTAAGGTCCCTGTAGATGATGCCCAGGCTGTGCAGGTGGTCCAGCCCCAACGCCAGCTCTGCCAGGTAGAACTTCACGTCCTCCTCTGTGAACATCACCTACACCACACAACAATTAGTCATTAGTAATCTGTAGCACTTTTCATTTCTTTAGTCTGAAACACTGAGGCTGGATTTTCAACTTTTAAATTAAAATAAGCCTAAAGCTCGTCAGCTGTATTTGCTATAAAGGCTTCATAAATGGCCAGTGATGTGCTCTCATGGTGCTCACTGTTCGTGTGATCACAGAGGAGCCCACAGTCTGTGTTCTGTGTTCTATGGTTTTGCATCACAATATGAAAGGAGGAAAATTCCTCTTCAGCAGTGCTAAAAGCACTGATAGCAGTTGAGCTTACTGGTCCACTGGACTGTTAGACTTGGCACTGGTGCCATTATGAACGCGGGTGTCACACGGGTTATGCAAGGTTTTATCTGTTCAATTATGTCACACTCATTTTACGTCATCAGAAAGCTTTATTTCATAAAGCAGGTCACATACTAGAATACTGGTGACATGTGAATAAAAAGAAAATGATATATTTGGTAATGCTGTTTCACATTTATTATTTTGTCACAATGACTGAAACACTTTAACATCCTCAGTGACAATCTAGCACCTTTAAAACAGCCTCAGAATTATTCACTTAGAGTTTCAGTGTGTATATCTCAGCTGTCCACACATGATTTTACATTGATTTCTATGATACTGAGTATACTGATACTTTAGAGAGGGTGACTCACCTCTTTGGACAGTCTGGTGAAGAGGTCCCCTCCTCTGAGAAAGTCCAGGATCAAGTATAACTTCCCTTCAGTCTGAAAAGCTAAACACACAATTACAGTCAGAAATAATATTGTAAAAGACATGGCACCATTAGACAAATTCATATATTTTGCACAGAGACACACCATAGTGCAGTTTGACCACAAAAGGGTGGTTGACATCAGCCAGGATGTCCCTCTCCATCTTGGTCCGTACTCGGTCTCTCACTAGAACACATGGATAATACAGTAGATGTATGTTTTCAATGTTCTTCTCATACAACAATAACACACTGTTTTTCTCTGTCTGCTCATTGAAACACAGTGGTACAATAGTTGCGTTTTGGACGCTCTGTTTAGTTAAATATCTGGATACATGAAAGTTTTGCTGGTACATTTTTGAATTTGTCATTTAAGTGACTTGAATAGTCATTTTTGAATGTTCCTCTGACTAAAACACAATGATACAGTAGTTTGACTGTTCTGTTCATTCAGATTCACAGAGGCTCTGACTCATGTACTACGTTAGCTGGAAAAGGCTTACAGTGACAAACACACTGTTCTTCTGCACATATCACCTGGAGGACTAACAATTTTGAATCACCAATTCACTACTCATACAAGTGTGCCCCATATAAAGACTTAATTTTGGCCCCATAAAACAGATGGTAAAAGCAGGAATTTCTAGAAAATCTTGGATCACTGTGTTAACAAGAAGCCTGTTAACAAGAAGTCTGTGCAGGAGGTGAAATTGTAAGGTAATATGTAGTTTATGCTGCATAATGGAGTAATCTTTAGTAGCAGTAACTATATCTGGTGCTTTTTCTTTTTGTAAAAAGAAAAGTTAAAGAATAAACACATTTTTAAGAACACTTTTTTACAGATTGCAAGCCTGTAAGTCTGCACTGGGGCTAAAAACACATGCATGACACTTCTGTGAGACACGTCTCTATGTAGTGACCGACAGGCGACAGGCGGCAGGCGATAAGTGTCGCTCCATTCTCAAGTAAACTCGCTATAACGGCTAACACCGCTGCCTGTCCTCTCCTCATTGAGCCTCACATTCTTTTATCAGTAATCTGCAAATACAACTCCCTTTTAAAACACTGCAGGAGTGGCTTTGAAGCCTTTTGAAGAGCTGTGACACGCGGCGTTCAGTGTGTGTAGTATGTGTGCTTGACACGGTCACGGTTTGGTACAGGACTTTGAACACATACACTACCAGTCAAAAGTTGTATTTTTTCTTTAAGTTACTACATTCTACATTTTATAAAGATACAGAACACATCAAATATATGAGGTAAGATATATGGAATTATGTAGCAAAGGAAAACAGTTAAATTAAAAAAAAAAATCTTTGATAGAGTTAATTAAAAAAATACTTGATATGCCAAAAGTACAAACCAGGGTTCAAACCAAAGGCTGGCTATTTTTCTACAATATCTACAATAAGTTTTGAATTATTTTGAGTTTATATTTTGTTTATTACATTTCTTACAAGTTCATTCATAATACAGATGCCTCCAGTGAGAATCTACAATGTAAATTTTATATATATATATATATATATATATATATATATATATATATATATATATATATATATATATATATATATATATATATATATATATATATATATATATATATATATATATATATATATATATAATGGAAATAAAGAAAAAACACATGAAAAAGTGTGTCCAAACTTTTGACCGGTAGTGTACATTTTTAACATGAAAATAAGCTCCCAATGGAAAAAAAAAAAAATCTAGTGATCTCTGTGTGTCTGGGCTTTGTACCTTTGAGTGTAGCCTTCTTCAGAACCTTCATGGCGTAGAGCTGGTTGGCATCAGGAGGCGTTACCTTCCGAACCAAAAACACCTACAATAACAATGCAACACCTTTCATCAAAAACAGACTAGAACAAGCCTGATCTGCTCTCCACATCTGAGGAAATAAGAGTCTGTAAAATTCACTTTGTGGAACTTTCTACCATGTTATTAACGTTCCCTCATCAAAAACATGCCTAAAGAGGTTTTAGATGTCATCCATGCATGTTTCAGGAATCTATCAATCTCTCCTGGGCCCTACTCAAACCCTCCTCACAGTTATCACTAATATCTAAAGCTCTGCCCACACGCCTACATCACCCATGGCTCCATATGACAGTGCACAATACTCTACAACTTCTCAAACCTGATGTGATATGCAGTAGTTTCATAAGCGGGATGCAGCTGATTGTGTTGTGCGGGCGCTCTGTAGGGGAAGTTACTTAGCACAGAGAGCAAAGGGAGGGGGCACACAGAGGGTCCAAAAGGAAACTGAAACTCATTAAACACATTAATACTTTGTTTTTGGTGAATATATAATTTTTAAAACATAAAAATTGACACTGTGGTCTAAATATGTTTCGTGTGAGTAGTTAACTCAGGGGTGGGCAAACTTTTGACACGGGCCACAATGGGTTCTAAAATTTGACAGGAGCCATGTCCCAGGATATATATATATATATATATATATATATATATATATATATATATATATATATATATATATATATATATATATATATATATATATATATGAATATATGATCAGTCTATGTTTTGGTATGGTTATGACTTGTTTACCTCCAGTTCATCATGGTATCTTGACACGTAAACCCACAGATTAATGGTATTTCCACAGACTATTATTTTAGCTCAGTAAGTATTGCACATGGCATGGCTTTAGTAATACTCCCATGTCCCATCTTTGTTATAAAAGCCAAAATACGTCCAAATATCATCTCACCGTAGGTGAAGTACAGTCATTCCTGGGCATTCTGAATATGGCAGTGGTATATTACATTTGTCGTAACGGCGGGGTTGCGGGTGGACCAAAGACGTGCAGGACTCAGGACAGGTTTACAGTGTTTTATTTATTTGCATGCATTATTTGCATGTGGAGAAAAGTTGAACAGTTGAACAGAAAGCAGTATCTGACAACAACCTGGCCAATTTACACACAGCTCGTACTTGCAATTTGAGCACCTCTGTCTGAGGTTACTTTTGATGTCACACATTCTGGCCCCGAGATAACACCTAAAAGTGAACAGTCACTGCTGGCAGCACCATGTCTCTAATTTTAGAACGTCCAATAACAAGTTTAACGTGTCCATTTGTAACCCTCTGTAACCCTGGCCTCCAAAACTGCCACTACACTACACTTCACACAACTGTCCCTGTCCTCAGTAAAGGAGCCAGGGTTCTGACTCCACATATGACAACGTGAGCAGGACAGAGCGAACGAAGCAGAGGAAGGTCCAGCCATGATTCTATTCAGCTGGGCGAGCTCAGGCTGAAGCTAGTGAGAAGGGCTTTTAATCCACATAATACTAAGCGCTTAGGAACCGATATGGCCAGTTGCCAACTGTATGTAAAGGAGTAGATCAACCCATGGAAGTATTTGATCAATCCATGGATTAAAAATAACAGAAGAGACAGACAGGGACAGATAGCAACACAACTCGCCAATAGAATACACTCACCAGGAAGTGACATGACAGTCATTAAACTAATACATGTTGCATCCCAAAAAGTATGTAGTGATACATACACACAATTGGCTACATGAGATCAAGTCTACATCTTTTTTTTCCATACAGAATTTCAAAGAGGCAATACTACACTATGCATGTTATTCACATTTAGAACGGTCTATATGTGCCGCAAAGTCCACTTTTCAGCTGCTTGATGAATGCTTATGATAAAAGCAGAGACTATAGTACATGCTGCACATATATTTTTAGATAATTGGGCATTTCTATTTTTTACTTTACATATTTGTAAAATGAGAGACGTTGGGACAGATGAAGTGCTGAGTACCTTTCCGAAGGAGCCCTGCCCCAGGACCTTGAGCAGCTCAAACTGAGAGGCATCAGCCTTCTCCGAGCCCTCCTTCACCACATGTGTGATGTTGATCTCCTTAATCTCCCCGTCATCCTGAAAAAAACAACAACTTATCATTCATTTTATTAAGCCCAAATATTTTCTATGTATATTGTAAATAATTTTATTGCAAATAAAATAACAGTAATAAAGATAATAATAATAATAATAATAATAATAATAATAATAATAATAATAATAATAATGATAATAATAATAATAATAATAATAATAATAATAATAATAATAATAATAATAATAATAATAATAATAATAATAATCATAATAGACAATAACTCAACAGCTTGCTTTCACACATTTATAGGGAGCTCTTATTACTTTGAATGTACTTATGTAATTATGTTCTTTTGCTGTATTGAAGAAAGCAGATAAAATTATTACTAGAAAGAGGAAGCAGTTTACAAATGTGTCTGTCATATTCAAAAATGGTTTTCAGTAAATGTCACTAACCACAAACAGCCCTGACAGTAAGCAACTATTTGAAACTGTAGTTCCACACACTTAAGGTGGAAGTGCAGACACTGTGTGAATGTGTAGCTGCCCTACACCAAGCTCCTCCACCAAAACACATGGTCTCAGGCCAAAAACATCTGCATGATATGGGTGCCCAATCTGAAAGCCACTCATTTAACCTCAAGGGTTGATGACACAATCATGATAAGTACGAGTCCAAGCAGCTATTGAGCCGATACTCAATACTCAGTTCATTCTTAGTAAACAGTAAACAAACAATACCAAAATAAGACCAAAGTAGAGGTGAAAAAAGTCCACACATTTTAGCCAAATTGACTTTTTTTTTATTTTATTTTTTTTATAATGGGTTGAATACATTTAGCCAGTAATTTTTTTATTTCAAAATCTTGATTGACTAAAGTCTTGTCATGTGCATCAATAATTTGAAGTTAGTGTGGCATTAGCAAAATGTCTCAAAAGTATCTCTGATCTGACCCACTCCATACCTCTTCTCTTCTGTTGTCCACACAAATCTCTCCAAATCACAATGAAATAATTACGCAACTAATAAAAAGTTTGATTAAAAGTTGATTACTTGACCAAACTACTGAGGCAAAAAGCCTTGGTAAAAAACAGTTTAGCAGATGATGACCTGGGAATAAGAGATATATATATATATATATACACACACACACACACACACACATACATATACGTATATACTTATATACATATATACACACACACAGCGGGGGTACAGTCTTATCCAACTATCAGCCAATAACCTGTCTCTCCACAACATGGAAGCTCATGGCATCACTGCGGCTAAGATAAGTGGACACATGGATCAATACATGAGCACAGCGCAGAAGGGCATCGGCAGATATACCAGGGGAGCCAAACACCAGCTCCTGGTAGACCGAACAGTCACCCGAGACTGTACAGCTCATAAGACCAACCTGTGCACTCTCTGGATTGATTACAAGAACGTCTACGACTCAATGCCACACACGGATCACTGAATGTCTGGAGCTGTACAACATCAACAGGACTCTAAAAGCTTTCATTGCAAACTCGATGAGGTGGTGGAAAACCACCCCTGAGACCAATGGAAAGCCACTTGCACAAGCCACCATCAAATGTGGCATATACCAAGGAGATGCACTGTCCCCATTGCTGTTCTGCATAGATCTGAACTCCCTCAGCCAAATCATCAACAACACTGGCTATGGATACAACTCAGGAATGGGGCCACCTTACAAGTACCTTGATATCCCATAAGCAAATGGCAACTTTGAAGAGGAAACAAGGAAAGCAGCCACGGCCAAATACCTACGACGAGTAAGGGAAGTCCTAAGGAGTCAACTCAATGGCAAGAACAAAACCCAGGCAACTTTTTTTTATTTTTTTATTTATTTGACTGGGGCAATGCATATTGATGAACAGACATGATTCAACATGAATGTAAATACACCAGATTATAGCCAAAGGCTAATTCCCATCTGTTGTCACATAAACAGCTATGCCCTGCCAGTAATCAGATACCCAGCAGGAATCATAAGCTGGCCAAAGGAGGAGATACAGACCACAGACGTTAAGACCCAGAAGCTCCTAACCATGCATGGCGGTTCCATCCCAAATCCAGCACCCTGAGACTGTACACAAGCCATAAGGAAGGAGGCAAAGGACTAGTGAGTGTGAGAGCCACTGTCCAGGATGAAACATCCAAGTTCATAAGTACATCAAGGACAAGGCCCCAACAGATGATGTGCTCAATGTCTCAGACAGTGGAGTGCAGAGGAAGAGGTGCTGGAGGAACCATCATGGGAGGACAAGCCCCTGCATGGGATGTACCACCAGAAAATAACTGAAGTGGTTGATATCAAGAAATCCTACCAATGGCTTGAGAAAAGGCTTGACTAAAGGACAGAGGCTCATCCTGGGTGCACAGTAGAAGGGCAATAGAGCCCCAGATGTACCACACAAGACAAGCCCCAAGGTGTAGACTGTGCAAAGAGGCCCCTGAGACAACACAGCAGTGACCCTCAAACTGCAGTGACCCTCAAAGATACTGCAGAACCCTCAAGCTCCCGGGCCTTTGGTAGAGCACCTGAGTGTGGAAAAAGGATGAAACCACCCATGGAGGGAGAGCATGAGATTTTTATATATATATATATATATATATATATATATATATATATATATATATATATATATATATATATATATATATATATATATGTGTGTGTGTGTGTGTGTGTGTGTGTGTGTGTGTGTGTGTGGGGGGGGGGGGGGGGGGGGGGGGGGGGATTCTGCCAACAGGAAGCTTGCTGCTGTGCACAGCCTGTAAAAAGCTCACCCTCAGCTGTTGCCCCAGTGTAGAGCACTTACCCTAAGTGACTTGCATTTATCAAATATCAAATAAAATTTAAAAAAAGATAAATCTGGTGATGGGCCTGCCATCTGTTTATCTCCAATGATATATTAATGCTTTGCTTGGAATGTTCCACAGCATGTAAATGTATCCATCTCCATGGAGACAAGCCGGTAACGCCACTAGGCCTATTTACAGGTCACACCTGCAGAGAGATGATCGTGCTCACAGTAAGAATATTTTCCAAAGTATGTTTGAGCATAGAACATTTGTACCTGAATTTAATAACTGTACGATAAAGTTCAACATGGACTTGTACTTGTTTAGAAGTTGAAAAAGCACCCTACTGACTAAGCATGGTATTGAGAGGTTAGTTACATTCAAAGCCCTACCGTCCAGGGGTTAGCTGGGGCACACTGGAGGCTGGTCTCTGTGGGACAGTGGTCCCGGGTCTTTTTGGACAGGTAGTGGGACAGGAGGCGGCTCAGGTTGAACCTCCTCTTGTCCTTGTCCATCAGTACGAGGTCTGCATGATCCCACTGCTACCTGGCCACAAACGCCACGCTACCACCACCACACCATCACCACCCTCACTCCATCACAACCAACATCCAGCTCACACATGCCTGCATGACATGCTGAGGAGAGGTCAAAAGCCATATTCCATGGTTGTTCTTCGGTTTGTCCCTCTCCTCCCTGTTACCGCTGTCTGTATGTTCTGGTGGCAGAATGAGCTAAAGTAGAACTCCGAGGCAGGAAGGAAGCTGCACTCTCACAGCTCTGCACCGTGCACGCTGTGGTGAGAGAGAGGCAAACACAGCCCAAACAAAAACACTGGGCGGTCAAACCCAGGTCCATCTCAATAACACATTTTAAATGCGATGTACTGAAGAAAATATATCACACTTTATTGAAACCAAACAATGCACACTAACCCTTAACCAGATTTGAAAGAACTATTCTGAACACTATTATCAGAAAATCTGAGCTACGATTAAAGGTCCTATATTACACAAAACTGACTCTTGTGAGCTTTAAGCCATGTTAAAATGCCGTCACCTCAATTAAAACATATTCATAGTTGTGTTTTGTTTCATTCACACGTTTGAGTAGCTCTGTATTATTAGCCTGTCTACATCTCCAAAGCTCAAAATGCTCTGTTCCACCTTGTGATGTCATGAAGTGAAAGTTTTCAAATTAACAGCTCCTTTAGTTCAGTATTGAAGGCTCTAGTGAAGGTTAGTGGAGTTTAAAAACACAGTGGAGCACTTCCTGTATTACCACATGATGAGATCGCAAGGTAGAACAGTGTGTTTTCTGTTTGAGAGAAGAATATGCAGGGTTTGTGTGTTAAACATGTGTGAATGAAACAAAACAAAACTCCAGGTCTGTTTGTGACAAAGAAACAACATTAGAACAGATCAGAGAACAGTGTAAAACAGGCCCTTTAAAAAAGTAACATCTGAGTCGTCAAGTTATTTATACAAAACACATTAAAGAGAAGAACAAACAGACTACTACTACGACTACTACTACTACTATGACTACTACTACTACGACTACTACTACTACTACGACTACTACTACTACTACGACTACTACTACGACTACTACTACTACCAATAATATCATAATTTAAATGATCAACTTAAATGATATAAAAAAAAAAGTCGATTTGACACATTTGGAAAGCCTTTAGAACGCCCCTATCATCTGTGTAGGAGAAATGCTGTTCGTGGTGGGAGATTTCTATTCTTGTTTTGAACAGACGGAAACACGGATTTTGTGTTTTGTTCTGAAAAATATGTACTTCTGGGAGTAATTATCACTCCAGTTCACTTCTTAGCCCAGCAGTTTTATGATACAGATTATGGCAGGGTGTAAAGTGAACAGAAAGGCAAGTGAGGTGGATACACTGAAAAAAGCCTTGTAGAATTCAATTAGTTTTAGACCTTGACTATTGGACTAGTTTTCCTTAACACAATTGTAATATGAACTTCAAATAGCATATTTTGTTCCATAGAGAGATAATGTTATCTGAGAAGAAAAAACAAAAACACAACACATCTGACAGAGATATCTTGAAATATGTGAAATAGTCTCAGTTTAATAAAGGTGCACTAACTTTTCAAGGTTGCCTGCTTTTGTTCAATGGAAAAGTTGCTTATGCAGTTTCAGGTAGTGCCACTAGGCCAAGCCTGATCCAAGTCTGGTCTGTGTAGAGGTGATGCTGCTCACAGTAAGAATGCATGTTTGTAGCAATAATTGAATAAACATGGATATTTTTAATGCCATTTCATGAAATGCCCCAGACTAAACAATGGCATTTTCATAGAGACAAGCAGAAAGTAATTAGTTAAAACCACATGAAAAACGGAGCATGTTTCTGCACGGACCTGTCCAGCACCGTCTGCACAATAATGGAGAGAGTGATGTATTTTAGATCCATGAGTGAGTTTAGGGAGCGGAGTTTAGAGCACGGAGCACCACAATGATGAAAACAGTTCAATAAATGAGCGCGAGGGGAGGCAAAGGCGCAGAGGCTAAAGTGAATGACACGCGTAGCTAGCACTGCAAAATGATTGGGCTCCTGTGCTGCAGACAGAGCTCAAAGCACAACATGACACGATAAATGCACGTACATGTTTAACTCTTATCTTATTTGAAGAGAGGGGGCACACAACTTTATTTTATATACTACCTGGCAAAAAAAAAATAAGTCGCCACCTGGATTTAACCAAGCAAATAGGTACGAGCCTATAGGTACGAGTCAGGTCTAGGTTCAGCAACAGTCTGTGCTCAAAGAATGAGGTCAGCTGACTATCTGAATATACTGAATGACCAGGTTATTCCATCAATGATTTTTTCTTCCCTGATGGCACGGGCATATTCCAAGATGACAATGCCAGGATTCATCAGGCTCAAATTGTGAAAGAGTGGTTCAGGAGCATGAGACATCATTTTCACACATGGAATGTCCACCACAGAGTCCAGACCTTAACCCCATTGAGAATCTTTGGGATGTGCTGGAGAAGGCTTTGTGCAGAGGTCAGACTCTACCAGCATCAATGCAACATCTTGGAGAAAAATTAATGCAACACTGGATGGAAATAAATCTTGTGACATTGCAGAAGCGAAATCAAAACAATGCCACAGAGAATGTGTGCCGTAATCAAAGCTAAACGTGGAACAACCAAATATTAGAGTGTGTGACCTTTTTTTTTTGGTGGCGACTTTTTTTTTTGGCCAGGAAGTGTATAAATTCATTCAATCATTCATAGAAACTGTAACTGTAGTTCACATTTAATGTGGCTTGTTAACAGTACGGTCTGTTAATAAATAAACTGGTAATAAATATTCTAGGGACATTCTGATCTGGTTTGTCATTAAAACTATGAACCATAACTTAAAAAAGAAAAGCAAAAAAAAAGCATATTTTATGGAAGGTAAAAAATGTAAGTAAATAATCAAATAAAATAGTCAATAGTGGCAGTCCTAAAGTAAATAAATTCATGCTGGTCATAACTGCTCTCACAAAGATTACAATTTTGCATTCAAAGTGAAAGTTTCTGCATTCAAAGTTTATTTTGACTTTGCAATTTGTCATTTATTTTTGCAATTCAGAAGTAGTTGAGTTCTGACCTCTTACCTGTGCACTAAAATTGGCAAAGTCCTTCTCTATCCAGGTGATGTGAGCCTGGTTCTGTGGGCAGTTCAGGTGAATGAGGAAGTTAGCAGGTTCAGTTTAAGACATTACTACAGAACATGGCAGTATAATAGTGCAAGGGCAGAACAGCTGATGCTAACCAAACTGTGACAGGAAACCACTCTTCCCACATCGAATCACTTCCTCTTTTATGACAAATGTCCTTCCTGTTCTGTACTACCAGGTGCTACGCCTACTGTGACCTGACTGTGGAAATGTTACTACTACACATAATGCTCCTGCACCCAGGTTAGGTTAACTGTGACCAGTAGTAATTACTACTATGACTGTACGACAAGCTTACTCCAACTCCATACAAGCTACTATAAGGTTATGGTTGCTAAACTTTCTACTACAACCCCTAGTACTACTAACCCTACTACTACTAGCCCTACAAGTACTACTACTAGCTCTACTACTAGCCCTACAAGTATTACTACTAGCCCTACTTCTACTAGCCTATTACTGCAAGAGTTGCTACTTTACCACCGATATTACGTCAACTCTCTCAAGACTCTCTGTACAAGAGTATTCTAAAACCCTACAACAATACAATGGAGTACTCAAATACTACTTGAAAAACAAGGTTAAGTTTAACTATCTAGTGTTAACGAGTCTTATGCTTCAACATGTGACTTCCTGTACCTTCACATGGGCTCAGCATCCCACCAGTGAAGAGGAAACCCCCTCCCGCTCCTTCCAAAATACTGCACAAAGACAAGTCCACAAGTCCTGGGCAAATCTATCAGTGTCCTGACCTCCAAGACCACACAAAAACTACTCAATGAGCACCACTTGCCTCTGATATCTGAGTTTGGGTCCGAAACAGCATTCTCCACATGTCTGCAACCACATACAGCCATGTCACTGCTCCTGTCACCCACTACCAGCGTCCTCTGCCGGGTTAGCCAACACAAGTACGCAATGACAGCACTCTGCAGAATGGGAAGTGCAGACAAACTAAAGTAATAGTGCTGGTTTCCTGCTCGGATTAGGGCACACATGTACTAAAAAACTATCAAAAAGATTTCAGCGTTCAGATATTTTAATTATGAAAAATGCTCATATTTTAGGATTTGTAGAGTTCTAAACTGTGGGGTTAGCAGGTTTTACCCCATGGAGACACAGACAGGGTCATTTAGTCACTGCACTGATAAGTTTACATAAAATAATTTCAGCCACAATTGGGTTTGCTTGTTGTGACCATTCAAATTGTGATTTTTTATTTGATCGTCATTAATCCTTCAGGACAGGCAAATTAGAGGTTTTTAGAAGGAGTCATTGTGACATAGAAAGCAGCAATCTCGAGTTGCAATAGTGCGTCCAACCCAAATATTATATATAAATGGACATAAAAATATATAAATGGACAAAAACTGAAAAACTCTGTTCCCTCTCTCTGTAACTGCTGCTACATGATCCAACCACAAGCTTATAAACACTTAATCACAATCATTTTGTCTGCTCCTGAGGTTAGGTTCGTGGTGCCATTGAGGACTTTTAACCATTCAAATGATCAAATAATTAGTTTGGTACTGTTACATGCCATGGCAATGGTCCCAGTGCTTTATCACTCAAACCCATAAAGAGCACAGTGAATGTCCTTGTGTGTAATCACAGAGCTCCCCATGCCTATAGATAATGCTCTCTACTGCTTAAATTCAATTATGAGAGATCAGAGTCTGTGAGCAAGTACAGGCATATTGTCATTGTTCAGCCCGTCCCCTGGACATATACTGGGCATACACTGGGCATACACTGGGCATACACTGGGCATACACTGGGCATACACTGGACATACACTGGACATACACTGGACATACACTGGGCATACACTGGACATTTGAGTGGACAGGACACAGACACACAGGAGGAGGAGACATCCTGAGTGTGATACAGACAGGCCACTGCACTTTCAGCCTTGTTACTGTCCTCTGTAGAAAGAGTATGAGCTGATTTAATGATGGCTCATACAGAAGTAAGCCTGGAGCAGTCATATACATGGTGACAGAACCTACCTACAAATGCACACCAAGAAAACTGAATCTCTGGCCCACTCCAATTTGGAACATGGTACTTCAGTTGACAATTGTGCTTCAAATCTCCCAAATTGCATAAATATATCTGGAGTGCTGTATTCATTTACACAGCATTGCTGAAATGCACACTACTCAGAGCAAGAAACACACAGGCAAATGTGATGTGACCTTGATAAAATTGGAGAAAAAATATTTTCACTATGTGCAGATGTTCTATATATCAGTAGAACATCTGCACCTAAAAGTCTTTGGCTTGCATTGAATTCAATCAAGCTTTATTTCAGACTCAAGGGGGTTCTTATAGATTCTAATTCTATATTAAAGAAAATGTAAAAACAGACAGAAGCCAAACAACAAACAATGATATTTTGTATTCCACATTTACAGTTTGTGATCACAGCATCCAGTGTGGAGCACTTAAAATACAATTCATTGGCTTTGCAACTTTTTAGTTTTACTTTTACCGTAAGTGCACCACAAGAGGGCAGTAAAGAGTGCTGTGCAAGAAGCTTTGAAAAGAGCAATTTTAACATTACACACGACATTTTTGTGCCAGCATTTTAGCTTGCTCTTTCAATTGATGATACTGCTTCTGAATATTGTCGTCACTGAGGCCACTCCTGATGATGTAACCAAGATATGATTTTGTTTATAACCAACAGCTCCGTTACAGACCGCTCCAAAGCAGGAAATCCTCCCCACTATTACCACGCTCTTTTTACAGTTAAAGTACATGTCTGCTCCCCAGAGTCTGAGCAGACTCAGCAGCTGCTGCAGGACAGCAGAATTAACTTAGATACTGAAATGTGCTCTGGTAAAAGCTCAAAGACATCTATGTGAAACAGGACTGTAGTCTTTTAGTCGTGTAGTCGATGAATCAGTCTCAATAATGGGGCTCAATATTCATGCCATGTAATGTACTCTCTTCATACGGTCTTTATACAGAACATACAACAGAGAGCAGGCTCAGTGAGGGCAGCTCATGTCAGATCTTGTATAAAATATGCTCAACCTGCTGGAGTGTTGCATGGTTACAAATGAGCTTGAACTACTCGGGCCACAATAGGACACTTATGGAGAATGGGTGCATGTACTCCACTTTTGTTTTAGTAAGGATCTCTAGCTCAGATTAAAGGTGGACTCATTGTTTATACTCGAGAATTGCTAAATTAGATTATTAAAGCAGACCCATTCTGCAAAATCCACTTTGCCAAGCTTTTAACCATGTTGTAGTAGTTTCACCTCATCATTTAGTCACCCAAAGTTATATATGGAGTGATTTGTGCATGTTTGAACTATCCAATCCAACTTTATTTCCAGTCCAACTTTATTTATAAAGCACTTTAAAAACAACACAGTCGACCAAAGTGCTGTACACAGGTTAAAACACAAAAAACATGAGACGCAATAACATTAAAAACAGAACATCGTAAATGTCAACTCTTTACACTGAGTTAAAAGCCAAGCTGAAAAAATGAGTTTTAAGAAGAGATTTAAAAACAGGAAGTGAGTCGGCCATTCTAACATTCAGTGGAAGTGCATTCCAGAGTTTAGGAGCAGTCACTGAAAAAGCCCGATCACCCCTAAGTTTCCTTTTTGGCTTAGGGACCACAAGAAGAACCTGACCTGCAGACCTGAGAGAGCGGGAGAGCATGTGAGGCACCAGCAGCTCAGACAGATACTGTGCCAGGCCATGCAGACAATTAAAAACAAATAAAATAATCTTAAAGTCAATGCAAAACTGAACAGGTAGCCAATGGAGAGATTTCAGAATGGGAGTTATGTGGTCAAAATTCCGAGAATCAGTTAAAAGACGAGCAGCAGTGTTCTGGACTAGCTGAAGAGGAAGCAGGGTTTTGTTGAGACCTGAGTATAAGGCGTTGCAATAATCTAACCGTGTCGAGATAAAAGCATGGATTAAAATTTCAAAATTGTGTCGAGATAAAAATGACTTTACTTTGGCAAGTTGCCTCAGTTGAAAAAAAACTGGTCTTAACAACTGCCTTAATTTGAGCATCAAGTTTCAAATTAGAGTCAAGCTTAACACCCAGGTTCGTGACAAAAGGGTTTATTGCCTTGGTCAAGGAGCCCAACTCCGTAGAAATAACAGCAGTTGAATCACTGGGAGTAAGCAACACAACTTCAGTTTTGTTCTCATTAAAATGGAGAAAATTGCAAACCATCCATGCTTTCACCTCACTAAGACAAACTAGAAGGTCCTTTGACTGCTTCAGAGGCACATAAATTTGGCAGTCATCTGCATAAAAATGGAAAGACACCTTGTATTTACGTAAGATGGACCCAAGAGGCAGCAGGTAGAGGGAAAATAACAAAGGTCCAAGGACTGACTCTTGAGGAACACCAGATGTCAATAGAGCAGGAGACGACACGGCATCACCAACTTGAACTGAAAAACTTCGGTTGGACAAGTAAGATCTAAACCAGGACAGAGCCAAGCCCCTAATGCCCACCCAGTTTTCCAAGAGTAACAGGAGAATCTGATGGTCGACTGTATCAAATGCTGCAGTAAGGTCGAATAACAGCAGAGCAATGGTGTCTCCAGAGTCTGAGGCCAGAAGAATGTCATTAAAGACTCTCAGCAGCTCTGTACTATGGCCTTTTCTGAAACCGGACTGGAAAATTTTAGAGATTGAATTTTCACTTAAGAAAGAGCTCAGCTGCAAATAAACAGTTTTCTCAAGTAATTTTGATATCAGAGGCAGCCTAGAAATTGGCCTGTAGTTTGAGAGCTCAGTGTGATCCAGGCCAGATTTCTTTATCAATGGCTGAACAACTGCATGTTTAAGACTAGAAGGTGCAAGTCCATTGAGTCCATTAATAATACCAAGGACATAAGGGGCCAGTGTGGGGAACACTTCTTTAAAAAGCCGAGGGGGAATAATATCAGTGGGCGAGCCAGTAGGTTTGATCTGACCAAACACTTTTTCTAGAAATGATAATGTAACAGGCTCAAACTCATGAAAAGACAGCAGTACAGTTTACAGCTATAGGCTACAGGCTCATTTAGAGGAGGACTAATAAGGGCCCTGGTAGTCTGCACCTTATTAATAAAAAATCGTAAAAACTCCTCACACAATTTTGCGGGGTCATCAGGACTGGGTTGTGGGACAGTGAGAATTGATTTAACAGTTTTAAAAAGCACACGGGGGTTGTGGCTGGTAGAATCAATTATATCTGAAAAATACTTGATCCTAGCTAATTTCACTATTTTTTGATACCGACGCCAACTGTCCCTCAACATCTGAAAGGAAACTTGAAGCTTATCCCCTTTCCACCTCCTTTCCGCCCTCCTGCACTCGCGCCTGGCAGCACGCGTAACATCAGTCAACCAGGGCTCTGATTTAGGTTTAGACAACCTGGATTTTATAGGGGCAACAGAATCTAACGCAGCTTTACACGCAGAGGTAAATGCATCACACAGTACATCAACAGATGGATCATTACTTGTGAAATCATTTACATTCAAAGCAGAAGAGAAATGCACAGCAGTAGATGAATTAATCACACGGCCACTGCGCACAAAGCCACACGGTTTGCTCACAGTGCAAGACAGAGGGACCTCAAACAGAACAGGTAAATGATCAGAGAAAGATGCCTCACAAATCTCAACATTGGCAATAGTAAAACCATAGGTTAAAACAAGATCGAGAGTGTGCCCAAGCTCGTGCATAGGGCCGGTTACACACTGAACAAAATTAAAAGAGTCAATCAAACTTGAAAAGTCTTTTGACAGTGGCTTTTCAGGACAACAAACGTGAATGTTTATGTCCCCTGCAATAAGGATATGATCATAGATCGCCACAACTCAGACAGAAACTCTGACAAGTCATTAATAAAATCCTTGTTGTATTTGGGTGGGCGATAAACTATTGCGCACAACAACGGAGGCGCAGCGCTCACTTCAAACAGGATCACCTACTATCACCCAACTATATTTAATCGATTATATTCAAGATGCCATATTGCCAAGCCCCATTTTCACCGCCACTGCAATAGCTCACTGCTTGCCATTTACTTCGGTCTTACTTTTATTTTCTTAATTGATGATATGCATAGGATTCCTCAGCTCTGCATAGTCATTTTGGTACAAGTGAAAAAAAAAATCTGCTACTCGCTAATAGGGATGGGACAATATTAATAATAATCACGATTATATTGACCAAAATAATTGTGATAAAAAATATCATCACGATTATTATTTAACCAAGGTTTACAGTCTCTAAAGAATCAATTACTATACAAACTGCAGTTGTCTGAGCAATCACCTTTATTGTTTTTTTGCTGCAAGTGAAATTAACAATGAATGAATAATAAATGTGTCAATTATATAAGTCTTGACTATAAAAAAACAACAACACATGAACCAACCTGAGAAAGCCCCAGAAAAAGGATCCGATAAAAGGATATGCTGCCATCAGCCATCAGCTGTGCAAAATGCTATTCAGCTAGCGCTACCCTAACAATAGTAAAGTCAACACAAACATATACCATTATTTATAGAAATCCAAAGTAACAAACTACATTCAGTAGCATTTATTTCACATGGTATGTTACTTATGATGGATATTTTCGGCTCAAGTTTGTCAAATAAAGCAGAATTGTTGTCTCGTAAAAGTGTGTGTAAGTTGCTTGTGTTTGCCCTTGAAGCCGTAGCATTTTTTTGAGCAGGCTCTGCAGATCGGTGGCCTGGTATCTTGTTGGTCTTATGTTTCAAAGCCATAATAACTCCACACATCAGACTACACCTTCTTGAGTGGAGGATATAAATGTGTGGCGTCAGCCGGATCCAGATCCACTTCTTGCCCACTAGTCAAAAAGTTAGTCTGCCTGAATCACAACCAAAATATTTACAGGCACATTGTAGCATAGTTCTGATCAGTTCTCATAAAATTGTCTAAAAGTTGTCATCAGGATAGTTGGTAAAAAATGGTATTGAGATTTTGTGTGAAATCCACCACTTCCAGCTCAGATCCAGAGTAGGGCAGGCTGAAGCAGTTTTCTTTTGGCCAAATGTGATCTGCATCAGATAGTTTCAGGCCAGTGTGAACAGGCCCAATCACATTTTTTTAAATGTGATCCAGCCCACCAAAAAGGTGAATGTTCCTATGGTAAAATAAAGTGGTTATAATTTTAGTTAATTTTATATTAACCCTATTGTGGCAGATACTATCGTCGTCAATAGAGGTGCGGTTGCAGACTTGCCATTACCATAACTCCACAACTAATTGTTCTCTCATGTAAATTCAAACAGCATCTCAAAGAAGAGGCATGGGGCTCTTTAAATATTTTACTGTCATTATGGTAATCTGCTTACGTTGTCCCTTGAAGATGACCAATCAGAGCGCGCAGGTGCCGCAGGGATTTTCCCAGTCAGCTATTTTGATGCGTCAAAGGAAAAAAATACGGTATGGGTATGTAAAATAGAGGTAGTTGTAAGACAAAATGCAGTACATTTCTGATACTTCCTTTAACATGATTTGTATGGCTAAAAAAATAATAAAAGTCTAGGCAAGCTATACTGATCTATAATGTGCTCAGTCCTTAAAGGGTTAACAAATAACTGCCACTAATGTAAATGGTATAGTGTGATGCAATGTGACACAGCACAAGCCCTGGTTTTGTCCTGTCCTCTTCTGCAAATCAGGACGCTTCAGGGATGGTGGGTTCATACAGGAAAACTAAATTGAGACCTGAATATTTGTTTCCATCTTAGCAGTATGTGGCTCGTGTTGGGAATGTGATCAAGTGGTCAATGCCCTACTGTCTTTTAGCTCATCAGCCCCAGCCCCAATCCATCACTGACCTGTCCTGACCGACCACCATGTAAACCCATTATTGTACTGGCCCATGACACAATATGTCCCTCCCACTCTGCAACAACCGCAGCGCACACATGATGGCATCGAGCAGCTCAATGAAAGCATCTCTCTTGATCAGGATTAGCCAGGATGCTAACGGGAAATCCAACCCTAGCTTGTGGGATATTAATAGCACAGCGGGTAAGATGATAGGCAAGGGAGCACGGCCCAGTTGACACGACGCCATAATGGCCTTGTGTAAGATCCAGGGCAGTGGGATGGTCGATAAACAGATACAGGGGGCAGACAGGACACAGCAGACAGACGAAAAGGACAGGAGACCAAGAGCTACATGGGTGTGGACTCAAAAGCACGTCAAGTACAGATTTTACTGAGAAGAATTTCTATTTTGATTTCTTCACAGACAGGCAAGGCAAATTTATTTGTATAGCACAATGCATACACAAAGCAATTCAAAGTGCTTTACAGAATAAGAAAGACATTAAAAATCGCACAAATCAAAACATAAATAATAATCATAAAATTAACATTAAAACAGAACAGTGCGGAATAAAACCCTTTCATTCATATACACAGCTAAACAGAACCGTTTGAGCCTGGATTTAAAAATTGTCAAAGTAGAGCCTGTCTCACATCTTCAGCATAAAAACTGAAACACTGATTCACATGTTTAGTTCTGACTCTAGGCACCAACAGGAGGCCTGTCCCTGAAGTGTGAGATGGTTCATGTGGCACTAACATGTGGGAGATGTTCTTTGGTGCTGGTCCATGGAGAGACTTGTTACAAGCAGAGCTGCTTTAAAGTCTATTCTCTGAGCCACAGGAGCCAAAGACCTGAGCACACGACACATGTGGGAAGTACTTCCTGGTTCTAGTAAGGACCTGAGCAGCAGTGTTCTGGATGTACTGTTCTGTCTTAAGGCTCGTTTGGAGAGGCCAGTGAGCAGGACATTACAGCATTCTAACCTACTGGAGACAAATGCATGGATAAGTCTCTCCAAGTTTGGTTTTGACAGTATACTTTTGATTTTTGCAATGTTTTTTAGATGGTAAAAAGCTGCAGATGTTATTGATTTGATGTGGCTGTTAAAGTTCAAGTCTGAGTCCATTATTACCCCTAGATTTCTAGCCTGATTTGAAGGTTTTAGAGAGAGACTGGAGGTGACTGCTGACACTTTCTCTATGTTTTTGTGGGCCAAAGATGATAACTTCAGTCTTGTCTCAGTTTAGCTGGAGAAAGTTGTTTTGCATCCACACACTGATCTGTTGGATGCAGTGGCAGAGTGAATCCACTGGTCCATATTCACCTGCTGCCAGTGAGACATAGATCTGAGAGTCATTAGCATAGTTGTGGTAGGACACATTATTGCTGCGCATTAACTGGCTTAATGGCAGCATGTAGAGATTGAACAGCAGGGGCCCCAGATTTGACCCCTGGGGCACCCTACAGGTACATTTTATCTGAGACACATTTTCCAAGTACTCCCTGTTTTCTAGATAGGACTTGAACCACTTTAGAGGACTGGGTGGGTATCTCTGGTATGGCACTAGTCTCTGTAAGTGGACAGTCCAATTTGTCGTTTCTGGTCACGGCCAAAGACACCGGTCTTGAGAGCAAAGGATTAATAATGACACGACCACGAGTCCTGTCATGATAACACATTTTTGAAGTACAATATATGTCTGAAGAAAATATAAACGATAAAGATAATATTGACACATACTGATTATCCCCCCCCCCCCAAAAAAAAAAAAAAACTATTTTAAATATACAATATTGTTAAGGTGGAGGTATAAAAGATAAATTACAGAGCCATTTTAAAGCCTCCAAAGAATTGGTGTGGTGTTGACAACTTTATATTATGTTTTAGCTGCAAAACCTTTCTCAAATTCTTTATTTAAATTAATGGTATTCCTGCCTGGAAGTACCATCACAAAAAAAGCACAGTTTAGTCACATTTAGAGGCAGAAGTGGGTGAATTTAAGGAGAATCTGGCAACAAAGTTTTACTACCGCTGAATATTGGAAATCTGTGTGTCACTAAACTTGACACAGTTGATGTAAAGTTTCCATTTGTAATCAGACTGTCAGCCCTGTTGTCATACAGTACCACCATTTGATGCCATTTACTTTAATGTTGTCTGAAAGCATGTCAGCTTTGGCCTGGCAGAAGAAATCAAATAATAAAAGAACAAAAAGCAAACAAAAAAGTACACATGGAAGCTTTAAGATATGATATCAAATTCATTTAGAACTAAAGGGTACAGATCTTCTTATTAGAGCCATGCGATTGTGACTCTTTGCAGACATGGATATACACTGCAGTTCAAAATGTGCCTTTGCTCTTAAATGTGTGCTTAAACGTTCAATCTGTGTGTTATGTAAAAATAAATACACCATAAATATTTGCATGTGGCCACCAGATAATACAGAGGAGCTTAGTTTCATCTCAAAGGACCAACGATACTAAACTATAAATTACAGTGTTAAATTATGAATGGTTTCTGGCTGGAGCCATGACTCACTCTGAAGCAGGAGTAAAAACGGCTGGGCTCGCTGTGTCTGGATTTACAGCACCGCTCTGATTGGACTCGGAACAATGGCCACACTGAGACAGTTTATTACTGTGGTGCATGAAAACAACCAGCTGCAGAAATAAGCTACGACAAACTAAACCAGAGGCTTCACACTAAAGGGATCACTCTTCAATTATACCTGCTGATTTTTGTGCCAGAACTGTGCCAGAACAATTCAATCGAACAGAATTATGCGAGCAATAGTCGTGTGCAAGATACAAGAAAATTTCAAGGTGTGTTTTTTTTAAACAGTGCACATAAATCAAAAGGCAGTGTAATATTCTCACGGGTTTGTATGAAATATATTTACAGATTTTGAATTGAATTTGTAGTGATAAAAGTGGCTAATGTTTTTGGTTTTTTTTGGACAATGGTTCACAGCCTGTTGACATCCACTCAGCTCCTGTGTCGCCAGCCAGACATCACCAGTGAGCTCAAACTAATAACACCACATGGAGGGTCGTTGCCATGGCCACAGAGGTCATAAGGTCAGGCAGCAACTGAAAAGTCAAGGCTAAGGGAGATGTTGCAGTAAACATGCATACAATACTCAAACAGTATCCAGTTTGGACTTTAAACACCCACAGTTAGCGATGCTTAACAATGCAACTAGAATCATAAAACACATTAAAAAGAGTCAGAGTGATGTTATATTACACCATCAAACTGAAATGGTTGTTTTGAAAATGTGCTCAATTTAAAGAGGGAGTATTATCCAAAATGTATATATTTTGCTTTCTATCATGTTATAACTTGTTCACTCACAAAACTGCCTGAAGAGTTTCTAGAAGTCATCCATCCTTGTTTCAGTCATTTTCTCTACTGGGTCCTATTCAAACCCTCCTTATATTTAGCTGTAAGACTCAGTGCAAGGCTCCGCCCACAAGCCTATGTCACCCATGATCTGCTCACAAGCCTACGTCACCCAAGCCCCGCCCAGAAGCCTACATCACCCAAGCCCTGCCCACAAGCCTACATCACCCATGCTCTGTCCACAAGCCTACATCAACCATGCTCCCACACGACAATTCTCCATAAATATACAAAAACAGGATACAAAACTGTACACAGCAACTTGACAAACCTAATGTGATGTGCAGTAGTTTCATTAGTGGAACAAACGCCGATTGTGTTGTGACAGTGCTCTGAATTGGGAGTGTAGGGGATGTGGGGATTCAGAGCGTCAAAAACAAAGGTGAAAGTTGAAACATGATGATGCGCTGTTTTTTGGCAAATACAGCAACAGTAAAATGAAACATGGCACTCTATATGTGTTAGCAGTTAACAGGCAAGGCAAGTTTTGCCCTTAGGGTGGACTATTTTTTGTCTTAAACTCACAAACACTTTAAGACAAAAACTGGTCCACCCAAAGGACAAAACCCCGAGCCATAAACAAAGTAATGTGTCTACTCCATTCAGTGTAGTGAAGAGGCAGTGAGCATTACACTGGAGAAACTAAACATCTACTCCATAAGAGGATGTACCAACACTGGCGTGAGAGCACCTCTGGACCCCAGTCTGCCATACATCTCCATCTCAAAGACACTAACCACTCCTTTGAAGATAGTGAAGTACAGATCTTAGCCAGAAAGAAATGGTTTGAGACGGGAGTTAAAGAGGCTATTTTTGTTAGGAAAGAGAAACCTTCCTTAAACAGGAATGGAGGCCAGAGACATCATCTCTCCCCCATCTATAACTCCATCCTCAGACTCAGAACAATGAGAACAGTAGCAGGGTTGTTAAGGGCTGAACAGAGTAGTTTCAGCTGAAGACAATAGATGTTTACAGTTTCAGTGTAGTTAGCCACTCCACTCAGACAGATATAAGGTAGTGGCCAGCAGCAATCTGACCAGAACTGAAGAAGCGGCTTGGATGAGCAGCCAAACGTCTTGACTCTTACAACGATTTGTCCAGTTGACAGATTTAAACATTGTCATTTGCCATCATGGTGTGAAGAAATCAACTGTGGGAGCAATTATTAGAAAATGAAAGACATACAAAATCACTAATAATTTCCCAATATAGAACTTTTTGGTAAAACTCAACTTGTCATGCTTGGAGGAGAAAGAATGCTGAGTTGCATCCATAGAACCACCATACCTACTGTGAAGCATGGGGGTGGAAACATCATGCTTTGGGGCTGTTTTTCTGCAAAGGACCAGTACAACTGATCTGTGTAAAGGAAAGAATGAATGGGAAATGAGTGAAAATCCTCCTTCCATCAGCAAGGGCATTGAAGATGAAACGTGGCTGGGTCTTTCAGCATGACAATGATCCCAAACACGGCGCCTGTGTAAGGAAGGAGTGGCTTCACAAGAAGTATTTCAAGGTCTTGGAGTGGCCTAACCAGTCTCCAGATCTCAACCGTATAGACAATTTTTGGAGTGACTTGAAAGTCCGTGTTTCCCAGCGACAACCACAAAACATCACTGCTCTAGAAAAGATCTGCAGGAGGAATGGGCCAAACTACCAGCAACAGTGCGTGAAAACCTTGTGGAGACTCACAGAAAATGTTTGACATCTGTCATTACCAACAAGGGTATATAACAAAGTATTCAGATGAACTTTTGTTATTGACCCAAAAACCTATTTTCCACCATAATTTGCCAATAAATTCTTTAAAAATAAGACAATGTGATTTCTGGATTTTTTTTTTTCTCATAGTTGAAGTGAACCTATGATGAAAATTACAGGCCTCTCATCTTTTTAAGTGGGAGAACTTGCACAACTGGGGCTGACTACATACTTTTTGCCCCACTGTATGTCAGACATAAGAGCCAACCTGCCTGAGTGGAGTTGAAAGTGCATTAGACTCATTTCACTGCAACAAAGGTTATCATTAAATTATTATATTAACATCATTATTATATTTTAGTAATCTTGCCTAGTTTTATTTTTGCATTTTTCATGTTTTATTTCAGGTCAAGTTTACAGTTTGACTGGTGGTTGGACATGGGCAGCTCATATGTCGTATGTAGAGGTAACTCCATAACTGTTACCTAACTATTGCTTAATAGTTATGATTAGATTAAAATGCAAGATAACTAGTTTTATTTTGTTAATAAAAAAGCGTCTTCCTTGTGTGTAAATTGCCCCTGTATTGTCGATGTCAGTTTGTGTTGATGACATAGATGAGAAGTGTTCTGTTTAAGGACTCACCGCCTTTTCTGGCATTTTTTGCATTTTTCCTCTAAACTTTTCTGTACAAACTGCCACTAATGTAAAATTATGATAAATATTTGCCAAACCAGGAAAAGTAATGCAGACTGACTATTAAGAATGTGTTGGCTCATCAAAAACAGACCTGGAGTTGTGTTTTTGTTTAATTCACACATGTTTGAGTGACACTTTATTATTACCGGTAGTCTGTCTACATCTCCAAAGCTCAAAATGCTCTGTTCCACCTCGTGATATCATGACTTAGTACCTTTTGTAGAGATTGGCAATTCCAGCACTGAAATTGTCCAAATGATTCTAGTGAAGATGCAAGGAGCAATTAATATTACCACATGACATCACAAGGTGGTGTTTTCTGTTTGAGAGAAGTATGTGTGAATGACAAAACACAACTCTGGGTGAGTTTTTGATGAGGAAACAACATTAGAATAAAGATCAGGAAATAGCACAATATGGGAATCAAAATGTAGCAACACTTGACACCAAATCTGAATAATGCAAATATTATTATTATTATTTTTTTACATTTAGTCCTGTAATTGCAACCTCTACAAACATGTCCTGCAGTACTTCAGACTTCAGTCAACAGAATTCTCATTTAAAAACCAAGTGTAAAACTAAAATGTAAAAAATATGTTTGTGTGTGTACACTAGTCTATGTGTCTTACATTATCTATGTGTGAAAGATACAGCTCAAAATCATTATAAACATATTCATGAAAGGTTAATTTCTATCTCATCAATGTGAATGTTTCAGTCTTGATACATGCTGAAATGACTATCTGGTTTTGATACTAGCTTTCGTATTGATTGGTATCTGATTTAGAATACTTTTGACAGCCCTAATCTCTGCAGCAATAATGAGCAGAAGGCCTTAACAATTAAAACAATGCTATAATAATCATGAGCGTAAAGAGTGGAGGAGGGAGGAGGACGAATACATTCCCTCAGTCAACCCTGAGCTGTGCAGCGTGAAACTATGGCAACCGCTTTCTTCAGCTGTCTCCACCACTTCCTGGAACTCGCTTTGGGACACGAGGCAAGGCCATCCACACACACACACACACACACACACACACACACACACACACACACACACACACCCCACACACACACAAACACTCCCTACATGACAATACAGTATTGAAGGAGCATTCACATCTGAGATAAAGTCAGCACATGACGTCATAATTAACACAAGATGTCAGAGTACGGCTACAGAGGTCTAGACTTAGGACAGACAGGGTTAGCAGGGTCTTTTCTTGCAGAGGAAATGGACACGGACATTTACTTCACTGCCCGAGGGGTTATATCAATGAAATGATTACAGGTCTGTGCGATTTTATAATTGCCAGTATTCAAATTGTGATTTCAGTTACACCTGTACTCCTTGCAGGATAAACGTACAGGGTTATCATAACTGTTGTGGCTTTCTGAAAGTAGAAGCGTATAGAAGGCTTCAGGCGGGTTTCTGTCACAGGTGATTATGGGGCGAGCTCCCATAGAAACACAAGAGCAAGCAGGATGAAGTGATGCCTGAATGAGAATCTGACAAGTGCTTAGCGATGTGACAAGAACACAGTTCCCATGGCGACTATGGCCAACGCGGACATGAATGGATGGTGGCTATGTGTGTCTGTGTATAAGGTTGAGAGAGGAAAAAGCTGAATGATATTTGGGGGGGGAAAAAAAAATCTAATCACAAACTTCCTAATGTGTATTGCACTTACATCTGTGATTTGTTGAAGTATATGGGGTCGATATTTCCTCCTTTCAGCGCATTTTCAGATATTTTGTTGGATCTGCTTCTTAAAAAAACATTGTGCTTGTGTCTGTTATAGTTATAATCTATGACACTCGTGGATTAATGTGAAAATCTGCACATTTTAAATCGCACTATAGGCTATGGGACGATACTGAAATTTGGTGTGATGATTAACATGGTCACATTAATCATATAGATAGATAATCATCTACTCAGTATCATTATTTATTGTCAACAATATCATTGTTTACTGTCCCATTCCTATAGCAATTCTCATCTAAAACAACTTAATAAAAGAAACAAGTCAGCTGATTTCCACGTTAGAAAACTGTGGTGTCCAATGGGAGCTGACGTCGCAGTAAACGTCATTACAACAAAGTAGAAGCAGATTTTTATTTTGTACAAAACTGACCACATGTATCACTGATTATGAAAATAAGCACGTGATTTGATCAGAACACATTAACCACAACCAAAGCAGTATACTGCCAGTGCAAAAAGTGATTTTGTAACATTTAACATCTGAAAGATGCTTTATGGAAAAATAATTTTGAAGGTACAGTGTCTGTAATTTGATTTTACTGATGATGTTCTCAATCACTCAAGACATAAAGATACACTATTTGGACTTTGCACCTTAATGTTAACCCTGAACACAGTGGGTTATGGTGGGATCTTTAACTGTACTCAACTGGTACACAACTCCTGTACAAATTTCATTCTTTCCACAAGTTAATCAGAGGGTGGGAGATTCTTTGTTGTGTACATTATTTTAACCAAGCGTCCAATTTGTCCACCTAATTTATCAAACCTTATATTTCACATATTCCTAATCTGACTCAAAATGGCCTGTTCCCATAGATTAAAAAAAGGCTGAACAACAGCCGAGGTCCCAGTGCATGGCAGAGGATGCACTAGATTTATGGAGCCAGTGGAGCAGGAGGCAGCCTGATAATCACACTGTAAAGCCACTCTCTCCTTCTTTTCTTTATACAGATCTTTCGTCCTGATCATTTAGCAGAAAAACAGCCCCAAAGCATGATGTTTCCACCCCCCTTGCTTCACAGTAGGTATGGTGTTCTATGGATGCAACTTACCATTCTTTCTCCACCAAACACGACAAGTTGAGTTTTTTACCAAAAAGTTCCATTTTGGTTTCATCTGACCATATGACATTCTCCCAGTCCTCTTCTGGATCATCCAAATACTCTCTAGCAAAACTTCAGACAGGCCTGGACATGTCCTGGCTTAAGCAGAGGGACACGTCTGGCACTGGAGGATTTGAGTCCCTGGCGACGTAGAGTGTTACTGATGGTAGCCTTTGTTACTTTGGTTCTGGGATTTTGTTCACCGTTCTTGTGATCATTTTGACCCCATGGGTGAGATCTTGCATGGATCCCCAGATCGAGGGAGATTATCAATGGTCTTGTATGTCTTCTATTTTCTAATAATTTGCTCCCACAATTGATTTCACACCAAGATGCTTACCTATTGCAGATTCAGTCTTCCCAGCCTGTTGCAGGTCTACAGTTTTTGTTTGTGGTTTGCTTTGACAGCTCATTGGTCTTGGCCATAGTGGAGTTTGGAGTCTGACTGTTTGAGGTTATCGGACAGGTGTAACAAACCTGGGGGTCAATTGACCCCCAGGTTTGTTACACCTGTTTGTTACACCTCTCCTTTGACAATCATTGTCACCTCCATCTGCAAAAACTGCCTTCTTTCACCTTCGTAATATCTCCAAACTTCGCTCTTCTCTCTCCCTCCCTGCTGCAGAGAAGCTCGTCCATGCCTTTGTCTCCTCCAGGCTGGACTACTGTAACGCACTCCTCATCGGGATCTCTGGCAGGAGCATTCAAAAGCTCCAGTATGTCCAAAACAGTGCCGCCAGGGTCCTGATGAGGGTGTGTAAACATGAGCACATCACCCCCATTCTTCACTCTCTGCACTGGCTCCCCATTCATTTCTGTATTCAATACAAAGTCCTCTTGCACACCCATCACTGTCTCCACGGTGCGGCCCCCACCTGCCTCACTGAACTGCTCACACCACACACCTCCACTAAGACTCACTCAGGCCAACAGCACCGTCTCGTCATGCCCAGGACACGGCTCAACACCATGGGCGACAGAGCCTTCTCAGTGGCTGCTCCCCGTCTGTGGAACGCCCTTCCAGACCATCTCAGGGCTCTACAGATGGTGGATGCTTTTAAAAGAGGACTAAAAACTTACCTTTTTACCCTGGCCTGCAGCTAAACACTGGCTATTGTTTTATTGCTTTTACATTGATTTTTAATTGTCTTCTGTTTTTAAAAGTCTTTTTGCATTGTAGCACTTTGAGATTTGATGTCAAATGTAAAGTGCTGTTATAAATAAAATGTATTATTATTATTATTATTTATATTAGGTGTCTTTTATACTGATAAGTTCAAACAGGTGCCATTAATACAGGTAACAAGTGGAGGACAGAGGAGCCTCTTCAAGAAGTTACAGGTCTGTGAGAGCCAGAAATCTTGCTTGTTTGTAGGTGACCAAATAGTGGAGAAATTGGTGGTTGACTTCACTTTTTTGCCCGACTCTAAATCCAGCAGTTATCTGGAGGCTTTGGCTTTGGTATGTCTTTGGTACAGGAAAGGCAGAAAAAACTCTTCAGCCCATTGTGCAATGTACAATATAGACTGAACAAGTGTTTTCAGGTGATACAGATTCTTAAATTGCACGAGCTATAGAAGTAACATGAAGCAAATATGCAGTAAGGAAACAACACAGATGGCCAGCCAAGGCACTTTCACAATATTTTTGCAGAGAATGTGTGGCCTGGAACTGTAGCAATGATTTCCAGTGGATTAAGCAAGAGAAATACATGGTCTGGACAGCTTAGGGTAAAAAAAAACAACCTGATATTCACACTGATATTCAAAGTGACGTCTTCTACATCTTATAGAAACATGTCACAAATAAGCTTCAGTGACAGGGATCGTCCCAAAACTGATAGTCTTATAGTGTAATTGTAATGGAAATGTGTATTTTATTTTGTGTTCACCTGACTAAGGACTGCGGTCGGTTGGTAGGTAAAAAGAAAGAACGAAAGAAAGAGGTTGACTCAAACATGTAGGAAATCCACTGAAAGAAACATATGCATAAAAAACTTTAGTATTAAATTATGGTTAAAAAAAAATCAAATGTAACCTGTGAGTGCACAAAACAGCAGTGCAGAGAGAAGCATTTTTAAAAGAACTCATGTAGACCTTGAGCTCCTTTTATAACTGTCATCTCCATGCAGGTCAAATTGCAGGACAAAGTCTGGTTTGCGTAATCATGCTAATTTTCCACACCTCTGTTAACTTTCAGTCCAGCTCTCCAGCCTGCTGCAGCCAACCTTTTGTTTATGCAAAACCAAGTAGCACATTCTGGAACTTCCATTGTCTTAGTCATTTGCGTAACAATATTAGCATTACCACTCAAGCGTGGCACCGTTCACAGGCTGACCTTGGTAATGAAACAATAAACTGCAATCTTACTTGTTAACATCTCAGTTGCACAAAAGCCTCACTAAATTCTAACAGTTGTAACACTACTCATACTCTCCACAGATCAACATCATATTTTTTGAGTGCCAGCTTCAAGCTCAGTGCTTGTTATCTAGGCCTATGACACCAGAGGTAAAACAGAGGAATAGCCAGACCATGGAATGAACTGTACTATCACAGTGTCTTGAGGGTTCATGTCTCTGGGTGTTGGGTCCTGTAACTGATGGTAAATAAACTTCTGTGTTAGAACCGCAGCCTCATGCCAACTTTTCAACTACAGTGGTCCCTCTTTTATGGCAGAGGTTACGTTTCAAAAATAACCTGCAACGAGCAAAATCCACAAACTAGTCAGCTTTATTTTTTACAATTATTCTATATGTTTTAAGGTTATAAAACCCCTCACCACACACTTTATTCACTTTGCTCAGACAGGCATTAACATTTTCTCACATTTCTCTTGTTTGATTCATTAATAGTGACTCTTGTGTATTTCACAGTTCCTCTGACCATGCCTCTTCGTCCTGGCGTCGCTCCAGTGTCGATCCAACATTTATGTAAATTAGGCTGAACACATTCTGTGAGGGTTGAGGCCTGGTTTTGTGTTGTTAGTTGGTGTTACTTGTATTTTACTGAAGAGAAAATTACTTCCACTGGACTCTGATGTAAATAGAGAGTTACAAAATTTTAATTCACAGCTTTGCAAAATCCTTTTTTACAGAAGTAAAAAACTCAAAAATCAACTGCCTCAAGTCAAGCGTGTGCTCTTTTCCTTGTGAGTGCTACCGCGACAGTGCAGCAACATATTTATGTAAAACTTAAATAATAACAGTTCTAAGATATTTTAAAACCAACATTGATGCAATACAATAAATGTAGCTTATGTATATAAATCAAATATTAAATCTTTCAATATGAAATTATTCATGTAAACATAAAACAGCATTTATAACAAAATATCAACACTGTAAAATTGCATGCATCATTATATATGAATTAAACTTGGCTCCCACACCTTCTGTGTGTGCGGGAGACGCGCCACGGAGGAGATCGATTGACGGTCCCTTGACCAGTCGGGACACAGAACACAATGTGCGTTCATACAATGTAAAAAAGCAAGTAGAATTGCACTGGAAAAATCCGCAAATAGCGAGACCGCAAAGGGTAATGGCGATATAGCGAGGGACCACTGCACTTCTATTCTACCTGTTACCTCCCTACACCTTGAAAATTGCCACTTCTGTAGATTTGCCACTGAATGTAACAGACTACATTCTACATACTAAACTAAACAAAATGATACTTGTTTGCCCTGTCTTGCTAATAGGATCATAAAGCTCCTCCCATGTCCGATAAATGAACACTATTTGGACTATAGGGTCACAAACATCTCCCACTTATGAGTCGACAGGAAGCCAGAGCCAAGCCCTCTGTGGAGAAACATGGAATCACTGGTGTTGCCTGATCATGTTAAACTTTGCGGGTTGTGCTGCACAGGCAAAGGCAAGGCAGAGGTCATTTGCAAGGAGTGGTGGAACATGCCCGGGCGAGGGCTTTCATCACCTCTTGATGTTTTAATTTAAGTTAATTTTACTTCTTAGTTAGGCAGAAGATGTGATGTACATAGAGACAATTCCATAACCTTGTACTCATACTGTAAACAAAGGCTGAAGCTCATCAAATTTATACAGTATTCATAATATTATTTATTAACATTATATATATTGTTGCACCACATCACCAAAGCAAAACAATCGTTCATTGATTTAGTTTGTTTCCACTTGCAATACACTTTTCTGATTCTGAAAAAAGTCCTTCACAGTTTTGATAAATATTCTACCACAGGTCTGTCCCATCACAAAAAAGAAATAATTACGTTAACATGAAAACCTGTAATATGCACTTTTAGTTCTATTGTAAAGGCCCGCAGCTGGCCAAGGGACATGAGCTTCGCGCATCATTAAGAACATTATTAGAGCTGTGCGACAGGATGATCAGTGAGTCTATAGAGAAAGGAAGGGGAGAGGAGGGTAAGGGGGCATCTTCAAGCTTCACTGACTTTTCTCATTTAAGGAGGCTGCTGCGTCAGGAAGTGCGTCGCGCAAGTTACATACCTAAAAAAAAAAAAATTTAAAAAAGAAGAAAAAAGAAAGAAATTATGATAATATTATTATAAAAAAACAAACAAAAAAACACCACAATGTCAATGCACCAGTATCACTGTATCCTGTAATGAAACAGGAGGTGGCTCTATGTGTGTATTTTAAAAGCTAATTCAAAGAAATTTGTTTTTTTGTTATTATGCTGCTGTAAGATCTGGTCTGTATTTTTGAAAGCAAGACTCACCTAACAATTCAAAATTTAAATGATCCAGGAGCACTGAGACAAAACTGAAATCTAAACTGCTAAACTAATACCACAATTCTTTTCATCTTCTAATACTGTTAAAAGTCACACTACACAATGTGAGAATTTTAAATGACAGACACATGCACATTGTGCGACAGTGAACATGATCAGCTGTCTCTACAGGACCAAAGTCTGGAGGAGATCAGGCTCCAGTCTCCGTGTGGTTAAAGTGATTGATTGTTAAAGTGAGTAAATGGAAGGGGAAAAAGGAGGAGACGGCCCCCTTCAGTGGAGCTCTCCTGCTTTTACTCTGAGCAGTGCCTGTGTTTACTGTTGGTCACAGACTTTGAGTGTCCTGAAAAGCGCTATATAAATAAAATTTATTATTATTATTATTATTATTATTATTATTATTATTATTAGTGAGAGGGGGGCTCACTCTGAACCAAGACCAAGACAGGCCTGATATCAGCTGCAGCGTGTCTTTTGGGGCAATGGTTTAATCTTTGTCATGGTTTCACTCTGAGACCCACGATTTTGAGCTACAACTGAAACTTTTCCCCACACTCAGAAATGTTTTGTCACAGATGGCCATCATTCATTGGATAGCAGCTTTAGTAGCTTTTACACATAATACATACATTTAACTTATCTTGAATTTATTCGATGAATGATGTTTATATTGCTATTACTTCCATTGACTGGTAACAAGCAACATATTTAGATCTCCACATTACCTTTTATTGTTTTACAAATGCTATACCTGGCGAAAACTACATATTAACATGTTTTAAAGGTTTCACTACAGTTTTTGACAATTTGAGCCCTCCATCCATCTGCTCTCAGTCATTCCCCCTTCAGAGCACGATCATAGTGCTCAGTGCATCCCACTAATGAAACTACTGCACATTGCAACAGATTTGTGAAGTTGTGTAGTTTTGTATCATGATTTTGTATATTTTTGGAGAATCGTCATGTGGGAGCATGGGTGACATAGGCTTATGGGCGGAGCATGGGTGACGTAAGCTTATGGGCGGAGCATGGGTGACATAGGCTTATGGGCGGAGCATGGGTGACGTAGGCTTATGGGCGGAGTATTGGACAGAATCTTACAACTAACTGTAAAGAGGGTTTACATAGGGCCCGGGAGAGATCACTAAAACACTGAAACATGCACGGATGACATCTAAAAGCTCTTCAGGCGTGGTTTTGATGAGGGAACATTACAACATGGTAGAAATTAAAATAAACAAAAACTGATTTGGCATAATGCCCCCTCTTTAAAAAGCATGGATGTGTCTCCATGGAGGCAACTTTTGCCCTATAGAGAAACATTCCATTCAAAGCAATATCACAGGTGACAGGAACCTCCACCAGAAAAGTGAGTGCACCTTTAAATAATAGACCCAAAGTAAGGAGAGTTCCTGTGTCTGGGCTAATGGCACCAATCAGAACAGAATGAAGGAGGTGCATCACAAAATGACTTTTATGGAATGTAAAAGTACTACATTCTGGCCGAAGATGTGCCATGTGCTCGTAGCCAATTTCAATTCACACATTTAATACTCAGGTATTCTTTTGTTTTGTTTCTCATTAGTGAGAACAATGATTTTCTTGCAGAAACACAGGATTTCTTGTCATCTGCTTTGCAAGATAAAAAAGTCAGTTGTTGACGTGTTCTGTCCAGTGTGATTACTGAACATTATTTTACTTTGCACAGGTTAGAAAAGCCATTTCTGGATTTGAAAATTTTTCCACAGTCTAATCAAAGACCTAGTCACTGATCTCAAGTGCAGCACTCAAGGAGAATATGCAAACAAACAAACGGGCTGATACTTCTGAAGCACTGACCCAATTGAGAGGTGAGAGGTCACCGTTTCAGAGGAGCGTGATTACTCCGGAGAGGAGAGCTGTCAATAACATCAAACCCAAACACAAACTGATGCTAAAACTAGTATTAGGGCTGCAGCTATTGATTATTTTAGTAATCGAGTAATCTATTGATTATTTACTTCAAGTAATCCATTTCATTTTTTACCTTTCATAGAATATTCTTAACCTCCTGAGACCCGAGCTCTTGCAGGACTTTATTTGCAAAAACTATTAAGTGCCTGAACACACACATTTTTTTTTGAGTGTAAAAAACGAAATTGTGTCTCATTTGAAGTGCTACTGACAGATGCAGGAAGACATATGCCTTTAAATAAATTAAATTTAAAAAAAAATAAAAATTATAATAATAATACATTAAATACAATTTTAAAAAATACATTAAAATACAATAAAAAAATATAATAAAAGACAAATAAATAAAATAAAAAATAAAATAAAATAAAAGTACATTAAAATAAAAATAAATATTCTAAAATTTTAAAAATATTCAAAATTGAAACATGTTCTTGTTGCTGTTCTTCTAAAAATTTGCACTGTGGCCTAAACACCCCAAAATGTGTTGATGAGGACGCCAGGTCTCAGGAGGTTAAAAGCATGTTAGGGTGTGCTCACATTAGTTCTGTCAGCACGGATAGTCCCTAAAGCTCGGTATGTTTGTCCAGTGTGAGTGCAAACACACTGTCCCCAGGCTCAGTTGCTAATGTATGTGCATATGGATAGTTTATGAGCCCTGTGTTGTGCGCAGAGAGGACAAGAGGAAAAAAATAATGCACCCTGCTCCAAAACTCACAGCGGATCTGCACTCACCTTTATAAGGACTGTGGACAAACAGAAGTTTAGAATCTCCTGCTGTCCTTCGCTCCCCCACACTGTGGTTTAATCCATAAACTCACAGAGGAGTGTGTGATGATGTCATGGTGGAGCAGGTGTGAGTGCAGCCCATAGTGATGCCCTTAGCTGCTGCTTTTTAAAGTTATTGTTCACAGATGAAACAAAAAGACATAGTTTTTTCTGCTTGAAATAACCAATTTATTCTTAATTGCTCATCAATATGTCCAAAACAGAAAAATTTCACTTATGACAGACCAGATTAAAATGACTCTAGAATATTTTATTACCAGTTTATTTATTAACAGACTGTATTGTAAACAGGCAACATTAAATATGACCTACAGTTACAGTTTCTATGAATTAATTAATTAATTTATTGGAAAATAAAGTTTTCCGTCCCTCTCTTCAGATAAGAGTTAAACATCTCCGTGTGTTTTATGCTGTCATGTTGTGCTTTGAGCTCTGTCTGCAGCACAGTGCTCCAGCTCCTTGTGCCATTCACTTTAAGCTGCAGCAATAAAATAAGAATCAACACTTTTTACTAAGTGAATTACTCGATTTACTTGATTAATCGTTTCTGTGCCAACTAGTTTGGAAAGTTACTTGTTTGCATGTTCTCTCTGTGTGTGGGTAGGTTTCCGCTGAGCACTCCACTTTCTCCCATCAATCCAAAACATGAACAATAGGTCAAATCCTCCGGCTAAATTACTCCTGACCAATATTAGCTCAAGATCTGGGTTCCCAGACTCCTCCTGAGAGGTTCCCCTGCAGCACTGAAGGATGGGTCAAATGCAGAGAACAAAATTCCCTATAGGTACAATAAAGTGTGGCTCAACCTTAAAGTGATAGTAACTTTCTGGGGGTGGAGTCACCTGCATGATTCGATGGAAATAAAAAGTTAAAACCACTATTCAATGGAGATAGATTTTATGACATTATGTGGAAGATTAAAGCCTACAACATTTCCATGGAAACAACAAGGGCAGGCCATCCTCCAGGCCTCAGATGCAAGCTCACAGTAAGACTGCATTTTTCATAATGAAAAGAAAAAACATGTATTACAATACAAGTATTTTTTGGCATAAAAATGACATTCTATGGATTTAATAAAATTAACTTTTATTAGCTTTTAAGCATGTTAAGATGGCTCTCCCTCATCACTAGCTCAATCTGAATACAGGATTACTAAAAAGTGCACTCGAATAAAACTCAGACTCTGGGTCACACAGATGTCACTTTCAGCCCTTTGTCCACAGAGGAATCTGAGGCTGAAGGAATGTGAAGTGTTTGGCTGTGCTCCTCTCTGGGCGTGGCTAAACTTTGTTAACTTTGACTCAGAATCCAGATTTCTCCCTTGCTGGGCTGCTGTTACAACATGACAACAGGTTTTCCAAATACACTTTTGGAAAAGTTGAAAGAAAAGTGAGATATGTCTCGGCAGTGGAACAAGTGAAATTTACAACTATGATGCAAGAAAAGCAATAAGGCAGGAATGGTATGTAACAGCATTCACACATCCTTAGTAACTTGGCAACGTGTGGCAGCAGAAGGTCGAGGGTTGCACAAACATACTGTACTTTTGATAAAATTCCCAGATATTTATCCCAAGTTACAAATCGGATTCATGATATTCTACAATTTGATTATTATTAACCTCTTATGATTCCAAATTATGAAAAAGAATGATCCCGAATCAGATGGAATGATAATCTCATATAGGTGAAGAACCCTGCTGTCCATCTAACTCTGGTAGTTTCTTTCAAAGATGGGAATCACCCAAACTAAAAATTCTGCAGAACCTAAGGCTTTTTGTTGGGTCTTTTGCCGTATTCATCTACAGGCTTTAGCTCATCATCAGTCTATAAAAATATTAAATTTAAGTTTATTTATATAGCACATTTAAAACAACTTCGGCTGACCAAAGTGCTTCACATAAAAGTCAACAAAATAGAAATATACAGATAACATGATAGATGGGTTTAGAACAAAGTAACACCAAAATAACACCAGCATATCCCTTGTAGCCAGTATTAAAAGCTAGGGAGAAGAGGTGGGTTTTCAGTCTAGTCTTGAACTGCATTAAAAACTGAGAGGATCTGACAGGCAGAGGGCGCTGGTCCATAGTCACAGCACAGGCGTGATGGACTCCTGTCCCTTCATTTTTGTCATTTTTGTTCTGGACACTCTGTAAGCACAGGGGGGAGCCCCGGTCCAGCCCTACATACAAAGATTTAAGATAATCCTTCACCTTTTCAAAACCTGGGCTTTACTTAACAAGAGGCCTGAATGAAGCTGGAGTTTATGACAGAGCTAATGTGCTTGTCCAGTTTGAACATGAGCCCACAATCAGCCCTCACTGCAGGACGACGATAAGAGGACAGAGGACGCATCATACTGTTAGACCCAAGCACAGGATTTGGCCGAACACCACGAACTTATAGTTGATGAGCTCACAGAATATATTGAATTGTAAGTTTATTTCATGTACATATAGCAGAGATATAAAACAAGGTAAAAACATCAGGGCTTTATTGACTAAAGAGGACATGATTAGTTTACTAAAAATGGTGCGTGGCAAAAGCTCTCAAAACTATTATGCATCATCTGACCCTGCGGTTGTCCCATGTTTATAGTCATAATCTAAATAAACTGCTTAGTCGACTGAGACACCCTCGACCGATTAATTGACTCAATGACTTAAGGCCTACAGCTGTACAAAGGATCGGCCCATTGACAGTTGAAAGGAAAATTGTTCCAGAGAATTTTGGCCTGCCCACCACCCATTATAATCCTATCATTTCCCAACTTGTCATTCTGAAAGTTACGTCGGACACAAAAAAGCCCAGTCTCTCCTTTTTATAAACATTAGTCAGCAGAATGGTACAGGAGGAGAATGCAGTAATGTGCTGTATCTCATGAGAGGTAAACAGGGCCTGTAGGGAGGGACAAGAGCCACACAGAGCAGAGCGGAGCAGACCCCAAGACGTCAAAACAGCCAAACAGCAAAGGAAGAACAAAGTCACATTGCTTTCCTTTGTTGTTTTATTATAATCTATAACAAACTATTTCTTTTTTGCATTTTTTCATTTTAAATTGTCGAACGGGTCTATAAATTTTCTTTTCCAAACTGCAGAGCTGATATTTGCCTGGCCCTTTATAGTGTGTCATTGTACTGCCAGATTCAACCTGACTGCAAGTGCAGTGCAGGACTAGCATGGGCCCCTACTTACAAGCCTTTAATTGGTGAGGCGTGAGTTTGTGGACAGAATCTGCAAGAAGTTTATTTTTCCTGGACAGCGTTTGGAGCGGTTTTTCAGGTCATTAGACATGTGTCATCTTGTGACCCATGTGTTGCTTTGGTCAAATATGCATGTGGCGTAGTTGGAGTAACAATCTGTAAGTAACCCACTGTAAATACGTTCTAGACCTGCAGTTACTGTAAATGTGGCATAAATGTCAACACAAGAAAGCGCCATGCTGCCCGACCAACCCTGCCTATGGAAAACTGCATTTTCCCAAAGCCAAAAATGTTTACACAACGCTGTTGAAGCCTAGTCTCATTTCCACTGGTTCACTTTACACAGTGGTGACACTTGCACACTGTACCCGCTCCAAAGTGTGAGTGGTCCAAAGCAGACCCTGGAGCAGTACGGCATGGCTGCTCGTGTGGTTAAAGTGTCTCAACAGATGATTGGGCAAGAGAGGATGCAGCCTCAGAGAAAAACAAGAAGTAAAAAAGCAGATATAAATATAAAATACATTTTAAAAAATCTCCAAAGACAGACTTCATCTTGTTTTATACCTCTGCATTTATACCTCAACTTATATGGTGAACCAATATGTTTTGCAAAACAAAGTTATCATCAGCTGTTTCCTGTTTATCGATGCACAGCACATAAGCCAAAAGCATGCATTTACACAAAGAGATGCTAAAACATAGTGTAGAGGCAAAGAAGTGAAATAAACGCAGAAAAAACTGACAATAAACCAGAAGTACTTTTGTGTTTATGCAAACTTTAGCTTTAACCATGTCTCACAGTGCCACAAACTTGAAATTAATAAACTGCTTTTTGTGAACATCCGCTTTATAATTATGAATATAATTCAGATACGATTTCCATTTCATTTATTAAGAAAACTAGTCATGCTCGGAGTCACGCTCGGAGTCACGCTCGGAGTCACGCTCGGAGTCACGCTCGGAGTCACGCTCGGAGTCACGCTCGCAGTCACGCTCGCAGTCACGCTCGCAGTCACGCTCGGTGTCACGCTCGGTGTCACGCTCGGAGCATGGAAACACAACTCCACCAGAGGGAGCCACACCAAACAGACCTGAAGTGAACCGTACCAGTGGAAAAGAGGCTTATGTATCTACATAAATGCAGGACAATAAAGATCACTCAAACATGCATGACTCACTTTAAAATAACTGCAGGTGAGTTAACCATGACAGGAAATCATTCTAGAAGCTCCTATAAAATGATACTGTATAACAGGCCTCCTTAATGATAAAAGACTTTCCATAATAAAACATCTAGTCAATATTTACTGTGACAGGCCAAACAACACAATCAGCATAGCATTTCTGCTAGCAGCGTCTGCTAAATGTAGAGACCATGAAAAGCATTTTCCAATAGTCACATTTAACTTTGACATAAAAACACAAGGGCATGAAAGCGGTCAGTTGCCATGGTGACCATATGCTCAGCAGTTTTCATCCTGACTTAACCCTCGAAGCGCTGAATGATCTGGAGGTCAGCACAGGTCAAGTTCTTCAGTCCCTGCCCACACACTGCAGTGCAATATTTCAACTGAACAGTTACAGAGAACCAGGGGAGCGTACAATGTATGCACAGGAGGCTACGGTGGGCCAGGAGCGTCAACACCAGACATGGTAAACAAACTGGTCTGAACATACATTTGATGATTTAATTTATTTCATTTAAATAGGAGGTATTATGCAAAATGTACCATGTTATTAAGTTATTCCCTCATCAAAAAACACGCCTAAAGTGGTTTTATATATCATCCATCAATGTTTGATTCATTTTTTGATCTCTCCCAGGGACTATTGAAATCCTCCTCATGGTTTGGAGCACGAGCCCATGGCTCTTGTACAAGGCTCAGCTGTAGTGTATTGTATCTTGCTTTAAAGTGTAGAGACTTGGAGCATCAAAAACAAAAGAGTAACAGGGTTATCTATATACGCTATGTTAATGAATACCCCATAAAAATGTAATAAATCCATCCATTTTCTTCCGCTTATCCGGAGCTGGAAACACGGGGCAGCAGTTTAAATAGGGACTGCCAGACCTCCCTCATTCCTTAGATCAATATTATGGTTTAAAATGGACAAACAGTCAGAATGATCTAAGAGTGTGATAGACTTACAAAATACCATAAAAAATGCATATTTATACAGAGTGAGTGAGGGTGAAATAGCTTTACATTCTGTCACTAAAAGCCAAAGCACTTATAACTGGACAGATTAATGCTGGTCATCTCACAGGCAGAAGGCAACTGCCTGGTGCTGCGTGCCCCGGAGTGACCTCACACAGCTCAGGTACGGCTCTGATCACCTCATCAGTACGACTTTAGCAGACAGGGCAGCCTCTGGAGTCGCTGATTGGGATTTGGACCATTTACACTCCATTTGTCCATTTGAGCACTTTGGTCTGGTCAAGAAGAGTCAATTTTTCTACCAAAGCCTTCGTCTCTTGAGAGATGAGAAAGACATTAAAGTCAGCTCAGGCTTTTAGTGTGTATAATGTCATTTATGGTACATGGCTGTGACTTACTTTTAATTTGTCTGGAACCAAATAAGAAATAAATAATGGTTCCTGACGAGCATTTACCAAGAATGAGTAAAAAAGTTCCACAGCTCAGATAACAGTTCCAATACGATGGCTTTAAGCATCTGCTGCCACCCCATGTCCCAGGTACCACAGAAACTGAAAACTGCATTTATTTCCTTTAAACAAGGAATGTGCAGCTGTTTCTAAAGAAGCTACAGAGCAACTTTATGTAAATAAAAGCTCAAACATTCTGAGAGTTTGTGCTCCAACTACAATGAGTGAACATTTATCTTATTACATTAAATCATATGACAGACCAGGACTGTAACACAGGGGCCCACGTAACAGTGGTAGAAAGTGGTACTGCAACTGAAAGTTCCTTCACAACACGGACAACTACCATAACTGAGAGGTATAAGCACAAGAGATGAGGATACACAAGGCACTTAGTATTCATTATCAGTTTATGAGGGGTAAAGAGACATATTAAAGCCACATAATTAGACCTTAGTCAAATAGAGGGCGCTGTCAGACTCTGTGGGGCACTTATTGGAGATCCATGGGATTAGACTGACCCATGGACTGGACGGTATTCAGCACAAATCTCAATATTAAAAGGCAGTGTCTTCAAAGGCAAAGTCATAATGTGATGTGTGATCTGTTATACATTATGGTTTCCTGAGCAACTAAATGCATGCAAAGGTAAAATTTTAATATTCCATTGTCTCCATAAAGCCCTAAAGCACAGCGATTGTACACATTTCTTTAACTGTGTATATTTACTTCCTCCTCAAAATGAACATTACCCCCCCAAAGCTCCGATATGTCTCCATACACCTTGTCCAGTGCTCAAATGGCCATCTCTTCATGCAGCATTCACTGTTAGGGTAATACAACTTGCATTATTTCAAGCTATACTGAAAGAAATACCCAGGCTAGGCTGTCTAGAGTAGTTTATAAGGCCTGAAAAAATGTAGAACATGACCCTTAAAATCACACACTCTGTACCAGGTCACAGCACTTTTAGACCCCAGTTTGTTCTAAATAAACCACCTTATCCCTGTGTCCCGCTGGGAGCCAGCAGGTCACCTTCTCCAACACTTCAGAGGGCCAAAAAATGCAGCTCCATCAGCCCAGCCACAAAATGTAACAAACATCTTATTACTGCACCGGGCACTCTCCTGGGAAACAAAGCATGCTCCAGCTTTTTACATGTACATCTATATTCAATGTATCTGTGCTGCTAAATTAAACCATCAACATGAAAATATCTTTAGAAACGTTCAAATCTGCTGATTAAAATACACACAGACACATAGACACACTATACACACACTAGTGAGTGTGAGAGCCACATTCCAGGATGAAACATCCAAGATCCATAAGTACATCAAGGACAAGGCCCCAACAGATGACGTGCTCAATGTCTCAGAAAGTGGAGCGCAGAGGAAGAGGTGCTGGAGGAACCATCATGGGAGGACAAGCCCCTGATATCAAGAAATCCTACCAATGGACTGAGAAAGCTGGACTGAAGGACAGAGGCTCATCCTGGCTCCACAGAAGCAGGCCTTGAGCACCAGAGCGATAGAGGCCCAGATCTACCAAACCAGACAAAACCCAAGGTGTAGGCTGTGCAAAGAGGCCCCTGAGACAATCCAGCACATAACTGCAGGGTGTAAGATGCCGGCAGGGAAAGCAAACATGGAGCAGCATAACCAAGTGGAGCCATAGTGTACAGAGACATCTGTGCAGAGTACGGACTGGAAACCCTGAGGTCAAGGCGGAAACACTGACTCAGACTTTGTGCTTGTTAAACGTGGAGGAAACATCTCTGGCACTGTGTTAATGGGCCGCAGGACATGTGAGGACAGCGGTGTATTGACCCATGAATGATGCACAACAACTGTACAAGCTAGACAAGCTAAGCAAGCTAGTGATGCTATTATCTATCTGCAACAACATATAAAAACAACATAGTACTATTTTGATTATCAGAATTGTTATCTGGACCAGAAAAGCTGTTTTGACTCAGGAATGCACCAGAGGTGAACCAGGAATAAATATGAGGACTGACCTAAACTAGACCTGAATCAGGATTAAAGACATAGTCAGCAGACAGGAGCACAAGACAGGAGCAGAAGACAAAATCAGAAGACAGGGGCAGACGACAGGAGCAGAAGACAGGAGGAGAAGACAGGAGGAGAAGACAGGAGCAGAAGACAGGAGCAGAAGACAGGAGCAGAAGACAGGAGCAGAAGGCAGGAGCAGAAGGCAGGAGCAGAAGACAGGAGCAGCAGACAGGAGCAGAAGGCAGGAGCAGAAGACAGGAGCAGCAGACAGGAGCAGAAGACATTAAACATTTTCATTGGTGCCCCGCTCTATAATTAATACATCAAGAAGTGTCCAGACATTTCTCACTGGTTCACATAAACTACATCAATATAAGGAAAAATAATGAACTTTGAGTCAAATATTTTTACTGAGACTTGCACCATGTTAACACTTGGTCCAGGAGCTCAGCATAAAGCTTTCAGACTAGAGGTTAAGATCTTAAGCCCGAGCCCGAGGCCCGACCCGACCCGAATTTCGGGCCGGGTCGGGCCTAAAATGTCTATCATTACGTTCGGGTCGGGTCGGGCTCGGGCTTCTCTCTAGCGGAATTTTTTTTAAAATAAATATATGTTTATAAAAATGTATACTAAAACGATGTGTGGATACTAAATTTAGGAATACTTGTTATAAAAAAATAATTTGGATAAAACAGAGAAGGCTCTGTAAGGTAACTGCTATTTAACTACTAAACAGGAGCCGCAGAGCCAGAGCATACTCTGCGCACGTGAACGCCCCCTCTTCCCCTCCGCAAGTCTGCATCTATTTTGACCTGGTATCCCTGATATGGAGCAGCAAGAAGTAAAGGATAAACTAAAGACAGGGGAACTGAAAAGGCAAACACGCACCAGCAAGAGTGAGGTGTGGCTTCAAATTGATTGTTGAAAATGCTACAGAAACTTGCGTTGGCTTCGCTGAATGTAGTAAATGTGGCGCTTTGCTTTCATACGAGAGCAAAAAGACTGGCACCTCGACGCTGAGCAGGCATTTAAACAGCTGTACTGGCAAAAGTGATGATCAAACATCTATATTATCATTTGTCCCAAAGACCGCACCTCTTCACGCTAAGCAGGCCATCACAGACGAGTGCGTGCACTTTTGCTGTCAGGACCTTAGACCATTTTCAGTAGTTAGTGGAGAAGGTTTTTTATTAGTAGGCTTATTTTTACGCATGTTTAACTTTGTTTGGTTCTTTATTTTTTTTATTTATCCTCACAAATAAAATATGAAATTTCGGGTTTGCTTCGGGCTCGGGCCTGCAAATCAAGTTAATTGGTCGGGCTCGGGCTGGGTTGGGCTTTAATACCCGCGGGCCTGGGTCGGGTCGGGCTGGATTTTTTAGGCCCGATCTTACCTCTATTTCAGACAGCTGCCGACATGTGAGGCCAGATCTAGTCCCCAGAGAACCATCTGCGACACCACAAATTAATGAATCCACACGTCCCACTCACACACAGGAACTACGCAGCAAACTGCATTATGCAGCTCCTCTACCGCTCCAGAGCTGGAGATAGAGGTCTGCACAGTGTACGTTGGTGCATTTCTGCACATATGTTAAATGTGTGGAACATTCTAGGCAAAGTATGAGACTGTCTCCATGGAGATAAACACGTGGCGGACGCCTTACCAAGTGACATTGCCCAGCTGGAGCAGAGCTCGTCTCGATGAGTGTGGTGTGAGGTCAGGTGCATGCGTGAGTGTGTACCTTGTCCTCTGGAGCCACTCCATCCTCCGCGGTGCTCTGGCCATTCTGTCCAAAGAGAGAGCAGAAAACACAGTCAGTCAGGGGGACAGTGAATGCACCGTTGTGTGCAAATGTGCAGCTGACAAACATGTGCAATTGTGAGATTGGTTTTAGTTTTATTACTTTTGACACTGAGTTCCCCCTCTCCCTGCTCCCCATGCTAAGTCACTCTCCTTTCAGAGTGCCAACTCAACACAAGCAGCGAGCCTTCCACTAATTAAACTACTGCACATAGCATCAAGTGTACACTGCTCTTTCACATCTATTAAACATGTGTGCAGAATCACAGGTGATGTAAGCATGTGGGCTGAGCCTTGTACGATAGGCATGGGCTTGTACTCCAAAGTGTAAGAGAAATGTGTGGAAATAGGGCATGAGAGACATCACATTACTCAAATACACCTGTAGTGGTTTAATTACATGGTAGAAAGCCCAATAGAGTTGATAATACCCACTCCTTAAGATAAAACTGAACTGTGTGAACATAAAATACACAAAATAAGTTTGATGTTTATGTTCTGCCACACATTTGGACCGAAGGCTAATCATCTTGGCAAAACGTGATTAGGCTTACAAATCAAAAATAATTACTTTGAATAATAAGGTTTGTGAAGAGATTATTTGAATAATCTTGAACAAAAATGCATAATTTACCCCAAAGTTGCGTGTGCGTTTACTGGCCAGTGCCCTATTCATAACTGTGATCACGTTTAGATTACAGTGTGATTAGCTGCAGCGCCGTACTACTCCTGCCTCTGCAGATGTGAGTGCGATGGACCCGAAGAGCAGAGCGCGTGGGCGGACACAGCCATTGTATCCAGCACTTTGTTCCTGTAGCAGCAAACCTAATAACGTGGGCACTTCCCTTATCAGTGCACGAGGAGGGTAGACGTCAGTGAACAGCGATAGCCAGACGCCAGGTGGAAACTCAAACAGGTCGGTCATAGCAGAGAGAAGGGGGCACTGGAGTTACAAAGACGATTGCATTTTGATGACATGGTCTGCAGTCCGTCACTTTGAATGGCTTTTTTATGGCACAAAATGTAAATGAGGATAAATCACAGCAAATTCTGATGTATTAAAAATGGTGGTAGTGATTTATTCTGGTGATGCAAACAGATCAGCTGAACTATTACAATCCAGTTTTAATTAATGATGGTCCGATATGGATTTTTCTCAGCCAATACTAGGCCTGTCAAGATAAATACTTTATTGACTTATTGTTCAATACATGACACATGGAACAATACTTTTTATTGTGGTATTTTTTTTTCTGTGCACTAGTGAGAAAACTTTATTTGTCTGTACCACGATGATATCTGAGCTGTAGAGGCTGGAATTATGATTTTTTTATGATTTGTTATAGATAGAGCCAAGTTTAATTCATATATAATGATGCTGCAAATTTGTATGTGTATTTTGTTATAAATGCTGTTTTATGTTTACATTAATAATTTCATATTTAAAGATGTAATATTTGATTTATATACATAAGCTACATTTATTTAGTTGCATCAATGTTGGTGTTAAAATATCTTAGAACTGTTATTATTTAAGTTTTACTTAAATATGTCACCGTCACTTTAAGAGTGATAGCATGCACAAGGAAAAGAGCACACGCTTGGGAAACATGCTGAGTCGAGCCAGTGCATTAAGACGAGTAGAAGAGTAGTATTGTTTATTTTTGAGAATGGCTTGGTTTGATTACTTCTGTAAAAAAGGATTTTGTAAAGCTGTGAATTTTAATTTTGTACCTGTCTTTTTACAACAGAGTCGAGTGGAAATTATTTTTCTCTTCAATAAAAATACACAAGTCGATTTTCACCTATTGCGGGTTATTTCTGGAAGGTAACCCCCACGATAAACAAGCGACCACTATATTATCATTTATCGACTATGTTTACTTTAGCAACTTTAAAATTTGGCATCGACAGCCCTAGGTTGATGTCTGATATTTGTCTTGTTGTTATAGCCGCCAATATTTGCCAATACCAATATTAAGCTTTTAAAATCCAGTGAAGACCAAATTTATGTTAAGCCAAGTTAACAAATTAACTTGTTGCTTTATTAAAAATTAATAACAAAACAGATTTATCGGTGATATAAATTCATAGTAGAGTAGTAGAAAACCTGAAGGGGTTTTAAATGTCATCCATGTGTTTGAGTAATCTAGTGATCTCTCCTGGGCATGATTCAAACCCTGCTTATGGTTAGCTGTGCGACTCTGTATAAGGCTCAGCTCACAAACCAACGTCAGCCACGCTCACCCACGGACATTTTTCAGATATATACAAGAGCAGGATACAAAACAATACACTTTAAATTTATTAGAGAATTAGAGCCGATTTGTTTCCCCATTTGTAAACGTCTATTCACAGTATAGCCTAATGTGAATGCTTATAAAATACTCTGTCTGGCCAAAAAAAAAGTCACCACCTGGATTTAACTAAGCAAATGGGTATGAGCAGTCAGACTCTACCATCATCAATGCAACATATTGGTGAAAAATTAATGCAACACTGGATGGAAATAAATCTTGTGACATGCAGAAGCAAAATCAAAACAATGCCACGACGAATATGTGCCATAATCAAAGCTAAAGGTGGTTCGATGAAATATTGTGTGAGTGTGTGACCTTTTTTTTTTTTGGTGCTGACTTTTTTTTTTTTTTGCCAGGTAGTGTATATAGCAGCTACAAGCACAATCTTCTTTAATACCCATGATGCCCGAGACTTTGCCACAGACTGGAAACCATCACAAATACATTCAAAACAACATTGGGATTATTATGAAAGTTTATACAAAAACAATATACCCCTGGTCCTAGTATTGTCTACCCGCTCGTTCCTCCCTGACCCTTCAGTGGTTCACTTTCCTCTTCCCTCTAGGCTCCATGAACACAGACAGGACACGGGCATGTGGTGTCAGCCAGGAAAATGCTAGAGGAGAGCCATGCAGCACGGAGGAGAAGGAGGAGAGAGAGCCTTAAAAAACAAAGCAGGTTTACTGCTGTTGTAGGCCTTCAGACCACATCCTCACAGCCCATCAGTTTCAGAGCAGCCACGGCAGCACAAAGCAACAGATCAGAACCTTTCAGAGTAGTCATTCAGGAGATGTAAAAAGAGCTGTTACATTCTGGTACAACAAGGAAGTATAGAAGTAGAGAATTTTGGTCACCGTTTTTGCCATCAATCTCATCCAGTTGCTAACACTAGCAGGAGCGACCTCGAGGAAAAAAAGCGCCTGACTTGTCTGTTATTAATGTTCATATCTTGATTTACAGACACAATAGTGAAATAATAAAAAGGATCATGTAGAGCGGGTTAATATGAACATATAAAAGACGAGTTTGACAGCAGCAGTTAAGTCCTAGCGCCTCAAGCCAGTTACCATCAAACTGAAAATGGTTTCTGAATGGAGCTGAAACTCTTTCATTTCAAAACCATCTCTTGTTTTAAACTCTCCTGGACAAATGACACCATCTATATCACCCCTACTCTCCATTCTGTTATGCAAATGTGGCTGTGGAAATTTTGCCAACATTAACAAAAGCAAAAACAAAAACTTTTCTTATAAACTGTAAATGTGATAAAAATAATAACAATGTATGTGTTACAAAATTAAAGACATAGTATGTAACTTTTTTTCCTCCAAAAATAAAGTAAATAAAGGCATGTTTTTTTCATTCTTATTCATTTTGATTGCCTTAAAAAAAAACAGACAAAAGCTGCATCCTTACTGTGCGTGGGCTTGCATCTCCACAAACCTGACTTTTATTCGTCCTGGAGGAGGGCCTCCTCCTGCTCGTCTTCATGGAAAGTTTGCTCTTTTGGCTATAAGCAGAAAAAGCATAGTTCCATGGAGAATGCAGAAAGCAGTGTTAGACTTTTCCACCTCCAGAAAGTCACATACTATCACTTTAACTTTAACATAATGAGAGCTACATTCTGGCTGAGGTGAGCACTTCATTTGATATGAGTCATTGCTAATATACTTGTGAATGTTTTTTTTTTTTTTTACTTAGAAACTCAGAAAACATAACTACAAGGTCTAACCTTAGTGGATGAGTAAAACGCAGCATTCCCCCTACTTATGTCACATGTGCTGCCCATGTCCAACAGGGAAGTTCAATTATAAACCAGGAATAAACCGGGCAAGATGTTTGGCAAACCCTACGTTTCAGTGATGGGAGCATAGACTGTGGAAAGAAGTGGACTGAGTGAGTGTGACGTCACCCACAGCATTCAGCTCCAAATGTCGAGGTTAGCAGTTAGCGGATGATTTGGAGCAGAGATCCATATTTGGAATTTTGACCCCAGGTCTGTCTGGAGACCACTCGATTAAAGCCCCAAGGCAACAATAACATTCTGTGATTTAGTCTATGACAGTTAGATTTTTGCACAGCCATGCCATGGGTTGAATGTGCCCATCATTATCTGTGGTGCGGTCCTGCTCCAGCCGCACATGCTCAGCTCCACAACCCCCAACCCCCAAAGGACATTACCAAACAGCTCCATCGCATTCATACCCATGAAGCCTGAGCTGAGGAAATGATTGTCCACAAGTGGCTTCCAGATTGGTCAGACTGCTTCTCATTTCTCAGCAGACACCTGTTTGATCAGCCAAAGTCAACAGTCTCTGAGCGCTGACAGTGAGCAGAAGCTGTAACAGTTTAATTACTGCCGCGTTGCTTCGTATCCAGGCAACTACCAAATACAATAAGCCTGAATTGTATCAGCCTGCGCGCCTTTAATGTGCACAGCCATTATTGACAAAAGGCCCAGGTACTAATGTCAGTCGAAGGGCCGTACAAATGGACAAAAGCTTCTGCTGCTGCTGAACTGTTCCATTTGGGAGAGTGTTTTCAGACGGCACAAGAGCGTTTACATGGCACATCCCAGTCTAATGAATTAGGTGAATATTATGAATAAAGTCATCCAGGCAAGTAAAATAGCAACTACATGTTTCACATTGTCTAGAGGCTTGAGTTAAAGACAAGGGATGTTACAATTAGAATTATATAGAGGTATATCTAAATATTTTACATATACAAACAATATACTGGATATTGTGATTGTATTAAATTCTGAAGTATCAAAATGTTACAAAAAGTTTCAGACGTTGTTTTGCACATTTCGGACAGACTACTATAACACTGAGTAATTTAAAATTTTAAAATTAGCATTTTTATAACAGTTTCTCAGGATGCACCGGTCCAGCTTTTTCAGTTCTGATTACGATACTATGGGTTTGAGTATCTGCAGATATACAGTATGGCCTCATACCAGTGCAGAGACTGAAAATGATTTCCTTACTCTTATCTAATAAGAAAAAACTGATCCAAATGAGTTAAGCTGTTATTTAAGTAACTAACAACTTTATGTAAATAAAAGTTCAAACATTATGAGACCATGAGCAGTAAATAGTCTTGTTATATCAATTTATGTTTTGATATGTGGAAGCCAGCTACATTTTCAGGATTGGCACTAAATACCAGTATCAGATCAGTGCAACTGTTTCCCTCCCCCATTTTTTCATACATCTACACAGTTGACAACTACCTTGGTTGAGGTTCAAGCATCACACAAAAATAAATGGACTGTGTTCAAGATAATGAAGTTATACCCTGTTAATTTCATTTCCCTGTAGTGAAACCTGATCTCAAATCTACTCAAACTATCAAGCCGTATCTGAAATTGTATACTAGTTGTAGATTAACTTGTGAGGCAGGAAGCGTAGGAGCTCACTTTCTCAGTGTGACCTCAGGTTTGGAGTCATGCATTCACATGCCCACACCGTGCCTGGTGGTCACACCCAGGTTCACTGCACACTTTATGACGCACTTACTGCACACAGCACACACAAACGGACAACATTCTACTGACTTTGAAAGTGTGAGCCTTCATAGTTCCATGAGAAAAGAAAAAATGACAGATCCAGCTCGGTCAAATATTAACACTAGTGTTTGAGTTCATACCTGACAATAGAGAATAACTTATGCAGAGAAATCCCTAAAAACAAGTGATCAGACCCACAAACGTTTTTTTAGGAATTACGTTGTCAATGATGTAAAGGTATCTCAAAAAACACATGCACAGCTTCAGATGGAAACGAGAAGCAGCGTTTGTGATTTACAGCAGCTCAGACCAAATACATATTTGGTATCAACACCAACAGGATTTTAAAGACTACAGTCAAGTGGTAATATTTTTGGGATGTGGTGTGGCTGCAAAATCATGTAAAATGTTCCTTAACCCTTACAGTAAACAATGTAAAGATAGTGTATCCTCTTTTTTTATTAAATATATTAAAACATAATGTAGATTGCAAACTTGTTAGGCACAGCCCCCCAGATTCCATATGGTATAATAAACACCACAGGCATGATTACACAGTAACAAAGCACTGACAGCAGCCATCGGAGAGGAGGGCCAAGCCTGGCATCCAACACACTGGCCACATTCCTGCTGTTAACCCTGCACATACCAAGATTATACACCAGAAGTAACCACAAACAAAGATGAAGGCCAAAAGCTGTCCATTTCACAACCACACAAGAAACTGAACACAAGTTATTTCCATTTGGTATTTTAAAATCATTGTTAAACACACAAGCAGTGATTATGGAACTGCTTACCTTCCGTACTCTCTGTAGCAGAACAGACCTGAGCACAGACCTGAGCACAGTGTAAGTGTAAAAAGTGACTGCACCCAATATGAATTTTAGTGAAATATTCCTTGTGTGTCATGATATTTACACACAGAAAGGCTGTAGACATGCATTCACTGGCATTGAACTATCCTCTACAAAACAGCTATAATCAAATGTGTTTTCTCATTGGAGAGAACCAAAGATTTTTTTTTAATGACATTCCATACATTTGCGTTGAATTTAAGTGTCACCTCTCTGTTGAGTGATTCAACCTGGACAACTATAGGTTTTGAATGAGAATGTGGATCATCCTACAGCCTGCTTTTTACATGGGCCTCTGCAAATCTTCTACAAAGTTACGACTATTTATGTAGAACTTTTTACCACTCATCATTGTATTTAGCTTATAAATGTAATTAGTGCTGGGCGATACATATCGTTGGGACGATAGAAAAGTGTCTATCGTGCCATTTCTCTTCTATCGTTTCTAACCTAATTTTATCAGTTATTACACCAAATATATCATTAAATAGCCTGTGACGATCGTATGGGTGTTGTCTTGTCACTATGCATACTCTAAGTTTATCTATGTGAAAATAAAGAAGAATAATATGAGAATTTTTGCAAAGAAACTCCATCCTGTGGTTACACTTGGCCATAAAAGCAGTGTGAGTCCAGCTCAGTTCCACGTCTGAAAGCCGACATTGTAGAGCCTACTACTGTTTTAAAAATGTACATAGTTATAGTATAATTCATTTCATTTAAAAATATATATTCTAAAATAATATTAGCCATTAATTTATATAATAAAAAAAATCTAAACTTTTAAAATTTTTTCAATATGTTTAGGAATCATTTGGTCGATAAGAGCGCGTCTGCAGTGTTTGGGATTGGCTGATCTACCAAACACTAGAAGCAGTAAGGTTATTAGGTCAATACTCAGCTAATTATAGATGCTAAATCTAGTATTAAAATCAGTATTGAGATGTTTGTTTAGTATCAAAGGGAGGTTAAATGTTTGTACCGTGAGAACATTCAAAGTGAAACAGCTCAACACACAGACAAAACTACAGACTTAAACAACGCATTTAGCCCAATCATACGCCAGCTCGTAACTGCACACACCTTCAATATAAACGTGAGTTCAAAGTGTACAGGACGGTGCTAAAGACTAGAATAAACAGCTTGTTGAAATAGGCAAAACTTGTTTCGCCCATGGCCCATCTGCGAGGACAACAACGGCACGCTCAGCCTCATCACATCCACTCGCTCGTCCTCGGGTGTGTGATACATACCATCAATGTCCACCAGGAGCAGACCACAGATGTCAATGACACGGCTTTCAACACTAAGGAATAGGCTCAACGCACATTTTGATACATGATAATAAAAACACTGTTTTAAAGAGGGTGTATTACACTTCTTTCAATATTAACTGCTAAAATGTGACATATTTAGGCCACAGTGTTAGCTTTTATTGTTTGAAAATGCTATATTTGCTGAAAACTACATATAAATCAACATGTTTAATAAGTTTCACTTTTGTTTTTGACTCTATGGGTCCCCCCTTCCTTTGCTCTCTGCACTAAGTCACCCCCCCTTCATAGCACAGCAAAATGCATTTTGCTAATGAAACTACTGCACATCACATCAGGTTAAAGAAGTTGTAGTGTATTGTTTGGTGTCATACATTTATATATTTAAAAATAAAGATAATATCAATAAAGATAAATTTGCTCAAAATTGCCAAGCAAAGGACAGAATTGTACTGCCAACTGTAAGGAGGCTTCGACTAGTGTCCTGGAGATCGATTACTCAATCATGCAAGGATGACATATTTTATGTTTTGGTTTTTTTTTTATACATTTTTTTGATGAGTGAATTAGAAAGCTAAAAAAGTCAATTTTGCAGAATACCCCCTTCTTTAAACAAAACTGTCATTTTCAACATAAAATAATCAAGGTAAGACCAAGACAATTCCAAAACTATTAAGAAAATTGCTACAGTATCAATACTGATACTACTTTTAGTATTGTTTTCTTTTTTTAATAAATGTTACACTAATCCTGGCAACATTACCATCAAGCAGTCGTATTTTTAGACACATTCTCAAAGTTTGGGAATGAAGGCAGGAGCCATAGAAGACTTGTGTGATGACACAGTTAGCAGTGCAATCTGTTGGGCTGCCGTGGGCGCTTTCACAAGTGTGACACGTACAGTGGAACCAGGGCAGGCCCACCCGCTGCCTTGCTCTGCTGTAGGAGAACACCATACATGCATGGCAGGAGCAGGCCTGTCACGATAACAAATTTTGAAGTACAATATATTGCTGAAGAAAATATAGACAATAAGTGATAATACTGAATGTCAATGTGCCACTCACACCATCCATTTTCTAAGCAGGGACTCCCAGACTTCCCTCACCCCAGACACGTCACCACTCAAACTTAAAGCAGGATTTCCCCCATAGAACTTTTCTATATGTACAGTAATGTTAAGGAACACGGGCTGCAAAAAAATAAATGAAACACTTCATGCGTCAGATATTTATTCAACACTCTACAGCTTAAATCTAATCATATGACAGAAGATAACAAAACATTCCCCACTAGTACTGAGAAAAAGTACCCTCGATAAATATCATTCAATACATGGCACATGGAACAATTCATATTGTAATTATGTCTAAGTAGGAGCAGGGACATTCACTGTAAACGACCAGCTGATGTGTCCACATTTTAGAAGTGAATCGTAACAAACTATAAATCCTTTAGTTCAGAGAGGGGGGATTAGATGTCTATGGGATGTGAACAGCCAACACATAAAGAACATCACATGTTCACACCCCCTTCAGAACACTTAACCACTGCACAGTGCATCAGGTTTATCAAATTGTAGTGTAATGTTTTGTATCATGCTTTTGTATTTATGAAAAATGGGTGACGGGTGACGTCGGCTTGTGATCTGACTTTTACATCGAACTGATAACCATAAGCAGGGTTTGAATAGGGCCTGGGAGAGATTGCTAAATGAAACAAACAGCATGGAAGACATAAACCCTCTTCAGGAATGTTTCTGATGAGGGAATAATGATATAACATTGTACAAAGCAGCACACAGTCAATTTTCTTTAAGATTTGGTTCACAAACTTAAGAAATTAAGATTGTGGCTGTGTCATTTCAAATGGGAACTGTCAGGTCTTTTTAATATTAGTCTAATTTTTAAAGTTACTAGGTTAAAGTTTAAGGCTAAGGTTAGCTTGTATTTTCCCACTTAGTAAAGCCCAATTTAATCTGTGGTGACAGTTGGGCACCTTGCCATTTTTTATATACAGATATCGAGTAGGCCATCGGTGCTGAGAAAACAGTCAACTCAGGATAAGGAATTGTCTTAAACTTGTGCAATCTCGTACGTTGCCGTTCTTTATCACACTCCTCAGCCTTCCCGATAAAACAGATTAGCAAAATGAATATATTCCAGATTATTTCTTTGATGAAGATGTTTTAGTTCTGGTTCCAGCAGAGCCTTAACTTCTCTTTCAGTATAACAGGCATACCAGGCACTGACAGAAAAATGAAACTTGGACTAGGTTTTGTAATAATAACAAACATTTTAAGCAAAACCAGGATAGAATATGAGTTTAATAGCAAATTCATCCATCAAATTATCAGCTCCTCTCTTGCTCAATTTTAAAATATGGGCAGTTTAGTAAGTGGAGATGTCAGAAGGTTTAATTTGCCACCTCAGGCTGGGATTTAATAAATTAATCTAACATTTCCTAATCAGCAAGAGGCAGCTTTGTGTGAAACCAATCTGGGATTGCCATCATTTGCTGAATCTTCTGTACAAAGCCCTACACGAGCCTACAACCATGTGACGTAATAATAATGTGCAGTGAATACATTACCACCTAAGTCCAACAAACGTACATAATAACATAATAATCCCCAAAACTCCTGTAATAATATTAAACCATCATTTCAAACTAATCTGAAAATATTTGGAAAAAAAAGGATTGATGATTAATGGATTAATCAATGAATTACAAGCCATAATGAATTTGCTTAATAAACAAATACAATGTACAAAATCAAAGTAAAACATCGTGGATCTTGGCTATTAGATGTTTTCATCACATACATAGAGCTCAATTTACTGACACAAGAATCACAAAAGAACGTTAATGATGATGAGTCCAGTTTTCTTACTTTGACAGTAAATAAATGAATTGTGATGCAAATATAATAAAGAAGCTGCTCAACATGATTTGTGAAAGGTCAAAGATCATTCTATTGAACATGACGTTGCACAATCAACCACACGTCGTCGTGCACAAACCTCGAGTTCCCCATTTTCTATTGCCCTGTACTCTGTAATCTGCACTGGGACGAGCAGTCAGTCAAGTGTGGCTAAGCAAAGCACAGTGAGCCACAGCACGCCATCATGAAAGAGCTTAGATAACAAGGGCTGTTAAGTAATACACTCACACACCTATAGCACCAGCCTTATGGTCCACAGTTTGGGAGATTAGTACAAATGGGCTCAAGTTTCTACTGAAAACATGCTATTGCACTGCATGCATGACAGAAATGTACTTTTTTGTTATTAAAACATTTAAAAAGACAGATGTACTAAATTCTGACTCAGAGAATATTATAAATAAAATCTAACCTAACTTATTCTGTCAAAAAATATACTAAACAATCACAGTAACAATATTCCATCCCTTTTCTTTCTCTTATCCGGGGCCGTGTCACGGAGGCAGGAGTTTGAGCAGGGAGGCCCAGACTTACCACTCCACAGACACTTCCTTCAGCTCTTCCGGGAGGATCCTGAGGGGTTCCCAGGCCAGCTGAGAGACATAGTCCCTCCAGCATGTCCTGGGTCTCCCCCAGGGACACCTCTCCTGGGAGGCGTCCAGGTAACAATATTGCATTTTTTCTCATATTGGCAGCACTGAAGTAATGCGACTTCTCCAAAACAGCACTTAACAATCCCATATAGAATGCCTTATAATGCCTTTGGATCAGACATGTTGGTAGAATCCAGTGGAACACAGAGCTGTGAAGTCAGTTGATTATGGCAGACAAGTCCTCCAGCTCCTCTGGTGGAACCCCAAGGCATTCCCGGGCCAGCTGAGAGACATAATCCCTCCAGCGTGTCCTGGGTCTTCCCCGGGGCCTCCTCCCGGTGGGACATGTCCAGAACACCTCCCAAGGGAGGCGTCCAGGAGGCATCCTGAGCAGATGCCCGAGCCACCTCAGCTGGCTCCTCTCGACTTGTAGGAGCAGCGGCTCAACTCCAAGTTCCTCCCGTGTGACCGAGCTCCTCACCCTATGCCTAAGGGTGCACCCAGTTACCCTGCGGAGGAAACCCATTTCGGTCACTTGTATCCGCGATCTTGTCCTTTCGGTCATTACCCAGAGCTCACGACCATAGGTGAGGGCAGGAACATAGATTGACCGGTAAATCGAGAGCATTGCCTTTCGACTCAGCTCCTTCTTTACCACAACAGACCAATACAGCGACCGTATCACTGCAGACGCTGTATCAACCCGCCTGTCAATCTCATGCTCCATCCTTCCCTCACTCGTGAACAAGACCCCGAGACACTTGAACTCCCCCACTTGAGGCAGAGACTCCCCATCCACCCAGAGACGGTAAGCCACCTTTTTCCGGTCGAGAACCATGGCCTTGGATTTGGAGGAACCGATTCTCATCCCAGCCGCTTCAACCTCAGCTGCAAACCACCCCAGTGCCTGCTGCAGGTCCTGGCTCGATGAAGCCATCAGGACAACATCATCTGCAAACAACAGAGATGAAATCCTGTGGTTTCCGAACCAGACCTCCTCCGGCCCCTGGCTGTGCCTAGAAATTCTGTCAATAAATATAATGAACAGAACCGGTGACAAAGGGCAGCCCTGGCGGAGTCCAAAATGCACCGGGAACAGGTCTGATTTACTGCCGGCAATGCAAACACAGCTCCTGCAAAGAGCCCCTGACCCCATACTCCCAGAGCACCCCCCAAAGGACACCACGAGGGACACGGACGAATGCCTTCTCCAGATCTACAAAACACATGTGGACTGGTTGGACAAACTCCCATGAACCCTCAAGGACCCAATGGACAGTTTAGAGCTGGTCCAGTGTTCCACGAACAGGATGAAACCCACACTGCTCCTCCTGAATCCGAGGTTTGACTATCGGTTGGATTCTCCTCTCCAGTCCCTGGAATAGACCTTATCAGGAAGGCTGAGGAGTTTGATTCCCCTGTATTTGGAACACACCCTCCGGTCCCCCCCTTCTTATACAGAGGGACCACCACCCCGGTCTGTCAATCTAGTGGCACTGTCCCCGACCGCCATGTGATGTTGCAGAGACGTGTCAGCCAAGACAGCCCCACAACATCCAGAGACTTGAGGTACTCAAGACGGATCTCATCCACCCCCGGAGCCTTGCCACCGAGGAGCTTGCCAACCACCTCGGTGATTTCAGCCAGGGTGATGGACGAGTCCGCCTCCGGGTCCCCAGTTTCTGCTTCCTCCTCGGAAGACATGACGATGGGATTGAGGAGATCCTCAAAGTACTCCTTCCACCGCCTGACAACATCCCCAGTTGCGGTCAGCAGCTCTCCACCCACACTGTAAACAGTGTTGGTGAAGCACTGCTTTCCCCTCCTGAGGCGTCGGACGGTTTGCCAGAATCTCTTTGAGGCCATCCGATAGTCCTCCTCCATGGCCTCCGTGAACTCGAACTTGCTCAAACTAAACCTAAATTTACCCCAGACTCAAATTAGACCAGCCTCTTGCAACAGGCCCTTTAAATATCCGGAAATCACTTTTTTCATCAAGCCTCACAAATTTTCTATGGGAGCCAATGATCTGTGATATCGCATAAACAGAACCGCAGATTTGAGGTCAGCTGCTAAATTATTCAGCCTTTTCATAGTGCATAAGGCCTGTAAATTTTGCAGGTTCTTCCCATGTCTGGGCACTAGATTATGTCCATCAGTGATGTAGGCTGCAGTATAAATCCTGTGTGTGCCACAGCTAAGGTACTCCAAGCCTCCATCAAGATCTGGGTCCCATAAACTTCTTTATGGACAATAAATTATTGACCTTATTTGCAACTAAATTGCACTTTCTTTGTGGCGACACTTCAGGTTAAGCAGGAATCCCATTCATTTCAATGGAGAATTTCAGAAAAGTTTTGCCATTAAAATATGAAATAAAGGTTAATTCGTGGTAGGTTAGGTTAATTTGTGTAAAATGTTCAATGTTCATGTAGCACCCTACAGCAACTTCCAGAATAAGGTGACTACTTTGACCTTAAACCAACAGCCTCCTGTCTATTTTTTTGGTACAATTATTTGATTAAACAGAGACTATAATACTTGTGTGTTAAACATGTGTAAATGAAACAAAACACACCTCCAGGTCTGTTTGTAATAATGAGGAAACAACATTCGAACAGATCAGAGAATAGATTAATATGGGCCCTTTAAAGAGAATAGTGTAATATGGCCCTTTAATGCTTTCACAGTTAAACAACCTTGAGTGGAAAAACAGGAGAGGATATTATAGGCCACTATGTTTAGAAAAGCAGCAAGGCTAAGCCTGCTTTTCAACAGAAAACAGTCATCATAACACACATTAGGCTCATGTACTGGGCAACTCAAGCAGGTATGAAAGTTGCTGTTAGACTTCATCCTTCCTGATCTTACTCCGACAAGATACAGCCCAAATCTCCAAAAGGTTAAAAAGAAAGAGTCTGTTCCCTTCCCAAACATGTAGTGATTAGAGGGATTGAATTATGCAAACACCAGCTGTGGATCTGAAATAGTAAAAGGAAATGAAGCACCTGGCAGCAGCTCGGGGGCAGGTAAATCTAGGTAAATCTCTGTATGTCAGGCACACTCCCCAACTCTCTCCTTTAACTGCGTTTCATGAGGCACATTGTCACAAGTTTAGAGACCAGTGGAATCAAACGAGCTTTTGGTCCAACATAGAGCTTTAAAGCTTCATAAACCGCACAGACCACAGCACCCTGACAGCGGCACCCTGACAGCGGCACCCTGACAGCGGCACCCTGACAGCGGCACCCTGACAGCGGCACCCTGACAGCGGCACCCAGACCCCGGCACCCCGACCCCGGCACCCCGACCCCGGCACCCCGACCCCGGCACCCCGACCCCGGCACCCAGACCCCGGCACCCAGACCCCGGCACCCAGACCCCGGCACCCAGACCCTAGCCCCAGGTGGAGTGAGCATACCTCCGTCTCCAGCTGCACTAGTTCCATTGTGGGCCATGGCTCGGCAATTTGTGCAAGAGGCATGTTTCCCTCTCCTCCAGCTCCTGAGTCACTTCTACCTCAAAGTGTGAACTTCCCAGCTCCGGTTCACTGTTCGGTGTTGCCTTTTCCTTCCTCTGCGCGGGGAGGACAATAATACGGGCTTCTTCACACTTCTGTTCCAAAGAGAGGACACTGCCAACAGGAAGAAGCGGCTGTGAGTAATCCTGTGTGGACTGGAGTCTGGATAAACGGATTACTCCAGGCGCGCAGAGGAGCAGCCGCAGGTAAGAAGGAGCTGTGTGCTGCTCCTGGACACTCGGCAGAGTCCAGATTGATCCCCTCCTCCCGTGCACGCGTGGCTCTCTGTTCCGTCTCGCGGTGTCCGTCGTGTGTCCGTGCTGCAATGCGCGCGCGGTGGAGTGAGCGCGCTGTGCTGGTTTTGCTCTTATAAAACAGGACGTGTTCAGAGACGCACTCGCCCGGGGCACAGCGCAGCGCGTGAGGCTGTGAGAGCTTTTGACTTGTGTAGTACAAGCTCCAAACACGAGCTGCTATTGGTCCCCCCTCCTCTTCCTTTACGCACTGATCCGAGCTCCGTGCGCGCGCCCCCCGCTGGAGGACAGTGTAACTGCAAATACGTCATACCCGCACGAGCTGGAGTGTTATTTATGAACGGAGTGAGGTCTGTGCGGAGTGAGATCTGTGGTGTAACAGCGGGACAGGCGGATATGGAGCTGGACCGTGGCACGGGTTTACTGCAGCTGGCTGTGGTGTTTTGGTTTTGGAGAGTAAATAAGCTTTTTGTAATTTAAGCAAAGAAACCCTAAAATTAAACAAAGCAAGCCTACTACATCGTATTTAAAGCTATGCTGTGGAACATTCCAGGTAAAGCAATAACATCTAGAGTCACGTGACTTGTCATGATAACACAGTTTGAAGCATGATATACTGCTGCAGAGAAATACTGTGATAAACAATAATACTGAAACTAGTACTGTCCCAGTAAACATATTTAAATATAGTTTAATTAAAAGGCCTGCACTGCAACAAATCAGCAGCAGAATAAACTCATAATGTGGCACAGAAGTTACTTATTGTTCCAGCTACAGCTGAAATCTGAAGTTATTACATAAAATGGCCACTGCCTTCCTCTCTCCTCAGTCCACATGTGCGTGTGCATGTACATGTGCATGTGGTCTGAGTAGTCGTCACGATGGCAGTGGCCTTCTGTTTGTGCTCATAATGCCGCTGCCTCCTCTCTACTCAGTCCACACATGCGTGTGCATGTGCATGTGTGTGTGTGTGTGTGCATGTACGTGTGGACTGAGGAGTAGTCACGATGGCAGTAACCTTGTGTTTGTGCTCATAATGCCGCTGCCTCCTCTTCCTCAGCTGGCTCTTGTGCCTCATTCACCAGTCTTCACTCTTGCACCGTTACCATTGGCAACAGCAGAGCATCTGACTGCTGCACAGTGTGGAGTCACAGAAAAAGAAGGCTGCTGATGTTAAAGAATATGATGAAAGTGGATAAGAGTGTTCATTTGCACTGTTTGCTGCTCTCTGTCTTCCTAATGCATTTCGTTTAATCTCTTTTTAAATAAATGTAATAAAATAATGACTTTGTTTGGGTCATGCAGTTGCATAGTCCACAATATGTCAAACACAAATCATATTATTGTTATTTATCCATCCATCCATCCATTTTCTTCCACTTATCCGGGGCCGTCTAAGCAGGGACTCCCAAACTTCCCTCACCCCAGACACGTCCTCCAGCTCCTCCAGTGGGACCCCAAGGCGTTCCCAGGCCAGCCGAGAGACATAGTCCCTCCAGCGTGTCCTGGGTCTTCCCCGGGGCCTCCTCCCGGTGGGACATGCCCAGAACACTTCCCTAGGTAGGCGTTGGGCATCCTAAGCAGATGCCCGAGCCACCTCAGCTGGCTCCTCTCGACTTGTAGGAGCAGCGGCTCAACTCCAAGCTCCTCCCGTGTGACCGAGCTCCTCACCCTGCGGAGGAAACCCATTTTGGTCGCTTGTATCCGCGATCTTGTCCTTTCGGTCATTACCCAGAGCTCATGACCATAGGTGAGGGTAGGAATGTAGATTGACTGGTAAATCGAGAGCTTCGCCTTCCGGCTCAGCCCCTTCTTCACCACAACGGACCAATACAGCGACTGCATCACTGCAGACACTGCACCGATCCACCTGTCAATCTCACGCTCCATCCTTCCCTCACTCGTGAACAAGACCCCGAGATACTTGAACCCCTCCACTTGGGGCAGAGACTCACCACCCACCCGGAGAGGGCATACCACCTTTTTCCGGTCGAGAACCATGGCCTCGGATTTGGAGGAGCTGATTCTCATCCCAGCCACTTGCAGCCACACTCGGCTGCAAACCGCCCCAGTGCCTGCTGCAGGTCCTGGCTCAATGAAGCCATCAGGACAACATCATCCGCAATCAGCAGAGATGAGATCCTGTGGTTCCCGAACCAGACCCCCTCCGGCCCCTGGCTGCGCCTAGAAATTCCTATTGTTATTTAAATGCAGATATATGAATTTAATCTTATTACTTCATGGTCATTGCTGCCTACTGCACACCAAGTATAAAGTCATATAGTTTAAGGTTAATTAAAGGTAAACTTTATTGTCCCCAATTTGACCTGTACATTTGGCCCATTTCTCACTGTCATGGGACCCACATAACCCCCTAATGAACCAAGAATTTCAAGCCCTAATGAACCAAGAATTTTGTTCAGCCAAAATACCAAAACTAGGACTGAAACTATTGAAAAAAATAAATTAATTAAAAATCAAATAAACAGATTAACATTTCTTGAACAACGTTGGAATGATGAGCTTTATCAGAAGATAAGACCACATGGTAACATAACTACCAGAGTTGGCCCAGCCTATAAGCTGACCAAGTAGCTGCTTAGGGCCCCGAGGCCAGCAGAGGGCTCCTAAATGCCCATACATTTATATTGAAAATAATATATCACATTTTATTGGAAACAGGCTTGTGTGTTCACAGCCTAAATATCCCTCTCAAACGATTACATTTATTTTATATCTATAGTAGCAAAATATCTGCTGCTGCTGAGCCAGGCATAATGTTGTCAAATGTGAATCACCAATAGCTGAGTCAGCATACATCCGCTGCAGGGGGGCCCAGAGACAAATTCAGCTTAGGGCCCCCTGAAAGCTAGGGCCGGCCCTGATAACTACTAGTAACTTGTGTAGGAAATATTCTTTTAAAAGGAGCATTTTTCAGAATTATCATTAGTATCATTATTGTTGAGTTGAACAAACTGACTTTGGAATTGTGTCTATCCAGACCATGACCCTCCACCAAACCATTGTGTTTATGGATGATGTTAAATGTCCTCAGGCTTCTCTACGCCCTCAGATTTCTGTCATACATGCTCAAGGAGAACCTGCTGCAGGGAGAAGCACAAGGTCCAGAGGTGAATTCAACATCAGCCTACTTTCCATTGGCACAGTTCGCTTGGGGGGGGGGGGGGGGGGGGGGGGGGGCTTTGGATTGTTGAGTGTGGGTCTCAATACAGAGAGATATTATTTATTTATTTATTGCAGCTCATGTTCATTAATTCTAGACATAGAATAGTTGTTGGGGGAAATCCTGCTTTAGTGTCATCGTGTCAGTGGCATACTGGCATTTAATACACTGCCTGGCCAAAAAAAAAGTTGCCACCAAAAAAAAAAGGTCACACACTAATATTTGGTTGTACCACCTTCAGCTTTGATTACGGCATACATTCTCTGTGGCATTGTTTTGATTTCGCTTCTGCAATGTCACAAGATTTATTTCCATCCAGTGTTGCATTAATTTTTCATCAAGATCTTGCATTGATGATGGTAGAGTCTAACCGCTGCACAAAGCCTTCTCCAGCACATCCCAAAGATTCTCAATGGGGTTAAGGTCTGGACTCTGTGGTGGCCAATCCATGTGTAAAAATGATGTCTCATGCTCCTGAACCACTCTTTCACAATTTGACAATGAATATGCCCGTGCCATCAGGGGAAAAAAATCCATTGATGGAATAACCTGGCCATTCAATATATTCAGGTGTCAGCTGTCCTCATTCTTTGAGCACAGACTGTTGCTGAACTTATTTACTTAGTTAAATCCAGGTAGCAACTTTTTTTTGGCCAGGCAGTGTATTTTTTGGATGAATTTGTGATTTAAAATGTGTAAATTATAACATAATGATCCACAGAGTTCACAGATTACAGTTACAGTGCAGACACAAACAGTAAAGTCTTCTTTAAACAGGGTCTGTCAGGATTTGTCACAAATGATGTAGATAGATGGAGTGAGAACACTGATAATGAGTGAAAATACAGTCAGAGAAGAGAGGGGGAATGTGCTGCAGAGACAAGGGTGTGTCCCAGTCAGGCTCAGACATGATCCTGGAGCTCAGGTATTTGAGTCGGGGAAACAGGAATGTACCAGAGGTCATCACAACTATCTCAGATTTATGTGCAACCTTTCAAATCAACAGTATCAGTCCAGTAAAGGGAAAAAAGAAAGTGAAATGGAGCTTGTATCTTTATAGAGCTGTGTGAACCCCCCGCTCCTCTCTCTCTTCCTCCCGTGTATGTGCCAGGGTGCTGCTGTGACAACCAGCAGGCGGCGCCACTATCACAGGGTCACAGGCTCTTATCAGTCTTCTGCCCTTTAGCACGACCAAACTCTCAAATAGTGTGGCTTAGTAAACATGACTCTTTTGCATCCAAAAATATAACCACGATCAAAAATTCTTATCATGGTAACATCTATAATCATGATGATCTAATTTACACTGAACTTTTACAAAGGACAAAGTTTGGACCAGTGTAAAATGTAACAAAGTAAAATTAGTAGAGTAATATACTTAAGTACAGTATGAATCTGTACTTTTACTTCAAAACATTTGAGAGCCGTATCTGTGCTTTTCTACTTCACTACACGTTGGAACTGGACTGAAAAAGTATTTTGATTATTGTTTGAGACATGCTGGAAAGGCTGAGGCTTTATTTTTTACCACATTTGTAATTTGAACAAACAAAAATATAAAAAATATAAACAGCTAGAAAAAAATATTGATTCAGTTGTTTCTGCTGAACAAATTCAACACAAATCTTCATCATCATTAATATCATTACATCTGAAGCCTTAAGAAAAATGTCAAAATATATGCCAAAATACATTTATTTTACCTACTCTTTAAGTACATTTTTAAACAGGTACTTTCTACTTCAATAGTTACAAATATTTTTTTCATTTGATACTTTTACTTGAGTTTTTTGTTTGTTTTTTTTTTGCTCCAGTATCTGTACTTTACTTTTAAAATGGAGTACTTCTTCCACCTCTGGGCAGGACTAGGCCTAGAATCAAAACCAGAACATGCAATATAAAAAAAATATATTATTACTATAGTTATTGTTAACAACAACAATAATAATAATAATAATAAAGCGATGTGCCTTAGTAAAATAAGGTGTGAAATTTGTTTGCCTGAATAACATCCTAGTGCATGTACATTCTGATCAGAAACACATTCCACTGTAGCTCGTGTCTGGACATCTGCAGGTCTCTGACACAGGGGCCACTCAGAATGGGTGAGAATACGGAGGCTTTTTTATAAAATTCCTCTGAGCTCAGACTTTGGACTTGAAGGAGGATTATTGGATCTGCTGGCCTGTGCAAGGGGCCATCTGCTGTGCCCGAAGCCCTGGGAAAACTCTCCAGCCTGGACCAAATATGAAGTATACAGACTGCTTTCTCACAATAACAGTTGGCTTGAGTAATAATGACATTGTGGTCTATATTCAGGCAAAAATCTTTTCCTGCAAAGGCCAAAGCCAAGCTGCCAGCTCAGGCCGGACCACAGCTGATCTTCTCCCCTGGACACAGACTATTTTATTTTATGTTTTATCTTTATTTACACAGGGAGAGCCAATCAGAGCACTCCGACTCTCCTTTTTCATGGGCACCCTGTTCAAATGCAGAAAAATCCACAAAACAAAAAAAAAAAAAAAAGACTACACAAGTCCATGTAAATATTAAGGTGCAGGTGTGAGTATAAATGTTTGTTACCAGATTATTAAACTGCATTTGTGTCACTGAAGTATCCAGTTTTGCTTACTCTTCCTTTCCATTTTGGGAAGAGAACAGCCAAAGCCCTTTTTACCCATGCGGCCCTTAGACCTCATCATAATCATGTGATCTCATGTTAAATGTTCCCCTAACAATAATTAACGAGCAAGTGAGGTATTCAAGAGCCTACAAAGTATATAAATACATTATACTTATACATTTCATAGAGATATGAAGTATATAAATATATTATACTTATACATTTCATAGAGATATGAAGTATATAAATAAATTATACTTATACATTTCATAGAGATATTCAGGTGCCTATGAAGTATGTAAGTACATTATACTTATAAATACATTTCGTAGAGATATTCAAGTGCCTACTAAGTATACTTTCTCTATAACACCTGTCATTCTACAAAACCTGTCACTCTATAACACTCTACACCACCTATCACTCTATAACACCGTATAACACCTGTCACTCTACAACACCTGTCACTGTATAACACTCTACAACACCTGTCACTGTATAACACCGTATAACACCTGTCACTCTACAACACCTGTCACTGTATAACACTCTACAACACCTGTCACTTTACAACACCTGTAACTCTAAAACACCTGTCACTCTATGCCACCTGTCACTGTATAACACTCTACAACACCTGTCACTGTATAACACCGTATAACACCTGTCACTCTATAACACTCTACAACACCTGTCACTTTACAACACCTGTAACTCTAAAACACCTGTCACTCTATGCCACCTGTCACTGTATAACACTCTACAACAACTGTCACTGTATAACACTCTATAACACCTGTCACTCTATAACACTCTACAATACCTGTTAATCTACAATGACAGTCACTCTATAACATTCTACAATGCCTATAAGTCTACAGCAGAATACAACACCTGTCACTTTACAACACCTGTCACTCTATAACACTTGTCGCTCTATCACACCTGTCACTCTATAACACTCTCCAACACCTGTCACCCTATAACACCTGTCACTGTACAACACATGTCACTCTATAACACCTATTACTGTATAACACCCTATAACGCCTGTCACTGTACAACACATGTCACTCTATAACACCTGTTTACTGTATAACACTCTACAACACCTGTCACCCCTATAACACCTGTCACTGTACAATACCCGTCACTCTAAAACACCTGTATCTCTACAACGCCCTGTCACTTTATAACACTCTACAACATCTGTCACTCTACAATGCCTGTCACTCTATAACACCTGTCAGTCTATAACACCTGTCAGTCTACAACACCTGTCCTCTCCACAACGCCTGTCACCTCCACAACGCCTGTCACTCTACAAGTACAACACCTACAACACCTGTCACTTTACAACACCTGTAACTCTTAAACACCTGTCACTCTATGCCACCTGTCACTGTATAACACTCTACAACACCTGTCACTGTATAACACTCTATAACACCTGTCACTCTATAACACCTGTCACTCTATGCCACCTGTCACTCTATAACACTCTACAATACCTGTTAATCTACAACGACTGTCACTCTATAACATTCTACAATACCTATAAGTCTACAGCATCTGTCAGAATTCAACACCTGTCACTTTACAACACCTGTCACTCTATAACACTTGTCGCTCTATCACACCTGTCACTCTATAACACTCTCCAACACCTGTCACCCTGTAACACCTGTCACTGTACAACACATGTCACTCTATAACACCTGTTACTGTATAACACTCGACAACACCTGTCACCCTATAACACCTGTCACTGCACAATACCCGTCACTCTAAAACACCTGTATCTCTACAACGCCTGTTACTCTATAACACTCTACAACATCTGTCACTCTACAATGCCTGTCACTCTATAACACCTGTCTGTCTATAACACCTGTCAGTCTACAACACCTGTCTCTCTATAACACCTGTCACTCCACAATGCCTGTCACTGTACAAGTACAACACCTACAACACCTGTCACTTTACAACACTTGTCACTCTAAAACGCCTGTCACTCTATAACACTCTACAACACCTGTCACCCTATAAGACCTGTCACTCTATCACACCTGTCACTCTATAACACTCTCCAACACCTGTCACTCTATAACACTCTCCAACATCTGTCACCCTATAACACTCTACAACACCTGTCAGTCTACAACACCTGTCAATCTACAACACCTGTGGCTTATATTGAGTAGTAGTTACTACTTGTGTTGGATAGTAGTTACTTTGACTTGTGTTGAGTAGTAGTTACTATGGCTCGTGCTAAGTAGTACTTACTTTGACTACTCTTGGGTAGTAGTTACTTTGGCTTGTGTTGGGTAGAAGTTACTTTGGTTTGTGTTGTGTAGTAGTTACTCTGGCTTGTGTGTAGTAGTAGTTATTTTGGCTTGTTGAGTAGCAGTTACTATAACTTGTGTTGGGTAGTAGTTATTTTGGCTTGTTGAGTAGCAGTTACTATAACTTGTGTTGGGTAGTAGTAACTCTGACTTGTGCTGAGTCGTAGTTACTATGACTTGTGTTGAGTAGTAGTTACTATGATTTGCGTTGAGTAGTAGTTACTATGACTTGTGTTGAGTCCTAGTTACTATGATTTGTGTTGAGTAGTAGTTACTATGACTTGTGTTGAGTAGTAGTTACTATGATTTGTGTTGAGTAGTAGTTACTATGACTTGTGTTGAGTAGGAGTTGCTATGTTTTGTGTTGAGTAGTAGTTACTATGACTTGTGTTGAGTAGTAGTTACTATGACTTGTGTTGAGTAGGAGTTACTATGACTTGTGTTGAGTAGGAGTTACTATGACTTGTAATGGGTAGTTACTCTGAGAGGGAGGGGTATCTGACTCACGGTGCTATTGGCTGACAAACATTACGAGCCGGACGCCTTCCTGTGCTACCTGTGCTACCTGCGGGAGGAGGGGGCGCTTACCTGCGCCGCCTGAACGAAGGAGTGCCACGAGTCCGAGTCCGAGTCAGGCGCTTCCTCTTTTTCCCTCTCCTCCAGGAGCCCTGAGAGGTAGAAGTCCGCGAGGAAGGCAGGAAAGTGGAGCAGCGACTGGAGCAGGACTCCGAGCATGGAGCCAGTGTCGTCGTGGAGCGAGGAGCGAGTCATCCAGTGGCTCCAAGGTGAGCGTCATGGTGGATTTACGCGGCGTTTAAGTGGCTCTGCTCACGGAGGAGTTTATGTCGGACACAAATAGAACGCGCCTTACGCGTAAATCCTCTTGGAAGTGAAAGGTGCGGAATGAGGAAGAGCAGGTCAGTGTCAACAAGCCCAACGCACGGCGTCTGCGCTGGATTTACTAGAAACACAGGAGAGGGTTGAGAGCCAGGAGGTTTGCTTTTACTGAGTTCCAGGCAAAGTTTAAGAAAATACTGTCCCGTTAAGGAAAGTGAATGTGAAACGCACCAACAGCCCAGAGGTTCCGTGTGTTGCAATTATAAAAGTGAAGGTCAGTGTAGTCTGCGTCTATACGGGTCAAATGCAACATTAGGACAGAACAGACTGAGGCGAAGTCCCTGGCACAGACTGAAACATCAGCTTCAGCTTGGGACCAACTCATCAACTGAAACCAAACACAGCCTTGATGTCACTGATCATTGACATATATGTGTGTGTGCGTGTATACACACAGACCTTCTGATCAGCAAAAGAGCAATGTATAAACACACACAAAAAAAAAATAAAAAAAATACACAAAACATAGTTTGAGTAATAAATACAGATATAGGCTTACATACAAATAACTGTATGTTTTAATATTGTGTATATTACAATTAGGCTACTACATTTAAACATCACTGATACAAAGCTTCTATAATTCCAAGGCGTAATCATGGCTATAGGTCAGAGCAGAGGGCTGTCTAAATCCAGTGTGAAACTGTGTCTTATGCTCTAATCTCTGTGTGTGCATAAAGCAGCAGCGATGTGTGGTTTTAGATGTTCCGTTGCTCAGGTTGAGGCCCAGAACAGACACATAACCGTATATTATTCAGCTATTGCAAGTACACAAATAATTATGAATTGTTCTAAATGCACCTCAATCAAACAGAAAGTAAGTCGTGAATCAAATGCTGTCAGTTAGAGTTAAGTGAGCCTTTTTGTGGACCTTAGTGGTTTGTTTTTGCAGTCTTTCTGTGTAACCACCGTGGTGCAGCTGTAACCTGCTGTTACCACATAATCATGTCTGTACTTGTGAGCTGCTGTAAAGGAGAGCCTCAGTGCTGTATGTGTGTGTGGGACAGGTCTAGATGCCGCCCTGCACCAGTACCCTGTGTCTGAGTGGAAGCTGAATGGAGTGGACCTGCTGCAGCTGACCTCTCTCGACCTGGAGAGGCTGGGTGTTCACAAGATGGGCCATCAGGAGCTGCTGCTGGAGGCTGTGGAGAAGCTCTGTTCAGTGGTGAGAAAGCCCACATGCACACATGGCTTTACAGTACATAGTCACAAATGTTATCTAGTTTTGATACTAGAGTTAGTATCGGTTAGTATCTGTGTGTATTATCAATACATTTGGACTATACTAGTTTATATACTGGCAGAGAAAAACACAATGTTCTACACTGATTATAGCAGAACCATTTAAGGACACATGCTATACAAAATCAGCGTTGATGATCTTAACTCCCATGCTTCCTTACAGCCCCTGAATGTACTGTGGCTCTGTGTAAAAAATAAATGTCACAGTGTGAGCCTGTGTTACATGTAGACTAGTCTATATGATAACACTCTAGTCACTATAGTGGTGTAGAGTTAGGTTAGGACTTAGTCACAGGACCCATTTTTGTAAGATCAATATCGCAGTTTATGATGTGTAAAAAAGTGTGTCTAATTCTCTCTAATTAACAGAGCATTTCATAATGTACATGTGTTTTAAGCTGCATGAGAACCTGCTTGTTTCTGTATTCTTCAAATGGCACAAGTAAATAATGAGGTTTATACACAGTGTATGTGAGAGGTCATTCTGCAATGGACTAGACACATCCATCCATCCATTTTCTTCCACTTACCCGGGGCCAGGTCACGGGGCAGTGGTCTAAGTGGAACTCCCAGGACTTCCCACATCCCAGACACTTCCCAGGACGTTCCCAGGCCAGCTGAGAGACATAGTCCCTCCAGAGTTTTCTCAGTCTTTCCCGGGGCTTCCTCCCGGTGGGACATACCCAGAACACCTCCTCACGGAGGCGTCCAGGAGGCATCCTGAACGGATGCCCGAGCCACCCCAGCTGCTCTTCTCCATGTGAAGGAGCAGCGACTCTACTCTGAGCTCCTCCTCTGTGACCATGCTCCTCACCTTATCTTCTAAGGGAGTGCCCAGCCACCCTACTGAGGAAACTCATTTTGGTTGCCAAAGCTCAGGACCATAGATGAGGGTAGGAATGTAGATTGCCCGGTAAATCAAGAGCTTTGCCTTTAGACTCAGCTCCTTTCTTTACCACAATTGACCGATACAGCAAACCGCATCACTGCACATGCTGCAAACTGCCCCAGCACCTGCTGCAGGTCCTGGCTCGATGAAGCCATCAGGACAACATCATCTGCAAACAGCAGAGATGAGATCCTATGGTTCCCAAACTGCACCCTTTTTGGCCCCTGACTGTGTCTAGAAATTCTGTCTGTCAATACAATGAACAGAACCGGTGACAAAGGGTAGCCCTGGCGGAGTCCAACATACAACAAGCCTGACTTACTGTCAGCAATGCAAACACATCTCCTGCTCCGGTCATACAGGGACCGGACAGCCTTTAGCAAAGAGCCCCGGTCCCCATACTCTCCAAAGGACACCACAAGGCACAAGGCACAAGTGGTGTTCTTTGGGGGGAGCAGACTTAGGCCATCAAGGGCAAAGGGCCAAATTTGTTAGGAATTTGGACTAGAAACAGCCAGAGGAATATTAGATCTGTGTTTTGAAGTGTATTTTCAAATGTACTTTAGTACTGCTGTTTTGCGTCAGTGATGGCACATATTATGGTGCCTCCACCACACACCTGCTTGTCTTTAAGGTTTTGGATCTCTACGATTAAATGTGAAAATAAAAACTATCAGGCCTTTTTTGTAATGGACTGAGCTGCAAGAGAGAAAAAAATATTACAATACTATAGTCCTAATAGTCTTGAACATCTTGATGCCCTAAACATCTGTTAGCCCCCAGACTACCAGTGTACTGGTATTTGAAACTAAGACATTTGAACATTTGAAACTAAGAAATAATAAATACTATTTTAAGTACTAAGTCAGTGAAATGTCATCTTCAAATTATTTCTGGATTATGCATATTTTAAATATGCACTATGTAACCTTTCTGGCATTTGCTTGTCTCCATGGAGTTGTTTTTGCTTTGCCTGGAATGTTCCAAAGTATGGCATTAAACTGATTTATCATGCATTTAATCAAGTACAGGTGTTTTTATTGTTGTAAAATACCTTGAAATACATGCATTCTTCCTCTGTGTGAGCTCGCCTTTCCACAGCTCTGACCTGTGACTATATCATTCAACTTTAGTCTTGTATCTCCGGCTTGTTTTTTATAGCTTGCCTAATGTGATGCATAACTTTACCTCCAGGTTTGTTTGCTTAAGTCTGGATAGAGGTACCTCCCAGATGGATTGTTCTACATCATCCAGTCCAGATTGAGTCTTGATTTATCAATAAATTCAAAATCATATCATCTGCTATATGGATATCGGCAAAATCCAGATACGTTGGGCCAATATTTTTCTACAGATATGTTTTGTTCTGTTCCTAATGGAAGCAGCAGACTAGTGAAGCTCAGAAGCTGTTTGGGTTAGTGCAATGATATCCCAGATAAACACAGAGGGAACTGTTTTGTGAACTTCACCATAGCTTTTCTTCAGTCTGTGAGCCTTGCCATGGGATTTCAAATAATGATACCAATTGGTTATCAGTCCCAACAACACTGGATATTCTATCGGCTGAAATGAAATGATCCTCACCGGACCATCCCTATTTTAGCCTGAACTTCAACCTTCATTACAGTGGTCCCTCGCTATGTCGCGGTTCACCTTTCGCGGTCTCGCTTTTTCGCAGAGTTTTTCCAGTGCAATTCTACACACTTGAACGTGCATTGTGTTCTGAGTCCTGACCAGCCAAGGCACTGCAGACCACTGTCAATCAATCTTCTCCGTGCCCTCCTGTCTCTGGAAAGTACAGAATGTGTTCAGCCAAATTTACATAAATGTTGAATTGACACTACAGTGGAGCGGCACCAGGACAAAGAGGCACAGTCAGAGGAACTGTGCAATACACGAGAGTCACTATTAATGAATTAAACAAGAGAGAAATGTGAGAAAATGTTAATGCCTGTGTGAGAAAACTGTATAAAGTGTGTGGTGAGGGGTTTACAGACTTAAAACATATATAATCATTGTAAAAATAAAGCTGACTACTTCACGGATTTCGCCTGTTGTGGGTTATTTTTGGAACATAACCCCCGCAGTAAACGAGGGACCACTATACTTTCAAGTTTTTTACACATGTCAGTTCAGTATTTTATTTAATTTATTTATTTAAAAAAGGGGGCAATGCACATTAATCAACATTACAAAAAAATGTAAATGTGCCTGAGTTAAGCTGACTAGAGCTAATTTTCATCGGTTGTCCCCAGGCCAGATATAACAAGGCAACCTACAATTAAGAGAACATTTCATATCAAAAACATTCAAAGATAAGAATTAAACATATTGAAAGACAATATAATGTGGACATAATTAAAAATATGCACATTTACAAATACCTATTTACAATTAATGCTCACAAGACTGAGTTTCCACAAGCCATTTTTTGGCATTCTTTTTAATGAAAAGAATGATGGAGACTCTCTAATGGCTTCAGGCACTGTTGTTCCACTGCTGGGAACCTCATCTATTTGAATTTCATTTTTACTAACTGGGTTTTTGTGATGCATTTGTACAATTTATGTTTTTTTTATTCTTATTGCTTATTATAATGTATTGTAATAGTAGCTAATGTGGAAGTTTGGGCCTGATCAGTATTGATATAAAGGTATTTAAAAGTGCCAAAGCCGATATACTGGCTAGTGTCATTTCAGAATTCATATAATCTTTTCATCTCCTAATGTGGCATTAGTTCAGTTATGAAAGTGCTGATAAAAAATTTTACATTTTCAAATTATTGCCATAGGATTAGACTTGATGGAGGGCCTGCCATCTCCATGGAGATGTCATTACTTTACTTGAAATGTTCCACAGAATGGCTTTAATTTCATTTTATCTCTCTACATAGAGATGAAGCAGCGTTCAGGCCAAGTTACAGCTCACTGCAGAGATGAACCTGCTGTTGGAATACATGTTTTAAGGAGATCAATAAAAACACCCAGATAGAGTAATTTAATACCATACTGCAGAACATTCAAATCAATAACATCTCCATGACGGCTGCCCCCCCCCCCCCCCCCCCCCCCCCCCCCCCCCCCCCCCCCCCCCCCCCCCCCCCCCCCCCCCCCCCCCCCCCCCCCCCCCCCCCCCCCCCCCCCCCCCCCCCCCCCCCCCCCCCCCCCACTGGAAAAGTTACATAGTGTTACATAGTTTATATGACTTGTGTTTTGAGTATAAATCTTCATTTTTGTCACCCCAGTGCATTTAAAGTCTTTACCTTTTAAACTTTTTAGACTAGTTTCAGAATTTTTGGACTACATATTACTTCTTATTTTTACTTTTTAATTATCTCTCATACTATGGAACATTTGCTTGGAATGTTCCACAGTATGGCTCTGAACTGATTTACAGGCGATATTATTGCTCAAAAAATACCTGGAAAGTTATAGAGTCTTACTGAGAGCGTGATCGTCACTCCACAGATCTGACCTGTAACTTGGTGGGTGTGCCTGATTATTTGTATAGAGATAGGTGACAAACCATTCACCAGAAAAGTTACATAGAGGGTCTTTACAAAATAAAATCTCAGTGTAGACTTGTTATGAATGGTGCGTTGAGTTGTAGTGACACATCACAATCCATGTTGTTGACTAATGCTGCATGGCTCTGGTTGGTTGGTTACATGTTTGTGTCTAATCCAGTGAGGACCTGCTGTTGTCAGGAGCACCCAGCAGCAGCGATGCTCAGCTCATGTTGACACCACTCTATGGAATCATACTGTGGGCTTTGCACATAAGGACGTCACAGTACCATAAGCAGACATCAGTAAAATCCTTCTACCACACTGTCTGATGGATTATCATTGCTCTGGAAAGTTTCTGACAAACCAGATGAAAAGCACTTCACATTCAGTTGTTCTTATGTGGAGAAGATTGAACTAAAATTACAAAGTTTTTGCGTAAAATATTCTCACAGTTATCTTTTTAGATTATATTGTGACCAGAATGATTACAATAAGTGATACACCAGTCAGTGGGTCATTCAATTGATAAATCTGACACCCCTTTGCACATGTAGTGTCGATACTCTACACCCAAAAGTAGTATCCACATGAGTTAAATGGCTTGTAATATACTTAAACCCTACTGCATGCATATTTGTGTATGAGTGTGTGTGAACTGGTGAGTGGTTGCTGGATGTGAAGTGCTTGGACTGCGACAAAGGTAGAAAAGTGTTGTATAAATGTGAATTTTACCATTGAAGTGTCACTAGTGTACCAGCAGATGGAGTCTCAGGCTGTACAGGTGCTGTCCACACAAAACTGTCTCAATAATGTGACAGGGAGGTGGACAGCAGAGATAGTAAGACCTAAAATTTTGATTTAAGTCATTTCATTGTATTAAATCATTCACTTTAGTAGTTTGAGAGTCTGAGATTGTTTTCACACTGTACTTAGCATTACTAATGGTTTCAGTATATTGTTGAATTGTGTATTTATATATCTATATAGAAAATACACAATTCATATATATATATATGTGTGTGTGTGTGTATACACACACCACACACATATAATAACCTTTTATGTATATATATATATAAAAGGTTTTTAAAGCATACATATTCTGTGTTAAACAGGAAGGGGGCCTTAGACATCATCTCTCCTCCATCCTCAGACCCAAACAAAGAGAACAATAGCAGGGTTGTTAAAGGTTTAATAGGGTGAATTCAGAAATAGTGGTTTCATATAGATATAAGGCAGTGTCCTACAGTAATCTGACCAGAAATGAAGAAGCAGCCTGTATGAGCCAAACGTCTTCACTCCTACAACGATTTGTCCAGTGACAGATTTAAACTTCGTCTTTTGTATTTGTATTGATCTGCGCATGTTTGAGCAATCTTTAATCTTTTATTATTTATTTAATCTTTTTATTCTTTTCTTTTTATTTTTCTTAATCAGCGATAGGCCTAGAATTCAGCTGTGTCACGTAGTCATTTTGACACAAATGAAAAAAAAAGCTGTCCACTGGAGGAATTTTACGGCTCTTAACTGTGATGATATTTACTTTGATTTCATTAAGCTGTTTTAAATGAATATTGCAATTTTAAATGTGTAAATTATAACATAATGATCCAGGGGTGTTGTAGATTCTAACTATAGAGCAGACACAAGCAGAGGATGTAAGTATTTGTCATATCACAACATATTAGGTACTCCTTAATGGTCTTGGCAGATAGATACACTGATCAGATGAAAGCATTTTCATTTTGATTATTTGTTTTCACCACACACATTTCTAGAAGTGTTTCTCTGCGCACCATTCTGCACTTGTGTCTTCCTATCCCCTTGATGTTGCGTGAAGTGCTAACACAGCTCTCATTGAGTCGCAGAGGCAGCAGACCCTCACATGAGCTGCTCTGACACGGGGCTTATGTAACACAGGGACCAGGGTGCTGCTCCTCGTCCCTCCGCAAAAGCACAAGCACTCGGGCTCTTGAGCAAACTGCTCCTCATGTGTCTGGTACACCTGCCACCGTGACACATTTTGAAGCAATAAACATGACAATAAACAATAATAATGACACCCGAGCCTGAGAGGCGAGCTCTTGCATGACATGCTTTATTCATTTCTCTTTGTTATTTGGGCTGATTGGACCTGATGAGTGTAAAAACAAAGAACTATTGGAAAGAACAGGTGCATGCAATAAATATTCAGCCAAAAATATATTGCTCCGTCTATCATATATTATATAAATATAAACACATATAAAAACATGTCCAGATATGTGTTTCTTAACTCCTCTTCAGTCTGAACGATCACAGCGTAATGGCTGTGTGACATGTTTTTTTTTTGTTTTTTGTTTTTTATTTCAAGCACAGGTACACCTAAAGCACATCTGATAAACTGTTCATATACAAGCTCGAAAAGGAGTGTGATTTGTGATGGAGGACACAAATCAAACGCTTCTATTCCATTGAAGGAAAAAAGGCGCTTGAACACGTTTCTTATACTATTATTATTATATACATTTTTTTTTTATTTTACTCCTAACTTCCCTTGCTTTTGGATAGCAGGGAAAGGGAGATTATGCAGACTACACACTGAAAGTTCCCACGCTGCTCAGGACTTGTACCCTGGACCATGACTGTGTGAAACCGCTGCACGAGCCTATTGTCTAGTTCCAAAAGAGTAAAAGGTTCTCAGTTTGAATAACTAATTAATCCTGCAGATATACCAACACCACAACATCAATTCTTCTCTTGCCCTTCATAAACTTTCAACATGCGTGATTCACTGAAATAAATAAACTCCCCCAATGAAACAGCTGAGTACCTTAAACTGTGCTGATACCTCTGCTTCACCACTGTTGTGGAAAAATTCCAATTCTAAATGAAAAGTAATCCATATTGTTTGTTACAGCAGATACAGACAGGACACATTTCAAAGCATATATCGTTACAGAGAATTACTGAGATAGATGATATCAAAACTACTTTATGCCACTAATTAAGTTTTAAATAATGCAAAATAATCCCTGTAAATCATTTTTAAATAGACATGAGCTGCAACACATAAACCGCAGGATGTACCATAAAAAGGACTAATTCACCCTCCACAGTCCAAAAATACCCCAAATCTCCCCACCTTTGAAAAGAAGAAGTCCTCACGATAACTGTGGCAGTGCACAAAAAATATCAGTGCAAAATGTTTGTCATATTGGACCGATACTGATATCAGTAGAAACCCTTCGATATATCATGATGTATAACCGTAAGCCATCTCTAATGACAAGCTAGCTTACTGCATTAGCACAAAGGTATTTTAAAGACCTTATAAACTGTATGGAACTCTATAATCAGAGTTAAAGTATCGTTGACCTGAATCATGCTTTCCACAGACGTACGGCCTGAGTGGAGAGAGTCTGCGAAGCCTCACAGAGAAGCTGCGGGCCCTGGCCTCCACTCTGCAGATGGGCATCCAGGGCCGATGGAGGCTCAACAGCTACGACGGACGCAGCACCACCAAGCTGTCTGTGGGAGTACTGCAGCTGGTGGTGGAGCTGATCATTTCTGCCAAAGGACTTTTCTCTCTGCTCAATAGGTCTGTTACCTAACACATCCTCCAGACACCATGGCTATTCCTGACTCAGCTATTTTAGAGTCGCTGGCTTGCTAAATAAAGCTATATGTGGATGTTTCAAGAGTATTAAAAACCTCAGTGTGGAGTGGAATCATTCAACACAATCTTAAATAAGATAAAGAGTTAATAAGATGTTGAATCAAGAAGCACTGAATAAAATTTGCTAATAGAATAAGCACAAAATGTTTTGCTGCCTTAAAACTATTTACTGAAATGTGGAGACAAATGCTACTGCTCTTGAAATAAGACAAAAACTTATTGTTCTACTGGCAAATAAAAATGAACTCAAATAATGACAAATACTACTCAGTAACATTTAATTTATTTAAGATTTTAAAGCTCCTATATTGCACAAAAGTCACTCTTTCGGCCAAGTTATAATGCTGTTCCCTCCGCAAAAACAAACCTGGAGTTGTGTTTTGTTTCATTCACACATGTTTGAGTAACACTTTATTATTAGTCTGTCTACATCTCAAAAGCTGAAAATGCTCTGTTCCACCTTGTGATGTCATGAGGTAGTAGTTTTCAAGTTAACAGCTCCTTTTACCTTTAGTTCAGTAGAGATTGGCAATTCCAGGTCTGAAATGATCCAAATGATTCTAGTGAAGGTGTGTGGAGTTTAAAAACACAGTGGAGTCCTGCCTGTATTACCGCATGATGACATCACAAGGCGGAACAGTGTTTTCTGTTTGAGAGAAGAACTCACCCTAAATATGCAGGGTTTGTGTGTTAAACATGTGTGAATGAAACGAAACACAACTCCAGGTCTGGTTGTGATGGAGGAAACTACATTAGAACAGAGATCAGAACATTGTGTAATATGGAACCTTTAAGTTAATATGGGCCCTAAGTTAATATGGGCCTTTTAATATGGGCCCCATTCAGGGATATTTTGGACATTGAGAATTAGAATAGTACATCATTGATTACAAAAATATACATTGTATTGTTTATCTGTAACGTAAAGTGAGAATAGTGCATTTATTCAAATATAATGTTCATATTTGTATACTTCACATTGTCCTTTCTTTGACTTATAAGGATGAATCTGGTGATATATGTTATTTTCCTGAATGTTGTCTGCAACGTCTGTCTGATAACATATTTCGTATTGTAATTTGTGATTTTTTTTTTTCTTTTCAGATACCAGTTATTTCAGCTAAACCAGTACTCTTCCACTAAGGACATATTTACAAGCTGCAGACAACTGAGGGAAATAGTGCACAATGTAAGTCCATGCCAAATACTATATACTGCTTCATATTATAGGAGTTACACAATGAGAAATATGTTGTTTTTTTTTCTTATTGATCATTTGACTTGCTTCCTTCTTATTTCAAACTATTAATAGTTCCTTTAAAGGGCCCATATAAACTTAAAGGTTCCATATTACACAATGTTCTGATCTCTGTTCTACTGTTGTTTCCTCATCACAAACAGACCTGGAGTTGTGTTTTGTTTCATTCACACATGTTTAACACACAAACTCTGCATATTTAGGCTGAGTTCTTCTCTCAAACTAAAAACACTCTGTTCCACCTTGTGATGTCATCGTCTGGTAATACATGAAGTGCTCCACTGTGTTTTTAAACTCTTGGATGAGAAGCGCCTTCTCTCAAAAAACTTTCTGTCCAGTGACAGAATTTTTTTTTTTTTTTTACTATGGCTCAGACCTGGACGACTGAGGGATTACACATTAAACGACTGACCTATCTAAACTGCTTTAGCATGATCACAGTATAACAATAACACTGATAACAAAATGCTATTATTTTGTGTTAATCTGAAGATCAAAATCTGTTTGGAGTGTTGAATGTATTCCTTAGTATCGAAATTGAGTTTGATATTTTAGTATTGTGAGAACACTGCAAGATACATGTTTTATATAAGAGGAACAAGACACAACACAATGCAGCTTCTCTGTGTAAAAAAGGCAGAAGTCAGAGCTTTAAAATGACCACTCTCATGCACTGTGAAGTCTAAACCTGCCTCCCAGCTCAGCTCACATTCTTTATCTCAAACATTCCTGGCATATTTCAGGTGGTCAGTTCAAGCTGGGGTTCAGATCTGTCAAAACGAGAGTTCACGAGCACTACTGCTTCAGTTTATTTAGAATAAAAACGCATAGACTTTGGAAAAAATGTGGTATTTGTTCCCAAGTTTCTTCTTTAGGACAGGTCTCTCTGCTGTGGCGCTTCATGCAGGAGGCAGGGCTCAGACAGAGAAAGGGGCGGAGACAAGGGGAGGAAGATCAGTGACTTTTGACTTAACAGTTCTCACGCTGTTTAGGGATGATTAACTTCACGGCCAGTGAGACGCACACGAGTAGCATTAGCCACGCTTAGCTGCACAAGGCAAAACATGCCATAAAATAAGAAGAGAATAAAGGCGTAAATGGAGGATTACGAAAGAACTATGACTAGGCATCTGAAACTGGACTGAGCTTTTCCTGGAAGTGTAACAGGTACGACTTGAACCTCCTAATTGGATTATTCCTAGCACGCTGGATTAGAATGGATTTAATGACATAAACTTATGTTTGCATGTTTTAATTGTATGTGATGACTATTTTAACAGTTATAAAATCTTAATCTGATCCTCTTTATTTTAAAATTGTATCCAGATGATGAATACCGCTTTTTGTTTTTCCTTTGTTGTTATAATAACTCCCTTCTACTGTCTGTACTGCCTTTTAAAAAGTATAAATGTGTAAATGTTTATGCAACGTAATGGTTAATTATTATAGTATAGACAGGACAACCACTTTGGAGAAGCAGTGACCGTCCTGACTTGTACAGGACATCAAACACTATATACTGCTTTAGATGGTTCATGATACCAGCACAAACACCATAATATATAATATATTATAAATACCATTGTTTTATTAGTGGTTTTCAGATTGTACACTGTGATGATTTCATATTCCCAGACAGGGGCAAAAGACAGTTTTTCCTATTGATAACGTCATACTTTTCCATGTAATATCTAAAAGATAAATGCCATAAATATCTGCACTTTAAGAACATTAATTTCAGCTGCCCCTCATTTGTATTAAATATTATTGCCCTATAGAATGTAATGTTATCTAAAACTCAGCAATTCAAGACTGGTTAAAAGTAGTGCTAGAAAGCTAATTGTAATTGGTGTTATGTGAGAATGTTTTGCCAAAAAAAAAAGTACATTTAATACACAGAATTAGATGCTATACGAAACATCATCAGTCTTTTTTATTATCAAGAGATAGAACAGATAATCAGCTTAATTTGCCGTGTTTACACTGGATCACCAGCGATGGATAGGGCCTTGTGCTTTCAGTTGTCACAACAGTCTCTTTGCTCTAGATAAGACCAACATCTAAACACCAGTATATGATTTCACGCAGGAACAATAGGCGCAGCACAGTATTGTTAAGCCCAGAGAATAGGCTTGAACCACATTTGGGACACTCGGTGCTCACTGTAGTGCGGAAGGTCCCTGTAGCACGGAAGGTCCCTGCATTTAGACAGGCACTTCTAAACCTTGTCACTGGTTTGTAACTACCGGTAGTTATTGTTTGCTCAATTCCTGTTTTGGTTTTTTTTTTTTGGACGTTGTTTGCCTGTGCGTGTATTTGGCAGAAGAGGGAGGGTTGATAAGATACAGTGAGGGAGACATTGCTGAACTGAAAATGTGGAGGCAATGGTTTCATTTACCATTTCCACTATTTGACTTGTTTAAAATATTATTGCAAAATCATATCCAGTAATGCTATGTGTGGGTGTTAGTGCTACAATATGAGCCATAGATTACATGTTTCACGCTTGTTTCCCTATTCCTGTCAGAAGATTGAATCCACCCTGTTTCAGTATTTCCATCATAATTACTTAAAGTAGACCTGTTATTAGGCCCGAGCCCATACAGGGCGTAGGGCCTATTGCTTCCGCAATGATGAGTGCAAGTTCAACTTCGTGGCCCCGTCGCACCATGCACAGACTCCTGTATCCTAGCAACATCCATATTTGTTCTTGTTAGCATGTCAGCGTCAACATTGAGTCAATGGGCGAAGTTATCCAATTCATGATGATCCCTTTTACGGTTTCCGTCCGGCGAAGCCGCAAAATTCCATTGGAATTTTTGCAATTTTCAAAAGTCAAAATTTGCTCCCGTTTGCGCATGCAAAGTCTGATTTTGCTCAAATTTGAATCAGTTGTAAAACTTTCAGGCCTAAAGCTACTCATTATGATAGAAACTACATTGGCGTGATAGCGCCCCCTACAGAACATCTAATATATTTGTATGGAGGACCAAAAATTTAGTTTTCCCAAATATTACCAAATTTGACACAAAATTCCATTGGGTCATCCCAATCAATAAAGTCAATCAGACCTATGTCATCTTTTGCACCGTGTTGCCATGGCGATGCGCCAAACTGCCAATGTTATCCTAATGGGAAATCTCCCAATTTTTCCCACTCATGGGAACAATATTAGTTTCATGGAATAATGTCAAATTTGGCACCATGACTCTTCATGTCATCCCGATCAAAAAAGTCAATCAGACCCATGTCATATTTTTCACTGGGTTGCCATGGCGATGCTCGAAAGAGCCCAATTTTCGTACATTTCAAAGTCTTATAACGACTTATTCGCTTCATTGAGGAATGTGAAATTTGGCACAGTGATTCTTCAGGTCATCCCCGTCAAAAAAGTCCGGGGGGCCAAGTTTGTATTTTGCGCGGTGTTGCCATGGCGATGCCTGGAAAAACCCTTATTTTTCCATTTTGTGCATCAGCACTTCCAATGTCTTTTGACTTGTTTCGTGCAAAATGCAGCCCAAAGCCACAATAAAACAGAGGCAAGTGACACACTTTCCTGCCTAATTCTACTGTTTGTGAAAGAAATAAATTTGGCGTGACAGCGCCCCCAACAGAATAACAAATAAATTTGTATGGATGGCTGAAAATTTATTTTTTCCAAATGTTACCAAATTTGACACAAAATTCCATTGGGTCATCCCAATCAATAAAGTCAATCACACCCATGTGTTTTTTTGCTCCATGTTGCCATGGCGATGCGCCAAACTGCCGAAGCGCGCAACTTCGTGGCCCCGTTGCACCGTGCACAGACTCCTGTATCCTAGCAACCCATGCCGTAGGCATGAGACATGCATATTTGTTCTTGCTAGCATGTCAGCACGCAGCGCGAAGCGCTCATGTCCCCAAACACACTCCTGGCATCGAGCCCTATCCAAGCCCCCATGCCGCAGGCATGGGCCATATTTGTTACTGCTACAATGAATGGAAGTCAATGGGAGGTCAATGGTGGAACCCGACGTCATGGCTTACGTGCCCGTCATTCGCCATTGACCCCACGGTGACGTGGGGAAAGTTGAGAGCTTTTAAAAAACGTATAATATGTCATTGTAATGTTATCGGATATATTGTTTTTGCTAAAAATATTATTATTTTTATTATTTCTTTTAGGCCCGAGCCCATACAGGGTGTAGGGCCTATTGCTTCGCCCATGCACTGATCGTTGCAGACTGTTTCCTTGAAGTTGCGCGCACATTTCATCAACATGAGAAAGTTATCTTTGTGTTGTAAAAACAAGGATGCACAGAAGGTATCAAATAAGGTGAAACTTTTCAACACCCTCTGTGCATACTCCGCTTTAACAGAATTGTATTGCACGCATCCACTTTCCATACTATTTTTATACCAATCCAGCCACTTTTTTCTTTCAGTGACATTTCGGGCTTTTGAGATTCAGGGATGTGCGTGGTAGTATCTACTTTATGACAAAATCTTAAGTAAAAAAAAGCACAGCTTTTATTATGAAAATAAAATACAATTACCACTGCAGTTAGTCTAAGAACAACATCTGCTCCTCTGTTTCATGTAAGTGCAGCTGTAATTTAGTATCTAACACACTTTTAAATAGAAGCTTGTCGACTGTTGGGAGGATTGTTTCTCTGAAGCAGAAGGGACTTTTGAGCAGGAGTGAGACAGTGTGTTGTACTGGCCGCAGGGCGAGGGAGGTCCACAGTCAGCTGCCTCTGTGTAAGTTTCTGTGTGTGTGTGTAAGAGAGAGTTTGTGAATACATATTCAAGCTTAGTTTTCCACCATCCAACAGCACAGCAATAGGACAGGAATAGGACAAAATAGGACAGAATAGGACAGAACAGGACAGAACAGGACAAAATAAGACAGAATAGGACAGAATATTATAGAACAGGACACAGTATGATACTGAGAACATGGCCTGAAGCTCTGCTCTGAGGTATGAAAAGATACACACTAGTTTTATTAGAGACATGCGCTCCCTTGTGTGGGTTGAATGTTTATGGTAGGCCAGCGTTTCCCGTAGATTCTGTTTTTTAAAAGTTCATTTTAGTTACCTTTTTTATTCTTATGACAAATGCAGTGATTAGCGTCTATTCATAGTCCACTGTGAGTGGGATTGCATCTTGTTTCAGTGGTAGTAATGTTGCTTTGACTATAATCGTCTATGATCGTCCACATTGTATAAACATGTGTATCTCTGTGCATATATGGATATATATTTCCATGGAATCACACAGGTGACATTCCTGTTTTTTTGAAAATATCCTTGACTGCCAGTAGACTCAGTATGTGGAGCACCTAAGATGAAAAATGGTGGCTGGTTCTTTAGCCAAAGCCATTATTTTAATGTCTGGCACACTGCAGTGAGCGAGCTGCAGTGAGCGAGCTGCAGTGAGCGAGCTGCAGTGAGCGAGCTGCAGTGAGCGAGCTGCAGTGAGCGAGCTGCAGTGAGCGAGCTGCAGTGAGCGCTCTGGCACTCTGCAGTGAGCACTTTGCAGTGAGCGAGCTGCAGTGAGCGCTCTGGGATGCTGCAGTGAGCACTTTGCAGTAAGCGAGCTGCAGTGAGGGCTCTGGGATGCTGCAGTGAGCACTTTGCAGTGAGGGAGCTGCAGTGAGCGCTCTGCAGTGAGCGAGCTGCAGTGAGCGCTCTGGCACGCTGCAGTGAGCACTTTGCATTGAGGGAGCTGCAGTGAGTGCTCTGGCATGCTGCAGTGAGCACTTTGCAGTGAGCGAGCTGCAGTGAGCAAGCTGCAGTGAGCGCTCTGGGACGCTGCAGTGAGCACTTTGCAGTGAGCACTTTGCAGTGAGGGAGCTGCAGTGAGTGCTCTGCAGTGAGCACTTTGCAGTGAGCGCTCTGGCATGCTGCAGTGAGCACTTTGCAGTGAGCGAGCTGCAGTGAGCGTTCTGGGATGCTGCAGTGAGCACTTTGCAGTGAGGGAGCTGCAGTGAGCACTTTGCAGTGAGGGAGCTGCAGTGAGCACTTTGCAGTGAGGGAGCTGCAGTGAGCACTCTGGGACACTGCAGTGAGCACTTTGCAGTGAGCGAGCTGCAGTAAGTGCTCTGCAGCTCCCTCACTGCAGTGAGCGAGTTGCAGTGAGCGCTCTGGCATTCTGCAGTGAGTGCTTTGCAGTGAGCACTCTGCAGTGAGCGCTCTGCAGTGAGCGAGCTGCAGTGAGCACTTTGCTGTGAGCGAGCTGCAGTGAGCGCTCTGGGATGCTGCAGTGAGCACTTTGCAGTGAGGGAGCTGCAGTGAGCACTTTGCAGTGAGAGAGCTGCAGTGAATGCTCTGGCACGCTGCAGTGAGCACTTTGCAGTGAGGGAGCTGCAGTGAGCGCTCTGGGACGTTGCAGTGAGCACTTTGCAGTGAGTGAGCTGCAGCAAGTGCTCTGCAGTGAGTGAGCTGCAGTGAGCGCTCTGCAGTGAGCGAGCTGCAGTGAGCACTTTGCAGTGAGGGAGCTGCAGTGAGCACTTTGCAGTGAGTGCTCTGGCATGCTGCAGTGAGCACTTTGCAGTGAGCGAGCTGCAGTGAGCGCTCTGGGACGCTGCAGTGAGCACTTTGCAGTGAGCAAGCTGCAGTGAGCGAGCTGCAGTGAGCGCTCTGGGACGCTGCAGTGAGCACTTTGCAGTGAGTGAGCTGCAGTGAGCGCTCTGGCATTCTGCAGTGAGTGCTTTGCAGTGAGCGAGCTGCAGTGAGCACTCTGCAGTGAGCGCTCTGCAGTGAGCGCTCTGCAGTGAGCGCTCTGCAGTGAGCGAGCTGCAGTGTGCACTCTGCAGTGAGCGCTCTGCAGTGAGCGAGCTGCAGTGAGCGAGCTGCAGTGAGCGCGCTGCAGTGAGTGCTCTGGCACGCTGCAGTGAATGCTCTGGCACACTACAGTGAGCGAGCTGCAGTGAGCGCTCTGCAGTGAGCACTTTGCAGTGAGCGCGCTGCAGTGAGCGCGCTGCAGTGAGCACTCTGCAGTGAGCGCTTTGCAGTGAGGGAGCTGCAGTGAGCGCTCTGGGACGCTGCAGTGAGCGAGCTGCAGCAAGTGCTCTGCAGTGAGTGAGCTGCAGTGAGTGAGCTGCAGTGAGCGCTCTGGCATTCTGCAGTGAGTGTTTTGCAGTGAGCGAGCTGCAGTGAGCACTCTGCAGTGAGCGCTCTGCAGTGAGCGCTCTGCAGTGAGCGCTCTGCAGTGAGCGAGCTGCAGTGAGCGCTCTGCAGTGAGCGCTCTGCAGTGAGCGCGCTGCAGTGAGCGCGCTGCAGTGAGCGAGCTGCAGCGGGCACGCTGCAGTGAGCGAGCTGCAGTGAGCGGGCTGCAGTGGGCACGCTGCAGCAGTGTCCAGCTCTGCAGATGAAGATGCAGTCGTCACACTTTACAAATAGTGTTTCTCAGATACATCAAACCTCAGCATGTCAGTGCTAAGGTTTGGTGTAGTTTGAATCTAGATCAGAGGCCCTGGTTCATCAGATAATCATGAGTTTTTCCAGAGTTTCCTTCAGTTGAACCTGCTCATAGCAGAATTGATTAATTGCTAATAGATCAAGATTTTAGATAATAATTTTTATTTTACAATGTATTTTTTATGATTGAATATGGACTGGTAAAGTTGAGACAAACTGACTTTTCTGCATAGAAAAATATCTAAAAGGTTTTAGATCATTCTGGTTTAACTACATGAAATTATTAATTTAAAAGGAATTTGGTAAATAAACTTTATAGAATCAAATGTCATTTTCAACATTAAATCACAGAAATTGTTTATATTCCCATGTGGACTTCCTGTCTGTGTAATCCCTCAGTGGTCCAGGTGATTTCCATGTGGTCCTGATACAGCTCCAGATCAGTCTAAAGCGAGTCAGGAAAGGTTCACTGTCCTGGGACAGTTTTGATGCTAGGTTTAGTATGTGTTTTCCGATTTGTATGTGGTTTACTTTTGATAACCCTACATTCACGGGAAATATCCGATTGTTTCATTTATTCAAAGATGTCTTTACAGACAAACTGAGTCAGAGCTTTGAGCACAATGATACAGATTGGAGTTCTGGAGGACAGTCATGTGTGACACTGCAGCGACACTGGCTCAAGGTCAGGTACAGGAATCTGCTCGCTGTGACAGTATTCTGTTTGGTTGGTATATTTCTAAAAACATTTTTGTCACTTTTTTAGTCTAAGTAGAGTTATTTTGTGAACCACTGTGCTGTAACTTGAGTAGATGCTTTAATAATGCTGTTGTTGTAGAGCTGATGTTTCTAGTAAGTTCAAAGGTTTTAGACACCTTATTGCATCAGTCCTGAATTATCCTTAATGTCTTTGTTTGTGATTATTCTACAAATTCAAACATGTGTGACCTGACCTGGCCCACAAAAATATCTCACAGCAATTTTATAAGAATTAAAATGGAAAATGAAAATGTTGCTAGGGTGAAATTTCAGTTCTGCAGTTTTGTACAGGAAGTCAGTATTGTGGTTTATACTTAACAGACTGTAAAATAATGTATGTATGTTATAGTACGGGCATCATGATTATTAATATTTAGTCAAGAGATTAACCACTATAACAGAATGTTGATTGTTAAAAAGGAGAGTTACAGATGTCACATAGTAATCACTGAACCTTTTCTCAATTGTGAGTTGTTAAAAGATACGATAAACCTGCATTTTCCAGTGTTGCAATGCACGGTTGAGTAAAGGAGTGACAGTGGCTCAGTTGGCAGAGTGTTTGACCACTGATCCGAAGGTTGTCGCTTCAAATCCCACTCTCAGCCTAAACATCATCAGTTTGAGCAGTCGGATCAGCTCCCGCAGCCACTTAACCCTCCTGGCCCCAGTGCGTGTGTGCATGTGTGTGTGTGTGAATGTGACCATTTACCAAGAGAATAGAAATAGTAATTGTTCAAATAAATCAAGTAACAATTACAAATTCTACTTAAATTGAACTCAACACTGTGCAATTACAAGGAAGCAGTGAGAGGAAGTGCGACATTAAAATGATTCTGAGCAGAGTCCAAGCACAGAGCCACATGAACAAGGAGAGTGGCTCAGAGGCAGGTGACATTCCAGAGAAAAGGCCGTGTTACTGCTGAAACCAGGCGCAGCCCCGGCAATACCTGCTTCTTTTGTGGTGTGGAGAGCATTGCATTTTCTTTTCTATATGAGTAAATTGTGTGGTATGAAAAGTTAAGAAGATGGTACAGTAATATTCTGAGGTTGGATACATTTAAAAGCGTATTTGATTTTTACTGTCTGAAAAACAGAAGTAGTTCATTTTAAATAGTTTGTCGTGGTCCAAAGTTATTCCGCACTTACCTTATGCATTCCCAGCTTTTTGCATAAGCGCTTTTCAAGTTTTGCCATCAAGATAAAGCAACAACAGCTAGCAAGCTCCTCCTGATCATCAGACAGTGAAATGCTTTCTAATTCCAGTCCACTTTAGTTGTATGGCACATTTTAGACAGTTTTCAAAGTGCTGCACATAGACTAGTAAAAACATATTAATAAGGAACAAAAGCATAATAAATATAATTGTCTTAGTTTGCACAAGCAGCAGCACAAGATTATCGCAGAACATTCCTCTTCTCATTCTCTTCAATGTGCCATTTTTGTGCAGATTCACTTTTTGTTGATATTTTAACCATGTTATTTTTGCTAAAGGTGCACTATATAATGTTATCTCAAGTAGATTCTCAATGCTGATCCCAATACCACGATGATGAATAAAAACTCTTTATTTAGACATACAGATATACTGTGCTGTTCAACATTAAATGTTGTACTTTGTGTTCTACTCCCATGTGTCTTATATGTGTGTAATCCCTCAGTGTCCAGTAGTTTCATAGTGGTCCATGGGTGTGTGTGTGTGTGTGTGTACGTGTGATGTAGCTCAACATTATTATAAACATATTAAGGAAAGATTCATTTCTGTCTTGTGAATTTGACTTTTTTAGTGTCGATACCTGCTCAAATGAGTATCTAGTTTCGGTACTTTCAACAACCCTCTCACTATGTGACTTTTCAGATGGCGGGTCCATCACCAGCTCATCTCCATAAAGATGGTTTTGCTTTGCCTAGAATGCGAGACAGTGTGGCATTAAACATAGCTATAGCCGAAGAGACAACAATAAAACACATGGAACTGAATAAATGCCACATGGATACATTTAATGGTATACTGTCGAACACTGCAGTGCCCAGTTGGAATATCTATTTGAAATAAGACGTATTGTACTTTCTCTCTTTGCAGCTCATCTACCCCACTACATACCACCTACTGTATTTGTATCTCGTCAGAGTTTTATTTTGGGTATCTAGTATAACATCTTTCTCTCTCTCTCCATAGGACAGCACAGTGTATGAGAAGGAGAAGGACATCATTTCAGTGGTAAGTCCACACTGGACACAAGTGATCAACTGGATATGGAGTTTTTCATGGCCAATGCCAATACCAGTCAAAACAGATGGCCTCAAATGATCTAATTTAAATGTACTACAAACTCACCACAGCCCAGTGTGTTTAAGTACAGCTTTGTGTGTACTCTTTATTCAGCAAGTCCAAATATCAGCCTGTGCTAGAGATTTAAGGCCAATAGTTCATACACTAAAAAGTGCAAATATCAGCCCAATATATGGGCCATATATATTAGCCACCCATGTCCTGACAGCCAGATGCTGTGGTTTTGAGTTGTCGAGGACCCTTCCTTTAACCATTGATTGGTCCACAATGCAGCTTTCCCCCATGGACCCCTCTATGGGTGATGACTCCACAGGAGGGCGGGCCCACCTTGTCTATTCAGGCTGAGCCCAGTCGGGCCCCACAGGCAAAGGCCAGGTGTTCATATACGAGCCCCAACCCCTGGCCTGGCGCCGGAGTGGGACCCCGGCTGTGTTGTACTGGGTGACATCATGGTCCTCATTGTAGTACTCCATAGAAGACGGACTGCACTTAGTCTGACGTGCCCGCTGTGTGCCATGGGAGACCCTATCAAGAATGAAATGGATGGTTCAATTACATAGTTTGCATTATCTACACAGCAAAGTAACTGTTCATACTCTCCGCAGTGCCGTCAGCTGGTGTCCCTGTGTGATGACATCCTAAAGTCCAGTTCAGAGCTGCTTCTGTCCCACACAGCAGAGCTAGAGAGTGTTCACCTGGTGCCTGCTGCTCCAGGAGACCCCCTGGTAAACTCAGTGGCTCACACAGTTATAACAGCATTATAAGGAGAATTGTATTGTAAGACCTGATTCTTTTTCCAGGGCATCGAGATCACGTCAACCAGCTCCACCAACCACTATGTGACTGGGACTGCTCTGGAGGTGACCCATTAACTAGACACACAGTCGAAATATGTAATGAATGCCTTGATGGTACACTATGGAACTTTTCTGGGGATGGTCTGCTTGTCTCCATGGAGATGTTATTGGTTTCGCCTGTAATTGTCCACAGTATGGAGCATTAACCTGATCTTCATATAGACAACCAGATGGCACCACCATTGGTTAAATATGTGAAGAGACAGTAACGCTGCATGTTTCTGTGAATAGGGTAATGACATGTTTAAAATGCCGAGTCATCAGGGTCCAGAGTGGAGGCGACTGGAGGCAAACTTAAGCACTAATACATTTTCAGCATTTAACTGCTTTATAATGGAATTCTTAGCTTATTTTGAACTGATACCAATCTTTTTGTGTCACATCACAGGACTTGTTCTCAATTCTGTCCAGAAATCAGTTTTCTTCTAAAATCTTAGCTCTTTTACATGTGTGATGTTATATATAATCTATCCATGCCGATTTATAGATGGAGTGTTAATAATGATGCCAGATTCGTGTAAGGTGGATAGTGTCTTGCCTTGGGGCACAAGTACAAAATGTCATGTCCAGCCACCATCAGCCCACCGCTCAATGTCTTCTTGCATTGTGTTTTGCCTTTTCCTGATCTCCATCTCCCTCTGCAGCCCTCCTCTGATGTCAGTCTGAGGATCTTGGCTGGAGATGAAGTCATTCAAGTCAATGACCAGATAGTGGTGAGAAGCTCGACATCGTGGTGTTTATGAATATAAGAGCATATGTCATAAAACTTTATGCTGTGAGACAGGTGGGCTGGAGCAGGGCCAACCTGGTGAAGAAGCTCAAAGAGGATCCTAATGGAGTCACACTGGTTCTCAAGAAGGTCCCTGGTTCAAAGAAACGCCAGAATAAACCTCCTGAGCTGAGCGTGTCCACAGCACAGGTTCAACCACACTGTAGAGTTTAGTTTTACTTTTACTTCTGACCATAGATTTTAAGAGCATTCATGTATGTAATATGTAATGTGTAATTTGTCTTTTTATGACAAGATAACAGACACTGGAGACACACATAAACATTAGTTAAGCGCACCTTAATCAAAACAGCAGAATGTTTTGTAAACGTGTTATGTTGGTTCAAAAAGTTACCACTGTTGACTTCAACCATTTTTATTTTTTGTTTTTGCATTTGTAGGTCAATTAGGATGAATAAAAAATATTTCTATTTGCAAAAAGCCACAATAATAAGAGAATTTTTCATGATTTTCTTCAAAGTCAGATGTTTACATACATTTCATTAGTATTTGGTGCCTTTTAAACTGTGTGACTTGGGTCAAATGTTTTGGATTTCTTTCCACAAACTTCTCACAATAGTGGGCCGGAGTTTTGTCCCATTCGTCCAGATAGAACTGGTGTAACTGAGCCAAGTTTGTGGCCGCTTTGCTCGCACATGCCTTTTCAGGTCTGTTCATACATTTTCAATAGGACAGAGATCAGGGTTTTGTGATGCCTCTTCAAAACATTTTGTTATCCTTAAGCCACTTTGTCACCAGTTTGAGAGTATACTTCAGGCCATTGTCCATTTGGAAGACCCATTTGTGCCCAAGCTTTAACTTCCTGGCTGATGTCAGTATCTCTACATAATGTTCTTTCCTCATGATGCTATCAATTTTGTGAAGTGCACCAGTCCCTCCTGCAGCAAAACAACACCACAACATGATGCTGCCACCCCTGTATTTCACACTTGGGATGGTGTTCTCAGGCTTGCAAGCTTCTCTCTTTTTCCTCGAAACGTAGCGATGCTTATTATGGTCAAACAGTTCAATTTTAGTTTCGTCAGCCCACAGGATATGTCTCCAAAAGTCAAGGTCTGTGTCTGTGTCATTTGCAAACTGTAATCTGTCTTCATGTTTCTTTTGGAGTAATGGCTTATCATGCCACCTCCTCGTGTCAATAAAGACACACGTTACACAAAACTTTACGTATTCCATATAGTACCTTTGGTCCTTCTTAAATCTCCGTTTAAGACTGTTTAAACGTTGCATTGCACTTGAAATGTTATTTGGAAGGTTTGGTCTGTCACCTTTGAAGGGCAGTGGCATTTCATAATGTCCGTCCTGCTTGTGTTTGATTCCTTCTTTTAGCCTTGTTAGGAAGCGGAAGTTTTCTTGTGAAATGTTGAATGTTACCTCTTTTATTTGTGTCTTGCAGATGTAATGAACTTCACTCTTTACCTTGGTATTCAACTCAGTCTCTGGTATAACTTGCTTTACAATGATGCGGTGACTTACTCCAATCGCATCACTGACTGTGTCACTGGAATCACAGTAACTAACAATACTCCAACCTAAATCTGTTTTCTGAGCAAAGGTTGGTTTTCTTCACCACAAACAACTTCTCTGGGCATCAAAGCTTGTGGGCAGTTGTATCCTAACAAGAGCCCTATTTCACAGTCCAATGGTGGGGCAATATGTTCAGCGAGATGCTCCAAGTGTGGCCATGCCCTTGCAGTGTCTGGAGTAGGAATGTGACTACGATTTGCAGGTATAAAGTCACGTGTGTAAACCACTGGCACAGTGAATTTCTTTGTAGAAAACAGTCCTCTTATTCTTAGGGTTTCCAATCTTGTACACGGCACCGTAGTTTTCTTGGATGACATTGTGGATAGTTTAAGTTTGACTTGAGTTTTTGTTGTATCCAAATTGTCTGCTACTTCATTCAAAATAAAAGAAGAATCACTCTGTGTATCTAGCAGAGCATAAACCAGCACTTCTTTATTTGGATCACCTTGTGTGGACACATACACGGGCACTATGGCAGAGGTCTGTGTGTTACTGCTTTCATGAGTTACTCTGTTGGAAGTGCTCTCAGTGACTGTATCTTGTGACTGTGTTACTTGTGGCTTGGTCTCGTTTTGTTCACTTACTTGTTGTTCTTTAGGTGATTCTTTCTTGGTGTCTTGTCTTTGTCTTTCTTCATGCAGACATGTGGGATGAGGCTTGGAGCATGTGCTGCATATCATCCTGTTACTGCAGGCTTTGGATTGATGACCACTGTTTAAACAGCCAAAGCACAGTCTTTCACTTTGAATACACTTGACTCTTTCTGTGACTGGTTTCTCAGTAAACTTGCGACACTTGTGTAAGCTGTGTCCTACCCTTTTACAGAACAAACAGGAGAGCGTGCCTTTCTCATTTGTGCTAGTTGTGAAGATTTTAACTGTGTCTTGTCTCTTAATTGGGAGTGGAGGCTTTGTCTTTGGTTTATCAAAGTCATTCTGTCTTATAGCTTGATATGATGTAATAGGATTACATGCAATACTTGCCTCCATGGATAGGAATGTCACGAAATAGCTGAAGCGTGGAAATTGCTTGTGCTCTAGTTGGTACTCTGTGGCCTTTCTGTTCCATCTGTTACTTAACCAGTCAGGTAGTTTAGCAGTGAGTCTTTGGTTCTCTAGTCCATCATCAAGGATGTTCAGATTGTTATTGTGGACCATTGCAGATTGACAGCTTTGTAAAAAGTCTACAAACTTTCTTAGATCTGTACTATCTTTGCCGGTAATCTTTGGCCAGGAATGCGTCTTGTCTCTAAATGCCTTTGCAATGACAAATGGCTCACCATAACGTTCATTGAGCATATGCTATGCTGCCTCATATGAGTTTTCAGAGCCAAGGAGAAAATAACCATCTAAAGCTTCTTTAACAGGTCCACCTACATACTTTTGTAGGAAGAATATCTTTTCTGCAGTGGGTATGTTTTTTCTCTCTATTAGAGTCTGGAAAGATGATTTCCAATGCTTAAATTTAAGTGGATCTCCACTAAATACTGAGGGCTCTGGAATAGGTAGTCTATTTGCTGACATAGCTTCTGCCAAAACTTTCACTAGCTCACCTGTGCTCTCGTGATTGCTATTAGAGTCTCTCTGTGGGTGTGAGTAGTGCTCCGTTATCTGTTCATATACTGGATGATTGTCATGAGTGACAGATTCTTGCTTTACTGAAAAGTAGTCTTCATCATAAACTTGCAGTTTAGCTTTAGCAGCATTGAGTCTTTTCAGGTTTTCCAGACATTCTATTTCTCCTTTCAAATCCTCAACTGACCTTTTCCTTGCAGCACTTTCTTCTTGCTGTTTCTTTAATATGGCTGCCTTCTCTTGTTGTCTTTTAATCTTGCGTTCAGTTTCCTCCTTTTCCTCTTGGAGGTGCTCTGACAGTGCAGCTACTTCTTGTTCTGCAGTTATGCGCTTGTCCTCTTCTTCTAGTGCTAGAACCTTTTCTCTGTGTCTCTCTTGTTCTGTCATTATTTTCAGAACAGCCTTTGTAGCTTCATACTCTGCAGCAGCTTCTTGTCTTTTTACAGAAGACGCATTGGAGATTACGGTAACCACTTTGGAATGGTTACAACCTGAGAGTGAGACACTTGTGGTGGTAGAAGATGCAAATATTGAACTGACATCAGGCCATATGATTTCTTCTTCCTTTGCTCCTTCAATGCGAGATTTAGTGTTCTGCAGAACAGTTTTGGTTACTGATATGCACTTGTCTAATCTGGAACGCATTTCATGAGGTGGGCCTTCAATGGAGCGATATTCCTCATAAACAAGGTTCAGTTCGTTCAGCTCTCTTTGAATAATGCTCATGTGTCCTTGAAGAACATCATCCGGATCCTTCTTTAGTACAGATTTACTCAATGCCTTCCATCCATCATAAATGCTATCAAAACGAAGTTGCAGTCCTTGTAACTTATCTTTATGGAATTCTTTCCCTTTTTCTGACAGTATCCGAGGCCTTTCACTTCTGCGAGGATCTGCCTGCACAGTTTGCTGTAAACAAGTTTCATCCACTTGGTCTGTATCTGCTGCCTCATCTACAACAGCTCCTTCATTATGAATTTCACTGATTTCAAACATATTTATTCTTCTTGATACTTTATGAACTTAGTGCTTGTAGTTTTTAACTTGTTATCTTGACTTAATTAAAGCTTTAAACTTGATATGCATGAATTCTCTTTTTATTACCCCTTTGTGCAGGTGTTGTCTGGCTTAACGCAGTTCCTTGTAGTTTCTCCTTACTTTGTCACTTTTCCAAATGTAAACTTTAAGGTCTGGCTTCTTTGACGTCTTCTTGAGGAGGAACCGGTGAACATGCGGGTCCATTAACATTCGCAGCAGCGTGGTCTTGTTGAAATGACACAAAGTCACCACCAGGAGGCCGAGAATCATGCAGGTCTGAGTTCGACTATCACGCCATCTCCTCGTGTCAATAAAGAGTTCTTTTACTGATGGCTGGATGAATCTTTAATTGATACAAGTGCAAATGCCGTCAAACCACCGAACTACCGTCGAACTCGCTGGCTGACCCAAATTTAGGAGGTAGAATGAGCTTTACTTTGATTAACTTTGTGTAACTTTAATATACCTTGCAAACACGCCACACTTTTCAGGTAAAACCAGGCGTGCGTCCCTTTCAGCGGTCGAGCAGAACCAAACAAAAAAACAACAGTTCCTACCTCACTACCAAAATAAAACACTAAAATACCATATAACATATTATTAACATTAGCATTATTTAAATAAAATATAAATCAAAATTATGGCAGTAAAATGGCTTCTTTCTGCAGAGTGGCCTTTCAGTCAGTACAGTCCTTGTTTCACTGTGGATAATGACACACTCTTACCAGCTTCAGCAGCATCTTCACAAAGTCTGCTTTTATTCTTGGGTTGATCTGCACATTTCAGACCAAAGTACATTGATCTCTGGGACATAGGCCCTTCTCCGTCCTGAGTGGTGTGATGGCTGAACATTTCCATGGTCTTTATACTTGTGTATCTTTGTTAGAACAGATGAACGTGGCTCCTTCAGGCGTCTGGAAGTTGCACCAAGGATGAACCAGACTTGTGCAAGTCCACCGTTCTCTTCTTGATATCTTGGTTGATTTCTTTTGACTTTGCCATGATGTTACACAAAGAAGCAGTGTGTTTCAGGTTCGAATACATCCACAGATGTGTCTCTAATTAACTCAAATGTTAATAAACCAATCAGAAGCTTCCAAACACATTACACTGATTTTGAAGAAAGCCATGGAAAATTGTCTAAAAAATCCTTCTCTTGTTATTTTGGCATTTAGGAAATAGAAATAATGTTGTTAATCCTAACTGACCTAAAGCAGGAAAGTTTAGTCTGATTTCATGTCAGACAGCGAGAAAAAAAGTATATGCATCTCCATATAGTTATATAGTTACATTACTTGATTGTTCAGTTTGTATATTGTATGATTTAGGCCTCTGTGATTGAACACAATACATTAAAATCATTGTGTTTCTCTAGTTTTCATTCATGCCCTCTTTTTATATATGTGGAAGCTGAATCTATTGATGCAAACATTTGAAGCTTTTAGTCATAGTTTCAGGGCTGATTCTCAGCTGACGCCTAGAATATGCAGTGTTCTATGATTTCCGTTCAGTCCCTGGACTTTTGTGTTCACACTACCTCCCTCAAACTACCAGACCTTCCCTGGTGCTGTCTTTACTGTCGACATGATAACTACAATGCACCTCAAAGGACCCGCTGTTTGGTCTAGACCACAGTCCGCAGGAGCATTCACATCTGGACTTTGGACCAAACCAAACAAGAAAGTCATCACTGGCTGCAGCCTTACAGCTGACCATAAGGAGGGTTCTATAGAGCACAGGAGAGATCGCTAGATTACTGAGGCGTGCATTGATGAAATCTGAAACCTCTTCAGGCTTTCTGTCTTTTGATGAAGGAACAGCATTATAACATGGTTGAAAGTAATACCCCCTCTTTACTGTGACAAACTTTTTTTTTTTTTTTTTAATAAAGGTTCAGCTTCAGCTCCGTTCCTAAAGTGTGGAGCTGCTGTTGAATGTCCGTGTGTGTGTGTGTTCTAAGGAGGAGGAGGAGGAAGTCAGGTCGGAGCATTCAGACGAAGAGGAAGACAACCCTAGACATTCAATCTTCGAACGAGTAGCAGCATCTGTCAGGTCTTTGTCCTTCAGGTGAGAATATGTGTCGCATTTACAAAACTCAACTTGATAGTAATTTCAACACCACACTGATAATGAACACATAAACTCATAAACTAGGTCTGATAAATATTAAGACTCTTTTAAGACTATTCAGGAAAAGCCCAACTTTGTTCTGTGTTTTGTTTTCAATATTGATACTTAATGGTACTTAATACTAAATGAGCATCTAGGTATAATTTTCATGACCCTAGAGAACTTTGGATAATTGTGATTGATATAATTGTGAAATGTGTTTTTCGTCTGTAATGTTTATGGGAGATTCTCTAGTAGTTATTATATTTATGCACTCAGTTTTGGTTGACCTTCCACTGAGCTAAACAGCTTAATCTAATATGGGTAAAGCTTATCTGTGACCACGTTGTCTTTAAACTGAAATAGAAAAAAGACATCCACACATAATTCTAACCACAGGAGGATCTAGTTATGAGCCTAGAGGACAGGTCACCATGAGGAAGTAGTGAACTCTCTGTGTTTGGGTACAAGTTTGAGTCTCATGCTCCCTCATCCACTCTCTAACAATTTGAGCCTGATGAATCCTGATATTGCATCTTGGAATATACCCGTGCCATCAGGGAAGAAAAAATCCATTGATGGAATAACCTGGTCATTCAGTATATTCAGGTAGTCAGCTGATCTCATTCTATAAGCACAGACTGTTGCTGAACCTAGACCTGACTCGTAACTATAGGCTCGTAACTATTTGCTTAGTTAAATTCACGTGGCAACTGTATATAGATTATCGACAAACAAATAAACACGACCAAATATACTTTTAAAAATATCTGTGCTTATCATGTTTTTCTCTGTAAATATGACAGGAGAGCCATACAGGGTCCAGAAGGAGGGCAGCAGCAGCACGTGGACCAGGGGGAGTCAGAGCTGCCCTCAGAGAGAAACACTGAGAGAAGCCTGAGTTCGTCCCATCTGCCCCAGCTGCTCTCTGCATCAGGTAATTCATCAGATTTCAATCTAGAATACACTGTTCAACACTAAATTTATTGTCTAAGACTTTTTAGCTGATTTAGGATAATTTTGATGTGCTGAATCCATAAATCACATTGGTTTTGCTCAATCAGGTCAACGTTCTGAACTAAGCTACATATTTGTTTTTGGACGGTTTTGTTTACATGTATGAGTATTTTCACGTCATATGATGCAAAATTCTGTTATATTTCTCGCTATAAACAAATTCTGAAGATTTTGCATGTGCCAACTTATGACTAATTGTTTTTTTTATATTACAAGTGAATGAAATGGCTTCGACTAGAAGATCTTGCAAAAATAAGCCTGACATATTCTGCTACATCTGCGGTGAATACACCAATGTTCCTAACAGGAATCAAGTCACAAGTTTCATAAAGCGTGCTTACCATGCTTATTTTGGTATTAAACTTGACCAAGATGAAGCTTGGGCGCCACACATGGCATGCAAGTCATGCACCGAGTATCTGCGTCAGTGGACTGAAGGCAAGAAGAGATGTCTGAAGTTTGGAATTCCCATGGTTTGGAGGGAGCCGACATCAATAGCTACTTCTGGGCTACTGATGTGACTGGGATCAACAGAAAGAACCGAAGCAGCCTCAGGTATCCTGACCGTGAATCAGCACGTCGTCCTGTAGCTCACTGTGATGAAATTCCAGTACCTGTCTTTGTAGAAGTTCCTGACATCAGTGACAAAGATTCCTCCAGTGTGGTTTTAATGATGATGCTCCACATCCTTTTTCCCAAAAGGAGCTAAATGTTCAGGTTTCCTGAGAATCTTGGATCACTGAGTGATGAGCAGGTGGAGAGATTCCATCAGGACATAAAAGAGATGGAGACCAGGTATCAGGGACGCTGGGATGCAGTCATGATGGCTGATTACTGTTGGACTCTGAAGAGAGACATCCCTGCTGCTGAGCATTCAAGGGGTCCATAAAAACAGAAGTTCATGTCCTGAATTTTGCACAATGATAACGTAACGTTCCAATTTACATGTACTTACCTTAATCAATTAACATAACGTAACATTTAATTAATACATTCTGTTAGAAAACTATTTTTTATCTCCTAAAACATTTTTGGATGAGAAATATTAAAGAAAATCAACTGATAATGTCACAAAATTGTAATCAATTTAGTCAGAAGATCGGATTTTTCAAAATCAAAATAGCATAAAAACCTGACCTGACTGAGAAAAATGGATATCATTTTTGGATTCAGCGGTGCAAAATGGTCCTAATTCAGTTGAAAAAACACAGACAACTTTCAAAAATGTTTTTTTTTGTAACCCAGTGATATAGATGTTGATAATGTCCAGGTCCATGTAATGTCCAAGTCCTTAGATGAAGAACAGAAGAAAGTAAATCTTAAATCCATAAATGCAGAAATGAGAAATAGACTTTACCATTCAGTCGTGTCTTAATGATTCTCACCCATGATTCAAAACACTATTACTTATCTTTATCTGACCCAAACTGCACTCACAAGACCACACCTGCACAGGAGTGCATGCAAAAACAACTATTCATGTAGAAAAGTACTAGAAACGTACATGCCTTTTTACATTTAAATACCAAAAATGCCAAATATTGTGGCCAAATTTTTTTTTTCTTCTTTATGGGTAGTTCTTGCTACATTTTATATACATAAAGAAGATATAAAATACACTGCCTGGCCAAAAAAAAGTCGCCACCTGGATTTAACTAAGCAAATAGGTACGAGCCTCCTGCAGTTGGTCAGGTCTAGGTTCAGCAACAGCCTGTGCTCAAAGAATGAGGTCAGCTGACACCTGAATATACTGAATGACCAGGTTATTCCATCAATGGATTTTTTTCCCCTGATGGCACGGGCATATTCCAAGATGACAAGGCCAGGATTCATCAGGCTCAAATTGTGAAAGAGTGGTTCAGGGAGCATGAGACATCATTTTCACACATGGATTGTCCACCACAGAGTCCAGACCTTAACCCCATTGAGAATCTTTTAGATGTGCTGGAGAAGGCTTTGTGCAGCGGTCAGACTCTACCATCATCAATGCAACATCTTGGTGAAAAATTTATGCAACACTGCATGGAAATAAATCTTGTGATATTGCAGAAGCTTATCCAAACAATGCCACAGTGAATGTGTGCCGTTATGAGAGCTAAAGGCTGAACAACCAAATATTAGAGTGCGTGACCTTTTTTTTGGGGGTGACTTTTTTTTTGGCCAGGCAGTGTGTATGATGTAAGATGTATGGAATGATGTAATAAAGACAAAGTAAATATAGTTTCATTTATATTTGAATGCTCAAAGTAGCCACTCTTCGCTTTTTTGACAGCACTTCAAACCCTGGCCTTCTCTCCATGAGCTTAAAGAAATGTTTTTCACTTCACAGCTGAGGGTTGTCAGGGTTGTGGAACGCCAATGGTCAAAAGCAGTGATCAAAGCAAAGGGCGACTGTTTTAAAAATCTAAAGTCTTAAACAAGTTTTGAGTTATTTTAAGTTTTTTCCATATGTGTCCATTAATAGTTTTAATGAGAAAGTGTATCCAAACTTTTGACTGTTTGTGTAAGTTATAGCAGAATTTTATTTTACAGAGAAAGATATAATACGGACTATAACACACTATAATATCATATTTTTAATAGCTTTTCCATTTTTCACAAATAAAAACACTGTACGTTTGCTGCTATGACTATATCTATAATTCTAGACATCAAATCTAGACATCAAAAGGTAATGATGGTTGACAGAAACAGTGCACTGTCTTGATGTTTTTAGTATCCAGTGCATTAGGATAATGGGGTTAAAAGAAGAGGCCTGTCACGATAAATACTGTATCGACTTGTCATTCAATACATAATAGATGGAACAATAGTTTTTGGGGTTGATGTTTATCATGTGCAGTTTATTTTTTCTCTTATTTTTTCTCTTAGTTTCAATATTATTGATTATCATCTATAGCAATATATCGAACTTCAAAATGTGTTATTGTGACAGGGCTAAGAATAACGTGTTCATCTTCTGCGCAGAATGAATGACTTATCTTTTCCTTAGGCGATTTGGAGGGTCGCGAAGGCGCTCGATCGCCCAGAGGAAGGTCCCCCAGGAGAGGACATCAGGAGGAGGACAGCTCGGGCTCAGATATGGTGGGACACACGGTACGAGCACAACAAGTCTGCCACACGCTACACCTTATCATCAAACATACTACACAAAATGCTTAACTTGTTACAGTAAAGTTGTCTATGATTCTAAGTATAATTATAATCATTAGCAATTTTCAATAGAGTTAGCAGCTTGTCCTTTGTCTTCATATGTGATAAGGGATGGGGGATATAGCATCTAACACTGTTTCTATTCACTTTTAGAGCAACAAGGATGCAAAGAAGTCTTCTGCTAAAGGTACTTTCCACTGGCTTTGAATATATCTGCTCTGACCACAAATAATAATAATAATACCTTTTAAATTAGCTAAATATTTGTATTTTTAGAATTATAACATTGAGGTGTTCAGTGTTTCAGAGTGAGACTCTCTAGCACTGCAGTGTCATTTCAATCAGGCTTTTACCAGTTTACAATCTAAAGTGACTCATTTGGATTTTTGGGGTTTTGTAGTAGTACTAGTACTATCTGTTGCAGTAATAGTTGCAGTAGTCCTGAACTTTGCTGTGCACAGGTATGAGCACAGACATGAGTAGACGCAGAGTCTCCTGTCGTGAGCTGGGTCGTCCTGACTGTGATGGCTGGCTATGGAAGAAGAGGAGGGAAAGTGGAGTATTCGTCACACAGAAGTGGCAGAGGTTCTGGTTCATCCTCAAAGGGCCGGCCCTGTACTGGTACACCAGCCAGCAGGTGAGACCCCACCCACGCTACGGCTGTCACTGTTTAATGACACTAAGGTTCAAGGCTTTTTTAGTGTGGATACTTAGCCTTAACCTTTCCTGAATATCTTTAGAATGATTTTGAGCTGTATCAGTCCAAGTATTAGGATGATATTACAGTTTAAGCTCATGATTATTTGACCAAAATAATTGTGATTAATGATATTATCACGATATTTATTAAACCAAGGTTTACAGTTTTCTAAAAAGTCATTAAAACATCAATTCTGCAGGTGTCTGAGCGATCACCTTTATTGTGTTTTTTGTTTTGTTTTTTTGTTTTGTTTTTTGCTGCAAGTGAAATTAACAATGAATTAATAATAAATGAATAATAAATATGTCAATAATATAAGTCTTGACTATAAAAAAACACATGAACCAACCAGAGAAAGCCCCAGAAAAAGGATCTGATAAAAGGATATGCTGCCATCAGCCATCAGCTGTGTTTAGCTAGCACTAACTTAGCAAAGCAAAGTCGACAAACATGTATCATTATTAATAAAATCCAAACTAACACAAACTACATTCAGTAGTTTATTTCACATAGTATGTTGCTATGGATATTTTTGCCTCAAGTTTGTCAAGCAATGCAGGATTGTTGTCTCATAAATGTGCATGTAAGTTGCTTGTGTTTGCTCTTGGAGCCATATCTTTTTCAGCCAGGCTCTGCAGATCGGTGGCTCATCTTGTTGGTCTTTTTCAAAGCCATAATAACTCCACACATCAGACTTCACCTTCTAGATTGGAGGATATAAATGTGCTCCGTCACTAGCCATGACGGTGATGAAGAACCATTCCCAGTTCAGAATAGGCACAGAAGCTAATAAGTGTCATGACAGATGCCCCCCTTGTGGACAAACACCAGAACTAACACCTAAACATTGTATTGAAACCAGAAACATGAGGCAGTTTGGTGCCGTAAAGGCGAATATAATTGTGTGCGATGATCATGATTATTAAAAAATCCCACAAATGATTAATCACGGACCTTTTTGATCGCGATTATATTGTCCCATCCCTACCAAGTATAAGACACATAGACTAGTATGCATCCATGGACGACTATAAACCTACTGGACACTGAGGGATTACACAGATATAAGGCATGATAATATCAAAGAAAGTACTACAATTTGATGTTTTAAACATTCTATTGTGTAAATAAAGAGGTTTTTTTTATTGTTGCTGTGGCATCATCTCCAGTCTTTAGTGTCGAAATCGAGTTTGAAATTTTTGTATCATGACCCCACACGAGAGACATGACCCGGTGAAGTACAGTTGTGTTAATTACATTTGAATCGAGATCTAGCTCTTTTAGCTTGGGTCTTTTTATGGGGAGAGTTCTACAGCCAATGAGTAAAAGCAAAATGAGTTAAGTACACTTTGGAAGAATAAACAGGGCTATTTTTGTGTTAAATGTCTATTTTAAACATCTGCATTTTTATGTTGAGGAAATTAATATTGAAAGTAATTTTTATTTGTATTTATCTGTACAAAATTGAATCTAAAATCACGATGGATAAATATGATGGGGGGGGGGAGACGTAATATGTTTTTCTGCCATTTTTCTGCCATTACCATTGGAACTTACAGCTCCAGTTCCACGATTAACAGCACCCTATAAGAAATATGTTAAACTGACTTCAAATGAGGATAATGGCGTTATTTTTCCATTCTTCTTTTTGTCTGGTCACAGGATGAGAAGGCTGAAGGCTTCATAAACATTTCCAGCTACAACATTGAAAGTGCTGGGGAGCACAAGAGGAAATAGTAAGCACAGTTATTACATCTGTGAGATCTGTGAGTGGCGGCCTGGGCTGAACTCGATTTGTGAGAGCTTGTCTGATTTTGGCCTTTTAAAATGCTGTTTTATACAAATGAAAGGTAATTTTTGATTGAAATTGGAGTGTTTCCCAAACTCCAAGATACTATTTACACTTCTGGAACCACCATAACAGATTCGGATCGGGCTATTAACAAATTATTTATTTATAACATCTATTAAGGTTTAAGGTATTCAAAGTAGATATGTATTTGTAATATATTGGAACCTTCTGTCCTACCGTCATTACATTTATTTGAGGTTTTTACCCAGTAGATGTTGATGTGAAGCCTGTTCCTCTCCTTTTAGCTGGTCTTTGTTTAGACTCACCTGTGCTTTCTTCTTCAGTCAGACTGTACTCTTTTCTTCTTCAGTCAGACTGTACTCTCTTCTTCAGTCAGACTGTACTCTCTTCTTCTTCTTCTTCACTCAGACTGTACTCTCTTCTTCTTCAGTCAGGCTGTACTCTCTTCTTCTTCAGTCAGGCTGTGCTCTCTTCAGTCAGACTGTGCTCTCTTCTTTTTCAGTCAGGCTGTACTCTCTTCTTCTTCAGTCAGACTGTGCTCTCTTCTTCTTCAGTCAGGCTGTACTCTCTTCTTCTTCAGTCAGACTGTACTCTCTTCTTCTTCAGTCAGGCTCACTTACCTGTGCTCTCTTCTTTTTCAGTCAGACTGTACTCTCTTCTTCTTCAGTCAGGCTGTGCTCTCTTCTTCTTCAGTCAGGCTTTACTCTCTTCTTCAGTCAGGCTGTACTCTCTTCTTCTTCAGTTAGGCTGTACTCTCTTCTTCAGTCAGGCTGTACTCTCTTCTTTTTCAGTCAGGCTCACCTAACTGTGCTCTCTTCTTCTTCAGTCAGGCTGTACTCTCTTCTTTTTCAGTCAGGCTCACTTACCTGTGCTCTCTTCTTCTTCAGTCAGACTGTACTCTCTTTTTCTTCAGTCAGGCTCACTTACCTGTGCTCTCTTCTTTTTCAGTCAGACTGTACTCTCTTCTTCTTCAGTCAGGCTGTGCTCTCTTCTTCTTCAGTCAGGCTGTACTCTCTTCTTTTTCAGTCAGGCTGTACTCTCCTCTTCTTCAGTCAGGCTTTACTCTCTTCTTCAGTCAGGCTGTACTCTCTTCTTCTTCAGTCAGGCTGTGCTCTCTTCTTCTACAGTCAGGCTGTACTCTCTTCTTTTTCAGTCAGGCTGTACTCTCTTCTTCTTCAGTCAAGCTGTACTCTCTTCTTCTTCAGTCAGGCTGTACTCTCTTCCTCTTCAGTCAGGCTGTACTCTTTTCCTCTTCAGTCAGGCTCACTCACCTGTGCTCTCTTCTTCATCAGTCAGGCCAAAGCTGCACACTGTCACACTGCGTTATCATACAAAACATCTTATGGTATTTGGATAGAATACCACAGAGCCGGATCGGCCAGTCTAATTACAAATACGAACTTTAAATATGCATATACATATATTGTGCACTTGACGGCACTTATTTGAGTACACAAAAGAATATGTGCCTGCTGTGTATATTTTTACCTCGGACTGCACTCATCAGCTGGACAGTACTGTACTCGGTAGATGCATTTGCACTGACTGCCATAAGCTCCTGCATTATTGTCTTTTGCTTTTCCTCAGTGTCTTCAAAATGTGCCATGCAAGGTTTCAGAACTTCTTCTTTGCTGCTGACCACGTCAGTGACATGAGCAAGTAGGTCATACAGGCTCTGTATGTGAGTCATTCATGTTTATGTCTGCAGTTTACAAAGAATCCACAAATCAAACAACAGGACATTTAAATCTGTAAGAATCAGCAATTCTGCTTCTGAAAGAACTGTAACCCTCTACTGCACCCTGCTGGCAGCCCATATTTTCTGTCATGGTAACAAAAAAGAGACAATAAACAATAATATTTTTTAAAAATTGAAATGTAATTAAAAAACATTACAATCATCATCACTAAATAACAGAATGCAACACTTCAGTAATCAGCTGATATCTATAATGAATCTTATTATATTACCAAAAATGTCCCACTCGAAATGTATGCACAATGAATACTGACCCTCAGAAAACCCATCTCTAATTGTAAAATATACAATAATCTGTGTAACTCTCAGTTTCCTCTAAAATGTCTGTGCTTTTTGGACTTTGCATTGCAGCAAATTATATGGGACATGGATTTGTTGGATCCTAAATGTGTTTTTGAATAATGTATTGCTTTCTCATGTGGATGCTTCCTTATGTAATGTGTGTGTGTGTGTGTGTACAGATGGATAAACTGCCTGATCACAGCCATCCAAAAGCACAGGAAGCTTCATACAGGACCCAGCAGTGAAGAAGGTAAAGGGCAGCATTTGACAGTCATCTGCTGTGAAAGGTGCAGGGTCATGAGTTCAGTAGGATTTGTGTGGTATCCCATGGAAATACAAAGCTAAAACTATCCCCTGCAATGCACATCTGAACGTAAATACTCTGTCAAAGAAGAAGCAAATTATTATATAGCTGATTTCATATGAACAGATGTGATGTGCCCAAGTAGCTGTCATCTCAGCATCCAACACGACCCTTTTGAAAGACAGCGCACAGAGAATACTGTCAGAATGTTGTTTCCTTAGTGTTTGATATTTAACGTAATTTGTTAGCCTCATAGCACAATTACTTGAATCATTATTCAAGGTTTTGAGATTATTCAAATGAACTGCCTAAATCAAATAACTGGGGCGTTTTTTTGTTGTTTGGCTGTAAAAACCTTTATGATTGGCTGAGGACAGAGCCAATGACACCTACAGAAGCAGCAGGGTCTGGTGAATAGAGGCAGAAAAGTCAGTTTGGCCAAAAGTGAGTGCAGTTTTCTTATAAGACTAGTGATGCCTCACAAACCAACCACAGGTTTACAATAATCACAAATCTCATTATTAATGTCCAACCCACTCCTTTTACCAAATGTGTCTGTGTCATTTATGGATTCACCATAGCTCAAGGATCAAACGCAGGTTTTACACGAGGTCAAAATGATTTCATCTTTGCTCTTATGATTGGATCAAGGTATTTGCTGTTGCTATGGTTACCCACAGCCAGTGAATATGTTGTTGTTAGGCTGTTCAAAATGTTACTAAAGTTGACTTATAAATGTAATATGGGAGATGTAAATACCCAAAAAACAACATACACTGAAATTTTCATGAAGTATTTTTTCTGTTGTTTCTGTGCAGAATGTTACAGTGAAACGGAGTCAGAGAGTGAAAGATCGCCCTCACCTGGACGGCGGAATAAGGTGACTGAAGGTGACGGTCATGCTGATATAAATGTAAATATGTTGTCATAATGTTATTCTTGTGTTCAACAGAAAATAAATTACAACACTTATCCTCGTAAAAAGGACAAAACCCATAAGACGCCATTACCAAGTCCAACAGCAGGTGGCAGCAAAAGCACAGGTATAAAATTTAGTTCCTCTGCGTTACTTCTTTATTGCACTTTACAGGCTATGAACTGAAACTCTTAGTATTTTAGTTTTATTAACTGAAATGTCAATGTTAAGTTTCAATTTCCAAATTAATAAATATCAAAATAGGCAGTTACAGTTACAGTTGATATTTTAATATTTTCAAGTTATGATTATAAATATGAACACTAAGCTAAACTAACTCTGCTCATAAACAATGTTCTCAAATACAGTTAGTGTACTGAGAGGCCTTCTGGATAAACGCAAAACTCAATCAAACAGAAACAAATGAAACAGTTTGTGAAGAAAAGTTAAAAAGAAATATTGAAAATTACAGTTCTAAAAATGAACCCTTGCATACCACATTTTACCCCAAATGAAAATGACCAATTTACCGGTGTGTGAAGGTCCGCCTTCTTCTACTCATGTCAACATTTACAAATTAGGAAATATAGGTTTTGTACCATATTTGTCAAATGTTATCTCAGCTATGTTTTAGTGAAATATCTAGTCAAGAATTCCTTAGTAGAATGTATTGTCTGACAAAAGGTAAAAGTTTTGACGTGGCTTATGGCTAATGGGACGAAGCACTGTGCGCTGTAATGGAGCTGTAACAAACACACAGACTTTTGATGCATTATTTAAGCACATGTTGCTGTCCATGAGCAGGTCCTGTGGATGAGATGGGCCAGATGCTCAACAACATAAAGGAGGGAGGTGTATCTTTGATGGGGCAGGAGCAGCCCTTCACTCATGACCACTTCAGGAGGTCCTTCATCAAACGCTGCAAGAACCCTGTGATCAACGAGAAGGTGCACACGCTGCGAGCGCTGCACAGCACACTCAAGGTATGTAGGTCATGTCTGTGCTGCCAGTCGAATAATGCAGTCTGGAAGAAGTAATGACTTTATAAAGGGTATTTTATAATGTTAATTTTTTTTATAATGTTAATTTAATCACACGCAGCAAAAGCAAATTTCAAGTCTGTGTTGCCCATGAACATTAACTAAAGGCTTTATTCCTTTGTTTAGAAAAAGAAACAACAAAATCCAACAAATTTCCTTTATTATTATTACAATCATTATTTTTCCTGACCCTATCCTCCTTTGTTTTATTTTTTTCTTTTCTTTCTGTAACAAAGTTTTCCCTGAATTGTGTTTTTTTTCTGAAAGCTCGAAGTGAAGTGAATTATTCAAATTGCAACATGATAAAAAAAAAAAAGTGAGTGTCCATGACTGAATTTAACATAATTTGTCTAGACATCATAGTGGAACAGCTGTTTCAGCCGTTTCAGGTATGTGTATTTAATCTTATTCGTGCTTTTATTTCAGGCCAAGGAAGCCGAACTTCTGCAGATTAACAAACTCTTAGATGAGTCGGACTTCAGCGCCACCAAATATCGCACATGGAAGCAACACAACGAGGAGCTGCTCCAGGAGATCGAGAAGCTAGCATCTCAAAGAGACTCTAGCACTGGACCAAACAAAACCACATCCAGTGCTGAGGTTGCCATGGTGACAGTCGCTACAGCAGCAGCGGAGGATTTGAAGAAGCAGAAGGAGGTGGAGGAGGAGGAGGAGGAGGAGGAGGAGGAGGAGGAGAGGGGAGCGTACCAGCTGAAGCTTTGTGATGGAGAGCAGTTAGTGGACGCAGAGCCAGAGGAGGTGTTGCTGGAGCTGTCTCATGAATCTTCTCCTGTCTCTGTGGAAACAAGTCCCAAACTTGAACTGAACCTAGGCTCGCTTCAAGAGTCCATCAAGCAGGAGCTGAACGAGAGGGCTGAGACTGGAGAGACAGAGCATTACTTTTACATTTAAGGATCTGGAGAGACAGAGCATTACTTTTACATTTAAGGATCTGGAGAGACAGAGCATTACTTTTACATTTAAGGAGCCGGACAGCAGGGCAGACTTTGATTGTAGAATTTGCCTTTTAATATCAAAATGCAAATTGTTGTTTAAAGTTAAGAGAATTACCGGGCCTATCTAAAAAAAATTAAATGTTGTTTAAAGTTAATAGAATTACTGGGCCTATCTAACAAAACTAAAAAGAAAAGTTGACAAGTGGTTCAGTATGGGTTCTGTGAGCACAGATGAACACAGTGGTAGTTCTGTAGTGATTATTCACACAGACAGTGTGTTTAAGGGGGTAAGTAACATTTTTGGTGGAAGGTCTGCATGTCTCCATGGAGTTGTTGACCATTAAAAACAACCATTATGAAATAAGCAGTAGATAGATAAGTGTAATGCTCCACTGGCAAATTTCATATAAAAAATATCCAGCTCCATAAAGACGAGGAGATGCACGACCCCCACAAGAAAAGTGACATAGAGCATGGTTCTTAATGTCACATTCAAACTTGAGAAGCACATTTTCAAACTGCTGAAGTAGGACATCTGTGTAACTCGTCCACAAAACCTCACATATCATTGGTATTGGCATCTGTGTTTTCAGACAGTAAAGTGAAACTGCACAGCCAGTCAGAGTGCTGCTTTTGGTGCAGAATTCAGGCAAACGAACATAACATTTACTCATTTACAGAAAAGTGATTAGCAACTTTGCAAAGCAAATTTGTGGGCCATATAACTAAAAATATTCAGTTCACTTTTTAATAGCATTATGACAGTTTTGAAATAACTCGAGTCACATTTCCCTGCCCTCCATCTGACACTATGTAAGGTTTTAGAATATTATAAACACAAGCAGCCTACTGACAGTATCCTCCTGTCCAGAATGTTTAACCATCACACACTGCATCTTCACTCATTTGGACATGTCTTATGTAAGGCATCAGAACGGCTTTTCTTGTAGAGTTGGATTTGAACTGGATGATGTGTTCGTAGATTGGAAAGTGCCTTTCTAGAGGCTCAAAGCACTTTACATTGGTCAATTATTCATTTGCTCCGCAGCAGCAGCAACTCCCTCAATGTCTGCTTCAGACAAACTTTCACAAACCTTTTAAATGTTCATGTTCTGTGTGTTTTATGGCTATTGTCCCTTGTATATGACATAGGGGTGAGTAACATCGACAAAAAGTGATATTTCAAACATTCTGGGGATTTACCCAATAACAATAATCAAATCATATTTGATCCATCAGAAATGTGCTTACGCATGTCTGTAAATGTCATGAGATTCTCCAATGTATGTCAAGACTAACTGAGCCACAAACATGCTCAAAATCACTTTAAACCAGAGATCGGGAAATTCTTTTTCCTGTTTGCAGCGTTTCGACAGTCGTAACACAGACAGTACCTGGTATAATTTGACATATCTTCAAAACAAATGTTCCATTTTATCTTGTAGACAATATGTTGTACACCTCTAATATATTAAAGAGAGGAGCCTGGAATAGAACCCCAGACTGTTCTGTAAGGATGCATCAAACACCACCATTTCCTCTTAACACTTTCCTTCCTCTTTGGTATGAAGCATTTTGCCCGAGAACACAACGGCAGCACAATGAGGAAATAATTGCTGTTGTCAAGTACTCTGTGAGCTTGGAATGGCATTGCATTAAATTACTGAGTTACCGTATGACAGTGCAACACCTACTTATTAGTTTAATCATGCACGCACACGCACAGACACTCGCGTGCGCACACGCACATGCACACACGCAACAACCCCGTTCAATAGAATGAGGCTTTACCTGCTTAACATGCAGAAATAATAAAAACTATGTTTGTTTAATCGTATAATATCGCCATAGAAAAATGTGTCACAAAACATAGTCTATTGTTTTGTCTTTTTTCTCTTTTTTTGCTAAACCAATGTATATGTTGCAAAACAATTTCTTGTACATATTTGTACATATGAATACAGCCATGGAAGTGCTCTTTCATAAATCCAGTTTTCCAATAAAGACAAAAGTTAAGGTGATTCAAGCGTGTTTGCATATCTCAGATGTGGAGGACTAGAGTGAATGTCAGGGACCAGTCCACAAGTAGAAACAGACCAGAGTCGAGGTCTGTGATCATTTTATCACATTGTATCATACCTTGAGAAGTGTATCAAGAATTCAGACCCACTTCAACTTTCTCCTATCGTTTTTGTGATGGTCCTGCTCCTTACTTACCTGTGCTAAATCCAAGTTACACACTGGAAATGCTTGCCTTTAATTCCCAATTGGAATATTTTCCTAAAGCATTATGCACTGCCTGGCCAAAAAAACAACAAATTGCCACCAAAAAAAAAAGAGTTACACACTCTAATATTTGTTGTTCCGCCTTTAGCTTTGATTACTGCACACATTTGCTGTGTCATTGTTTTGATAAGCTTCTGCAGTGTCACAAGATTTATTTCCAGCCAGGGCCCGATGAATCCTGGCATTGTCATCTTGGAGTATGCCTGTGCCATCAGGGAAGAAAAAATCAACTGATGGAATAACCTGGTCATTCAGTATATTCAGGTGTCAGCTGACCTCATTCTTTGAGCACAGACTGTTGAACCTAGACCTGACCAACTGCAGGAGGCTCGTACCTATTTACTCAGTTAGATCCAGATGACGACTTTTTTTTTGGTCAGACAGTGTATCATATTCAAAAAGTAGAGCACATCAGCCATTATTTTAATTTAGTTAAACTGCGGGCTTTGCACCTGCACATTCAGAGAGCATGAAGTGGGCCAATGTGGTCCAGGGTTGAAAAGGGCATGTTCTTTCCATTGATCTGTGACAGCGTGGTGTCGATTCAGTGCCTCACACATTAAAGGGGAAGAAGTATGTGAAGTAACAATTCAGTTATTGTATTATTGTAAAGAAATTAAGGTTTTTATCATCCATTTATCAACAGTTCAGGGTTAATTTTGATCAGATAGAGCACATGTACACAACACACTTGAGTTATTTCAATTTCAATTTTTTCAATTTAATATTTTATTTCATTCATTAAAACAAAACAATCCGCATAACTGCATACAGTATTACGGCTTTTGTACAATTTTTGTTAAGTGAATGAAAGGGCACAGAAGGAAGCAAAAGCTTATAATATCTGCCCCTCATCAACTCTGACTCTTATTCACTACATTATACAAAGTCAACATAAATGTACAGCTACTTTACGAAAAAAAAAACAACAACAACAAAAAACAAACAAAAAAAACACAAAATCATCCTGTCACATATCAGTTATATATCTTCTTAATAATGATAATTTCAAACTTTTCTTAAACATATAAATGGATTTGGATTCTCTAATATTACTTTCTAGGCTGTTCCAAAGACTGACTCCCTTGATTGCAATACATCTTTCCTTTGGTTTTGTTCTGAACACTGGTTTAGAAAATACATCAGTTCCTCTTAATTGATATCTATTTTCTCTCTTTCGAAATCTATTTTGCAACTTCTCTGGTAACACTTTTTGATGAGCTTTGTACATGGTTTTAAGAATGCCATATTCCACCAATTCGTTAAATTTCAACGTTTCTAACTGAATAAAAATTGGATTTGTATGTTCTCTATATCCACTTCCATTGATAACTCTAATAGCACGCTTCTGTAACAGAAAAACTGGTTCAATGTAGGTTTTACAAGCACTTCCCCACACTTCAATGCAATATGTCAAATATGGAACGATCAATGTGTTATACAATAAGAACAATGCATCTCTGTTGAGAGACTCTTTCACCTTGTGTAATACGGCTATGGTTTGTGATACTTTTGATCTTACTTGCTCTATGTGGGATTTCCACGTCAGCTGTTCATCAATCATAACTCCTAAAAAACGAAATGTACTTGTTCTTTCTATCTCTAATCCTTGTGTGAATAATCTTACCTCTAAATCTTTCTTCTTACAACTAAAGACCATAAATTTAGTTTTGCTAATGTTTATAGATAGCTTGTTAGCATTGAACCATTTTAATATTTTTTGAAACTCATCTTCTACATTTTTTATAACCTCATTTATGTTTTTTCCTGAGTAAAATAATGTGGTATCATCAGCAAACAAGATGCAATTTAGTAATTTTGATACAGACATAAGATCATTCACATAAAGGAGAAAAAGTACTGGCCCCAAGACCGAACCTTGGGGTACCCCACACGTTACTTGACGATGTTCTGATTTTATGTTGTTAATTTCCACAAATTGATAATGGTTCGTTAAGTAACTTGTGACCCATTTGTGTGGTACACCTCGTATACCATACTTGTATAACTTCTGTAATAATATTTCATGATCTAGAGTATCAAATGCTTTTTGAAGATCGACAAAGATACTAACTAAATATTGTTTCTTGTCCATGGCATTAGTGATTTCTTCAGCTAGATCCATTAATGCTGTGGCGGTTGAATGATTGGAACGAAATCCATGTTGGTTCTTACTTAAAATTTTGTATTTTCCAATAAATTTATTTAATCTGCTAACAAATAGTTTCTCTAAAATTTTTGAGAACTGCGAAAGCAGTGATACAGGTCTATAATTTGAGAAATAATTTTTATTTCCTTTTTTAAAAAGTGGAATGACTCTGGCCACTTTCATGTGATCTGGAAATATTCCTGTGCTGAATGAAAGATTACATATATATGTGAAAGGCTCAATAACAACGTTTATCACTTTCTTGATCAATAACATATTAATATCAGTGTAATCATTAGATTTCAAAAGCTGGGCAGTGTATAGTGTAGAATAAAACATGGGTATGGCTATATTCTTGCAGTTTTCCCATCCATCCATTATATTTTCCTTATCTCGAGTCAGGTGGAAGCAGCAGGAATGCCCAGATTTACCTTTCCACTTCACTCCATCCAGCTCCTGAGGCGTTCCCAGGTCAGCTGGAAGTTCCTCTAGCCATGAGTGCCCAAAATGAGACCTGCAGACCAAACTTGGGTCCTGGGTCTTTCCCGGGGTCTCTTCCTAGTGGGACCTGCCTGGAAAAACTCTAAAGGAAGGAGTCCAAGAGGCAGCTCCCCTCTGCTGGCTCCTCACAGTGTGGAGGAGCAGTGACTGTACTCCGAGCTCCTAAAACTGCATAACACCCTCAGATAACCAATGTCCAAAACTTTTTTTTCAATTTTGAGTTAAAGTTTCGGCCAAAAGACATCAGACAGAAAAGCAATACCAAACAGCAATTAAAAAGAATGAACGATGAAGTGCAATGCTTTTTCTATTATTTTTTATGAAAAAGAAAAAATATATAAATATATTTTATTTTATTATCCATGCAATAATTAAAATATATAAAGACAAACAAAGACCCACTAAAAATGAAATTGGATGTGGTCATAAAAAGCCCCAAAGTTGATGAAAAGCACCAATGCAAGGCGTGTACACTTCATGTTGTTTATTTATTGTTATAATTATGAACGTATATTACAAAACTTTAATAATAATAAACTGCATCATCATCAGTTCATGATGTTGATTTACAGTGTTAAATGTAATAATGATATGTTTCTTGTTTTTAAAACGAAAAACATATTATTTTCATTTTCATTTTGAGGTTGGGAAACAGGAAACATGTAATTTGATGATTTTGGATTTTCCATTTCAGAACAGGATTAGAATGGCTGCGACATGCACAGACCAAACATGGACCAAGACCAAAGCAAAACTAAACAAGACGGAAGTTCAGCTGCTGTTTGTGGCAGTTCTGCACATAGGAATGAAGCACACGGCTCTTACAAAGCCTGAGTGTAGCTACAGCAGTCACAGAAGCAGATTTATTGTTACAAGGTCTGACAACAACACATCATCTAACATTCATTTACAACGCTGTGCACGTACGCAAATAACAGATAGAGACAGACAGAGCTACAGTTATACATATGTTCTCCTTTTCCTTTCTTTGCATGTAACTTTTGACATCTAGCATTATGCAGTTTCTTCTAACATATTAGAACTGTAACTCCTTTGGAGCTGAACTATCCAGTGTGTATCCAGTCAATGACAGAGTCCTGTGTTTTATCATGAACGCAGAGGAGCAGGCACAGCTACAATTGCTCTTCACTCGCTATGTTACGTCAGGATGGACTTGCACTTGGCTCCTGGACTGGAAAATTCCCATGAACCCTTGAGCGCAAAAGTAAAATGCACCCATCAAAACACCTCACTGTGTTGACATTGTAGTTTTTATTCTGAATAATCTATTTGTATCTGGTCTTGGTCTATTTGTACATCATAACAACAAAATAGTTGAACCCTAAACCTAACAGCTGACTTCATAGATGTCCATGTTGGCCTTGTTGTTGTTCTCGGGACAGGTGCATGCGGGCAGCTCAGGACAGGCAGGGCATGTGGGGCATTTGGGTCGTTTTAAGCTGAACATGAGAGCTACTCCCCCCAACATCTGTAAGCACGAGCCCAACCAGCCAAAGTAGAGTGAGCCAGCGGGGCCCAGGCTGAGCTGGGTGTGCCTGTTGTAGCTGTGGCCCTGCAGTCCGAGGCGGCTGAGGTTGTGAGTGTACACAGACAGTGCAGTCACACTCAGAAGACTGGCCAAGACCATCAGTAGACCTCCTGTAGCTGCGACACCCCTTAGTGGTAAGTCTTTCCAACAGCGCACCCCTATACAAGCTAAAACGATGCCTGTCCCACACAGGAAAAGAGAAGTGAGCGTTAACCCTTGTGCCAGTCGAACCCGGGGATCCTTCTGGTAAGCCCCTGACACTGGCCAACAATGTTTAAGTTCTGGAGGTGCCATCTGTAGACAGCTCTCCCATAAACCATCTGACCGAACTAACAGTAAAGCCTCCACGGCTCCGGGGCGGATCCCCAGCCCCTGAGTTCTCAGTCCTGACCGCAGCATGGAGCCAGGGCCGGACATGGCCAGACGGGCTTGTCCTTCTCTCCACTGGGGGGTGATAGCAGCGGTGAAGACCAGGACAAGACCTAGAGGGGCAAACACAATTCCCATCACCATAGAGGCTGGGGTCTGCATCCGGATGGGTCTGGGGAGTCTTTAGTGTGGTTCTTCTCAAAACACTGAAAAAGAAAACAGTTGGATGGCTGGTTACACTGTATGTTTGGTTGTATGCATTATTATTATTATTATTATTATTATTATTATTTTGTAATATAATTTTAATTTAATTTAATTTAAATTTCCCCCCATGCTTCTCAAGAGATCATTTCCCCAAGGGCCTTCCAGTTAGTGTTAGCAACATGTGTGACTGTGTTGCTAAGCAACTGCTCCCTGCTAAACCAGCGGTGCAGTGGAGTTACCCTCAACAACCTCACTCTTGATTGGGTCTTTAGCTGCTATGATACTCGTGGGCAGAACTCCATATCTGCTCCAAATTAGCTGCTATAATTGATGAGCTTCATTTGGAGCCGAACGCTGTGGGTGATGTCACACTCACTCCACTTTACACAGTCTTCAATCATTTGTGCATGAGGAAGTACAAGCAGTTTAGAAGGCCTACTACTATTACTACGAGGCGTACTACGTCTACAGCATTTATCACGCAATGTGTTTGTACAATATTATACACAAAAGAGAACTGATCCTTGTTTCACATATAAAGTTATTTCAAGATCATATAATTTTGTGATAATGTTATATGATGTTTTATCATGTGGTACTGCCAATGTTATATAACACTACAGCACTGGCAGCAATAGTGTTCAATATATGTCAGTCATTCTAAAACAATAATGATGACCGACACACCACACACACACACACCCACACACACCCACCCATACACACACATACACCCCCCCCCCACACACACACACACAATGCTGTGTTAAGGTTTTACTTAATGTCTTAACAAACAGTGAACACATATTGTTTCATTTCACCATCACATCAATGATTCAATATGACTTAAAATGCCTGCATCACACAAGAGGAGCTAACAATACCAAACTGCGTATGTTTCCATCAGTGTCTGCGCCTGCATGTCACGAGCTTACCTTCCATCTCCATCACTAGCAAAGCATCCATCCTTCCGTCTCTGTCTCTGTGAGACGAGTGTCTATGGTCTGGTGTGGGGACACAGACCAAGGTGAGCTGAAGACAAAAAGAGCAGCACAGTATCCACAGCCCAGTCGTCTCTGTGCGGTGGCTGCCAGGAAAACAGGTAACATTCACGAATCTGTTGCTAGGATACAGAGAGACCTGACGTTGCATGGGGATTTATGGGTTAGAAAAGCGAGTTGGCTGGATAATGCTGTGTGATGGTGTGGGTTGTAGTCTGGAGGGGAAAGGGAGGAGGGGGCAATTGAATGGGAATGTCCTGGCTAGGGAAGGGAGAAAAGGATAAGGATGGGCGATGAAGCTGTAGAGCAGAGGGAGGGAGAGGGGGGTTAGGGAGCAGCAAGGACACAAAATTCTGCCTGGAGTGAGTTATGGTAGACAATCTGACTATCTTTTTTACAGTTTTTTTTTTTTCTGTACTGACCATGACTTCATGAATTGGTGTCTATTTGATACACTAAGACAAATTTCTGCTGGTCAGAATAAAACGTTTATCTTATCTTCTGTGGAGAACACACAAAACGCTGCCCTTTTGTTCACAAACCATGTTCTGCCACACGAGGCTACAGGAGAAAAAAATTATGAGGTGCATTAATGAACATATATACATGGCTATTATGACATGATTAAATATGTTATGCATGCTAATGGTCTCATTTATTATCTAGGAAATGTAAAATGATGATGATGATGATGATGATGATGATTGTATTGAATAATAATTGTATTGATTATTGATTTATTTATTTTTATTTTGAATGCTGTGGTGAGTTTTGTGCTTGGGGTTTAAATAATAAATACAGCTCTTTTGAACGTTTACAGGTGTAGATAGGACTTCTGCACGTGTGGAGTTTGAAAATGCAGTGAATATAGCGCATTTCTCTCTCCCTGCCCCTAGTGGATGATCATCGACATGACAGGAAATGTATAATTTTAATGAGACCCCTTCCGATCTTGTGTTTTAATTGGTACCTACAAACATACTCCACTTGAATGCATCGTGACATAGACTGTATATATAAATGGACATTGGTCTTTATACAGTTTAATCACTGAAGCTGCACAGGGACAATCACGTCTTACCACTGACTTATGCATTTCACACAGTTAGTGGAGTCTCTGCTTCATAACAGTGGATCATATGCCTAACACTGTGTAGTAATGGATGGTTTGTGTTCTTCGCCTGAGCTCATCCCTGTGTCACATCAGGGAGCCATGTCATGGGCGCAAAAGAAGAGTGACCACTTCAGCCGGGCTATGGCAGCATTTTGAAACAGAGCCAACGTACAGGCGTAAAGCTGGCGCCACAGTACAGTTTGCACCCTGTATGTCATGCTCTCTTATGGCTTCTTAGTCTCTCTGTGTCTGCCACACCTGTGATTAGAAAGATACTCCTCTTTCATCCAGCTGCAGGTCATAGTCACTGTTTTGGGCTGTCTTCAGGACTGGGACTCACTGACACTGAACTGAACGGAAGAAGCTGATTGGATGAGCGGCGAAACATCTTCACTCCTACCTGGATGACATCTAAAACTGGACTGGACTGGGTATAAAAAAGTGTCCATGATGTGGCCAAACAAAGCAGGTTTATTTGTACAGCACAGTTCATACACAAAGTAATTCAAAGTAACAAAAAAGTTCGAAACATAAATAATCACAAATAATCATCATAAAACGAGCATGAAAACAGAAGAGGCAGAATAAAACCCTTTCAGTCACAGCAGCTAAACAGAACAGAGCCTGGATTTAAACATTGTCAAAGTAGAGTCCTGGAACAGTCTTGTTTTAGCTGCACAAATCTCAAACACTGATTCAACATGTTTAGTCCATGTTTAGTCCATGTTTAGTCCTGGTTTAGTCCTGGTTTAGTCCTGGTTTAGTCCTGCCTTAGTCCTGGTTTAGTTCTGATTTAGTCCTGGTTCAGTCCTGGTTTAGACCTGGTTTAGTCCTGGTTTAGTTTTGGTTTAGTACTGGTTTAGTCCTGGTTCAGTCCTGGTTTAGACCTGGTTTAGTCCTGGTTTGGTTCTGGTTTAGACCTGGTTTAGACCTAGTTTAGATGTGGTTCAGTCCAGGTTTAGTCCATGTTTAGTTCTGGTTTAAAACTGGTTTAGTCCTGGTTTAGCTCTGGTTTAGTTTTGGTTCAGTCCTGGTTCAGTCCTGGTTTAGACCTGGTTTAGTCCTGGTTTAGTCCTGGTTCAGTCCTGGTTTAGACCTGGTTTAGCTCTGGTTTAGCTCTGGTTTAGTTTTGGTTCAGTCCTGGTTCAGTCCTGGTTTAGACCTGGTTTGGTCCTGGTTTAGTCCAGGTTAATTTTGGTTTAGTCCTGGTTTTAGAAAGTGCAGCAGTGACTACAACGATCCACCTGGAGCAAGACAAAAGAGCGCAGGATAAAGGTGAGTGAGCTATTGTTTTTTTTTGCTAGTAATGTCATGCTAAGTTAGCATAAACAATGATGGTGTATCGATATTTTTTTTTTTCTCTCTTTGGGGGGCCACAAATAAAATCTTGCTTAGGGCCCCCACATTTGGAGAACTGCTCTTGTGTGGGCCTTGAACTACTTCATCAGATCAGTAATGTACCATCCTACTACTGCCCTCTACTGGTCACAAATGAAACTGTGAAACCAGGCTGAAATGATGATGTTGATGGTTTTGGGTAAAAATCGACTGTTATAACCTAATTCTTCTGTTTTTGCCAAATGAAACACTGCAACTAAAATGCACAAAAGACACCAGCCAAACCAGAGCAAAGACCTGGATGGAACCAGGCCTTGTCCTTTGCTGCTGACGTGTGGATCCTGTAGTGTTTTGATTGGATTAGCTGTGACACAGACATGCAGCTGATGGAACATGATGAATCACTGTCACAATATCACACGACAACCTCAACCAATCCCAAAATGTTTCATGTTCTTATGTCTTTGATGACATCTATGTGCTGAGGTTATGATCCGCTCTTAAGGTTTACACGTCACATATTAAAGGTGCACTGTGCAAGTCTCATTTTAGACAATATTTATTTTACTGCCACATATGTGCCATGTGTTTATCCAACAGCAGGTGTTTGTATTACTATGAACAGAACGGTCACATAGACACCTTTAAACACCTTTAAAAAAACAGCAGCAGCACAGACAGAGAACAAGAAAGAGACAGCAGCAGTACAGAGAGAGAACAAGAAAGACACAGCAGCAGCACAGAGAGAGAACAAGAAAGAGACAGCAGCAGCACAGAGAGAGAACAAGAAAGAGACAGCAGCAACACAGAGAGAGAACAAGAAAGAGAACAGCAGCAGCACAGAGAGAGAACAAGAAAGAGAACAGCAGCAGCACAGAGAGAAAAAGAAAGAGAACAGCAGCAGCACAGAGAGAGAACAAGAAAGAGAACAGCAGCAGCACAGAGAGAAAAAGAAAGAGAACAGCAGCAGCACAGAGAGAGAACAAGAAAGAGAACAGCAGCAGCACAGAGAGAGAACAAGAAAGAAACAGCAGCAGCACAGAGAGAGAGAACAAGAAAGAGAACAGCAGCAGCACAGAGAGAGAAAAAGAAAGAGAACAGCAGCAGCACAGAGAGAGAGAACAAGAAAAAGAACAGCAGCAGCACAGAGAGAGAACAAGAAAGAGAACAGCAGCAGCACAGAGAGAGAACAAGAAAGAGAACAGCAGCAGCACAAAGAGAGAACAAGAAAGAGAAAAGCAGCACAAAGAGAGAACAAGAAAGAGAAAAGCGGCACAGAGAGAGAAAAAGAAAGAGAACAGCAGCAGCACAGAGAGAGAACAAGAAAGAGAAAAGCAGCACAGAGAGAGAAAAAGGAGACAGCAGCAGCACAGAGAGAGAACAAGAAAGAGAAAAGCAGCACCGAGAGAGAACAAGAAAGGGACAGCAGCAGCACAGAGAGAGAAAAAGAAAGAGAACAGCAGCAACACAGAGAGAGAAAAAGAAAGAAAGAAAGACAGAAAAAGAGAACAGCAGCAGCACAGTGACACAGACAGAAAGAAATAAAGAAAGAAAGAAAGAAAAAGAAAACAGCAGTAGCACACTGACAGAGAGAGAAAGAAAGAAAAAGAACAGTAGCAGCACGGTGACAGAAAGAAAGACATAAAAAGAACAGCAGCAGCACAGTGACAGAGAGAGAAAGAATGAAAAAAAAACAGCAGTAGCACAGTGACAGAGAGAGAAAGAAGGAAAAAGGAAACAGCAGCAGCACAGCAACAGAGAAAGAAGGAAAAAGGAAACAGCAGCAGCACAGTGACAGAGAGAGAAAGAAAGAAAAGGAAACAGCAGCAACACAGTGACAGAGACAGAAAGAAAGAAAAAGGAAACAGCAGCAGCACAGTGACAGAGAGAAAGAAAAAAAGGAAACAGCAGCAGCACAGTGACAGAGAGAGAAAGAAAGAAAGAAAGAAAGAAAGAAAGAAAAAGAGAACAGCAGCAGCACAGTGAGCGAGAGAAAGAAAGAAAAAGGAAAGAGCAGCAGCACAGTGACAGAGAAAGAAAGAAAGAAAGAAAAAGGAAACAGCAGTAGCATAGTGACAGAGAAAGAAAATGAGAATGAAAAGAGTGAACACATTAAAGATTACAGGAAAACATGGAAGTTATAGTAGTTGAAGTAGTAGTACTTGGAACTGACACTTGACATTTGTAAATAAATTCAGTAAAAATGATAAAATTGTAAAAAGGTGAAAATCAAACATACAAAAAAAAAATCAAATGTAGCATTTTAGAAAATAATTGTAAAAATAAATATATTTTAAAATTAATGAATGTACAAATAAATACATGTAGAAATGAATGAATGACCACAGAAATGTAAAAAAATAAACAAAAAACAGGAATATTTAAGCTTTTAATGCCGAAGATGTATGCACTGATGTGTAAATACATGTATTTATTTATTTATTTACATTTATATTTAATCTTTTTTTCAGAAATGTTTAAATACATCGCATCATTTATTCTTATTTACATGTGTTTCTAATTATGTCAGTTTTGGTCCTCTGTCCCACTGTGGCACCAGGTGTTTCTAGTGGTCTCCTGTCCCAGGTCCAGTTCCAGGCACAGTTCGAGACCCAGCCACTTATTTTACACAATAGTTTTGCAGCCTTATCACTCTACCTCTCTGGGACCATGCAGTGTTAGATTTGATGTATTTTATTCTGTCTTTTAATAGTCCATCATCTTGATTCTGGCTGCATGTTTCGTACAGCCTTTTTTAAACGTTGGCTTTGCAACACTGTAAATTTTGATTGATTTGATTTCTGCCAAGGCAAATGGTAAATGGGCTCATTTATATTTCTCAAAGCTCTTTACATGAAGGAACCACTCAGCCATTCACACTCCAGCTTGAATGGCTTGCGGGTATGACCCGGATTTGAAGCACCAACTTTGGAGTTAGTGGACGAGCGCTGTACCAACTGAGCTACTGTCGCCCTTAAGGTGAGACCAATGTAGACTGAAGGCAGAGTGTATTTCAGACCAAGAGGTCTGAGATACATTCTAATTTGTTATATTTTGGTGCAATATCAGAAGTAAAATTAAACAAAAATGTTTTTGTTTTTTTTATCCCATATACTGCGTCAGCTCCTCTGAGAGGGGTGACACTTGTGCTGGATTTCATTTGTGTCTTTTCTGCTGAAGATTATTCTCATGGAAATGGGTTCACTCAGTGCTCCTATAGAGATGCACCGGGTCCAGACCAAAGGCGTGACATTTGCCCCATTTGTGCAAGTGAGGCTTAATGGAAGAGCAAAGTCCTGTCTGATCATTCATAGGCATGATTTGTTATTACTTTTACACTTTATTTGAAAATAATATTGTTGTCATTGTTGTAGTTGTACATTTGTGTCTAATTGCACCTTTATGATGCAATTATAAAAGAAAATTCCACACACTTGTTGTTGACCAATACATTTTTTTTCTATACTTTTTCCATCGCAGTCCACTCACCTTGCATTTCACCACAAACTATTTGCTTACCTACATCATGCTGTATTATACAATCATTTTGGGACAAATGTATGCCCTGTATTAGCACTTGTACTAGCACTAGTTCTTTTCTAAATGCTGCTGCCGTCAAAATAACCTCATTATTTTTGTGAATGAGCAAAGATAAACCATTGTTGTATATTTATAAAGCCCCATTGTTGCACAAACTGCAGTAAAAATTTACTCCTGCTTCTCGAATGTACTGAAGCAGTTTTTGCCCTCCCAGTTGTAATAAACCAGATAGCGTCTGCTCAAGAATGTAGTTTGTTTCAAATTTGGGCCTGTAGCAAAATTGCCCTGTTTTGCATATTCATTAGAACCCACAAGTTAATTTGTGCTCTGACCTTTGAGGGACGCAAAGCAAAGCTGCACCTGATGTTTGCATCACTTTAGCGTGTGCTATCTGTTTTGCATGTGTGCAAACTCCTGATAAATCTGGACCTATTGCATTATCCAATTTACCTTTTTGCCTCCTTTTTGTGGAGCAAAGGACTGAGCAGTCATGCTGTTAGTGACTGGAGAACTGTTTGTTTCTGGATCTGGGCTTAGGTAAAGATAGGAGGATATGAAGGTTTTACGAAACCTCTTGCACTGAGGACACACTGGAACCACTTAAGCACATCGTGTGACAAGTACATTGTCTCTTTTATCTTGTGCTTTGCAAAACCTGTTGTTCCACTTGTTCTTCCAATAGCTGGTCTTCCCCACATGGCCTTTGTGTGATCTGGGTGAATGGTCTGCCCTCTCATACGTTGCTGGTTGGTGCAAACATTCATCATGTGGGCACTCCTGACCATGATCCTTTCTGAACATCTGGCAGAGGCTCCCTGAGCACTTTGGTGGCACACTGTCCCTGACTGGTGGCCCGCAGATCTGTTTGAAGGATAGTTCAAATGCTGTGGAAATATTTGGGGACAATGACAATGGAATTCTTGAAACATTTCTGAGTTTACAAACTCATGAATATTCATCTCCAGTCATAAGGATGGATTATGGCTTTGCAAAGGTAAAGCACCCAAATGAGCCAAAATAACATGGAGCTATGTGTGACTGTCAAATAAATAGGTCTAAGTGAACCTTTAGTGATGCTGAGCATCCTCTGTGTGATGACTTAGTTAATACGATTGGGGCGTTGATACAGAATACTTTTAGCGAGGTGTGCCCAATGCAGTTGGCTTGTTAAATAAGCAACAATGACAATGTGTATATATGCAGCATATGTACTTTATATGCAGCTGACATTTTATAACATATTTATTTATCGTAAAACTTTGATGATGGATGATTGATGAGTCATGTAATGGTGAACCAAAGACAAAATTCCACTTTGATGGACAATGTCCTCACGTGGTCAAAGCACCGCTCACGTGAGAGCGATGCTTGACAAAAAATTAATCAAATGTTCTACAAAATCTGCCCTGAGTTTACATTCAGGACACCTGTGTTTATGCAGTATTTACAAGAATGTTACACCTGTTACCGTGCACTTTGCAAAACCTGTTCTTCCAAAAAAAACAGTGCTTCCTGCCCCACAGCCTCCACATGAGCTCGGATTCACTGTCCTGGGATTTATCGTAATGATAAAAGAGCAGATCAAAAACAACGCACAGGAAGACACAAAGCAACGCACAAGAAGACACAAAACAACACACAAGAAGACACAAAACAACACACAAGAAGTCACAAAACAACACACCAGAAGACACAAAACAACACACAGGAAGAAACAAAACAACGCCCTAGAAGTCACAAAGCAACGCACAAGAAGACCCAAAACAACACACAAGAAGACACAAAGCAACACACCAGAAGACAGAAAATAACACACAAGAAGACACAAAACAACACACCAAAAGACACAAAAAACACACAGGAAGAAACAAAACAATGCCCAAGAAGACACAAAGCAACGCACAAGAAGACACAAAACAACACACAAGAAGACACAAAGCAACGCACAAGAAGACACAAAACAACGCACAAGAAGACACAAAACAACGCACAATATCGACATTAGATTAAACTAAAGTGGTATAAAATACTAGAAAATAAACATTAACAAGTGCTCTTTCGTGTGTGTAAAGGCTGTTGTGTATATTTAGTGTGTTTACAGTTTATCAGGTTGTTGCATATTCCAAATGATTCATGAATAAAACTGAATTGAATAGAGGTTGTCAGTAACTAAGTACATTTACTTAAGTACTGTACTTAAGTACGCATTCGAGTGTCGAAGATAAATAGCATACTTTCTACTTAACTACATTTCTATAAGTGTCAAAATGTTATAGTAGATTTTTGGAGGAGTTTTGTCCCAGTTAAAGTTCCTGGTGGTGACTCAGAGACCTGACGTGTGCAGATGTGCTGTGACAGACTCATGACAAAGAGGCAGTGGACGCAGTAGGATTAATTAGTCAGTTTGTTATGACCTGCTCTGAGCTGTTTTAAGGGTTGGTAACAATGCCTGGTGTTTTGTATAACAAATAAGAGTTTGATTATTCTGGCTTTAGTTTTTGACTGAAAAAAATTACAAAATTCTTAACTAGTACATTTCTAATCAAACATTTAATTATATCATCATGATGTTGTATTGACCATTTTGTTTGTAGCTGATTACAGTCATGAGTGAGTGGAATATAAATGACATCCCAAACGCTTTTTTTTCTGTATTTTTTTTTCTTATAAAAGAGGCAAGATATGACTTACACAACAAACAATGCATGGTGAAATAACAGGGATATGCTTTGAAATGATGCATAGAACAATAACATTGAACACACATGGGTACATTTTGATGGAAATTCGCAGATGACCTATAGTTGTGGTTACACCGTATGGTAAAGAAATGTCCTCTGATTGGATGATTTGGGGAGAAATGTGTGACAATTGTATTTAGTCATGAAAATAACAGGAACCAGTAAAAGATCAGGTTGACGTTGGATCCTTCCTCTGTTTGGTTGAAAGACACAACTGGATCTTAATTGGAGAAATGATAATTACATTAAACAGCAGCAAGAATAGCCTGAAAATATAACAATGTAAAAAAAAAAAAAAAGATAATAATAATAATAATAATAAAATGAAATACATTATCCAATACAAATAGTTGGATAATGAATTCTCATATAACACTATGATATTAAATCTATTTACATAAATACATGGCATAGATCTTTGAAATTGCTTTAATATTTTGAGCAATTGCAGAGTATTTACAAAATCTCTAAAACTGAAACTGTAAACAAATGCTGGACTGAGGGGCATGACCAGTTTCACATGTGTTCACAGCTTCAAGAGTCTTTAATGGGACAGTGCTATTACACATGGCAGCTGGGATTGTTCAGTTCTTCATGGCGACCAATGGGAAATCAGGCATGCTTTTCATACTTCCACCAGAGTCATCTGAATCTGCCCGGCCGCCTCGGACATTTCGATGAGGAAGGCCGATTGGTTGGTGTAGTGTTCCACGATGGTGTCGTCCATGTTGACAAAAATCCTAAAACCACCCCAGAGAAAGAGAAGTTAGTCTTAAGATTCATGGGCCACACATAAGCCATGACATTTTCTTCATAATTGATGTAAATTAATAAGACAGAAATCGCACTAAAGACAAAATGAAATTAATTGTTTATAATTCTGAAATAATTAACTTCTTACATAAAAACATGCAATATAAAAAAGTACATACAATTCAACTATATTTGAGAACATACTGATTTAAAAGTCAACACACAATGACATACACTTAAGCCTGTAATTGACCAAAAAGAAATGTCACCCAAACTGGTAAGGAATTTAACACTTAAACGTCAACCACAAAACATTTGGCAGTTAAAAAGGAAAGAAACTTCTGCCGTTGGTTATAAATCAGGGCACTTGTTCCGCCTCCCCACCCCGACCTGGATGCTTTAACCTTTAATGACAGAACACCTGCAGGGACATGCTTGATTGAAGAGCTAAGCGGAGGTGCAGGGAGGAAACCAAGCAAACTGGAGAGAATGCAGCCCAACCTGTTCACTAAGCTGGGCCTTTAATGCCGCTGGCAAGAAGGAAAATCACCCAAAGTCTTTTCAGCGCTGTCAAGGTACTTTGATGAACAATTCAGGTAACGCTTGCGTCTTACAGAGAACTGCTCTGCTGAAGCTCATTTTAAACTAGCACGGCAAACTGAAGTGACCTTATGCATCGCTCATTTTACAGAATTAATAGTAAGCAATTTAGGTTCATATTCCCTTTATCCTTTCAGCACCAACCAAACTATGGGTTTCTAAATACATAATAAGCCATGAGTCATATTAAGTAGTTACAAAAACAATCAAGGAAATCTTTTCACCATCTTGTCTGCAGTTATACATACTGCAATTAACACATTCCTGTGGGTAGAGAGGGAACCCATCAACCCGGTTTGTCAAGCGACGTTTCCTTAAGGCAAGACTAAAAGAGTCAAAAACCTGCTTGCACGCTATCACCGTGATCTAAAGGACACGTACTCCTCCAGACACTTACCCCCGTTTGCACTTCTTGAAGATTTTCCCAATGGTGTCTGCTTGCATGTTGTACTTTTGTGAAAGCTGAAACGGAAGACAAAAATGGGGGTGTTGGCAAATTTATAACAAAATGATACGTTACACAATGTATAAAGTGCACCTCAAAACATTGTCTGAATTGTACTTACAGCTTCTTTAAGACCAGCAAGGGTTGGAGTACTCAGCATGAGTGCGTCAAAAATCTCTTCAGCATTGGTTCTTACATAGAGAAGAACTATTGTAAAAGAAAGGCACACATGAGAAAAATATAGTTTTAATGGCTGCAATTACACTGTCATATCATTGACTTATACTGCACCTCTTTGTGGGTCTTCCTGCCTGGAAATCTTGCCTGGAGGAGAGCTGCTCTCTTCTTTCTCTGCATACAGCCTCTTAAGAGTTCCCCTAAATTCAGACAGAAAGTTCAGTTAGGTCACAGCGATCTTGGGGTTTTGCATGTACAGGAGTTCTGATGCTTACCTTTCGCTTTCATCCAAAGGAGTGGCCTAGAAACAGACAAAGATGAAAAGTGAGATTAGAACTGGAAATGGAGCATTGAGCAACAACGTTATCAGAACAGTGCTTATAGTCAGTGTTATCACAGCTACTACTGCATTTCCAGAAATTTGACAGAGGCCTAGATAGTATGATTCTGTTGAATGATGCCTAGCTCCTCTATTAAGAGAGCCTTGTTTTTCACCATTCAACATCAGATTCTGTGACACTGCGTGACTGTTCCTTCAGATACATTATTGTAAGTAATTTGGCATTGATAAGGATTCCAAATGGACTTCAGCTAAGGTAAACTATCCATTTGGTTTTGTCCATCGTTTTGACAGTCGTGGGAAAATTGACCTGCCCCGACACAACTGTTTGCACAAGCATTAAACACCAAAGTCCCAGGGAGAGTGGGCAGGTGTTTCTATAAGCCCCTCATAACTTACCTGAGCACATGTGAGCTGTAGCAGCTTGTACTCCATTGCCCAGTTTCGACTTAGAGTTTGCTTCATTTTGGGATTCACCTCCCCTTTTCCTGACACATACTTTCCCACACTCGGTTTCCCCCGTCTGGAATCCCACAGCCTGCAGGTTATAGGAAAAAACACTTACAGATACACGCATGCTGGAGAGGTGAGTCTCTGGGATGAAGAGAACCGGAACTGTGGCATGATCATCAATGCTCTGGAAGAACGTGCAGTCACTAGAGCTGCTCATTGGGGCCTTGTTTGCTGTAAATGAAAAAGAATGCACCTATTCTGGTAAGTATACATTTGATATAGTATATAGAAAATGTATATGTAGGCAAAATTATATTATTTACAATAATATACTGTATGGTAAAAGTTTAAAAATCTTTATCCAGTTACAGATTTAACTTTTGGCTTTTACTATGAATCAGAGCTGGACAATTGAGGGACTACACAGAAAATGTACTGTACGCGACACATATCAGAAAAAATACTTCAATTAAGAATTTTCTCCTAAATTTCAGTGGATTTGGACTAGATTAATACCGACAGAATCTTTTTTTTCTTTTATTATAAATGCAATATTTTTGTTTTTCTTATTTTGAGTGGAAAATGACATTTTACTCCAATCAAGATCATAACACTTAATTCAAACAATTGTAACAACTTATACTTATTTAGGGTTTTGTGGATTTTCTACTTCTGCAAAAAATTACTATGACTCACCATTAGTATCAACACTCTTGCCCCTCCTCTTGGACCTCTTCCGTTCCTCATCTCTCATCTTTCTTTCTGCTCCCTACAAACATGCCAAAGGTGTTAGAATACACACTCACAGCACTGGACTTATTTGCATTATCTGCCAACCTGCCTTATCACAGAAGATTTTGACTTGACAAGCCGCCCGGTGGATTAGGCGGTTGGTCCCTGAGCTGAAGTCATACGTGTCAATCTGCAGATTCAGCGGCTGGCCTTTGACACCCTTTTGGGAAGAGAAGTCCGTACTGAGGGAGTTGATGCCTATATACACCTGCAGAAATAAATATTTTTAAAATGAGTTGGGCTTTCATAGCAAAAATTAGACTATCTGCATGAATTTAGATGACATGAATATTCAATAATTATCCTATTTTTACCCATTGAGCCTAAAATATTTGACTTGACTTTAGTATTTGTAGAAAAAACTAATATTTTCACTACAAATTTAAACTCATTTCAAAAGGAAGATGATTTGCTGAAAAAAATGTCATTCACTGACCAAATAAATAAAATACTTATTTAAAACATTTGACACTATTTAAGATCACCGTTACTGCAGTGTGCACATACGCCATAAGATGTTTGAGTTCTTATTTCATTTAGGCACTTCTAGTTGCCAACCATAATTATCTTTGACCCCTTTGTAAAGATATGCATCATCTGTAGGTCTGAGTACTCCACCTTGCATTGCCGTTGGGCAGAATTACCTCTTGACTGCGATTGCAGCACTTGCCGAGTGCGTTGACAGTAACCCCAAGGCCTACTACATATTTGACATTCCTCCGCTCCCTTTGTCTGTTTGCCACTCCTCTCTTACACCTTCCCAACATGCCGTACACTTCCCGCAAAGTCTTCACAAATACACACACAACTAGATTTACCTTGGCTTCTTCACTGGGGTTCCACACGAAGGAGAGAGCATTGAAGGCCACCTCTTCAACGTTGCTAATGCTGTTGAAAACCTCTTTGTAATCCGCTGTTAATGAAAAAAAAATACATCAAATTCAAGTTTTCATTTTTCATTTCATTGATGACACCGCTTACCTATATCAATAACCCTCTGTCTGATGGTGGGCTGGCGCGCATGCCAGTGATTCCAGAATCTCAGTTGCATGTCTGGTGTTTTGTCGTTTTCAAAGACGGCCATCACCACAGTCTGGGAAAGGAAACAGGACACAATCAGGATACTGTTTGTATGGGGCAGAACTACCCATTTTAAAAGTCATTTGTCACTGCAAATCCAGCCTTTCCCCGCACTTTGTCTGCAACGAATGGCTCTGTTTGTGTTTATTCTTATCTCAAACAAAAGAAGGTCTTGTGTCACACCACACCTTGGCTTCTGCTGGGACATTTAGAAAAATCTGTCATGGTTCTATTGCTCTTTAGCCGGATTACACCATGGCCTATAATAATAAGGATAAGTGCTATGCCAGTGTGATGTGCATTCATTAGCACCAGCCCAAATGTACCTGAAATTAGTCACCAACTTCCTAGGGAGGGTTTTGGGAAGGGCTGGTTGAGTGACATACAAAGAATGCATGAATTCATCAGCCATAGGGATCGATGAAACTTGTGAACAATAGGAGGTGATTATTTATGTAACTACAGGTAGGACAAAATGTAATGGAAAAAATAACTTGAATGTTGCAACGGAAAAAAGAGAAAAAAAAAGGAACTTGACGCTCTGACTAATTCAATTATTACACACTAATTGTTTAACTGACACTAAATTTCTTACTCTAGCTTCAAGATAATTTAGCTTCAAATAAGAGCAACAATCAAAAACAATGAGAAGTAAAGTATTGAAGAGTCTAAAAAAGCCCTCAAATGGCTGTTTTTCAAGCCATTTAACCTCATTATGTGTCAGTGTCATTGCATAATTGACCTTGACTTTGGTGGCTGTGATTCCTGAAGAGCGGTCGACACCATGCAGCGTGATGGGATAGAACTGGCCCTTATTCAGGTAGACCATGGGGAGCTCACTGGGTTTGTATGGCGTGGCTGCAGGTGCCCCTAGCGAGAACTGGAAGTCGCTTCTGAAATGTTCCTGTGGAGAGCCAATGTAGGAGCCAGAGTAGACCGGGCTGGACTGCTCCTCTGGGAATGGATCAGAGTAGGGAAGAGGCTGCGTTGGAGAAAGGAGAAAAATATATATGTAATCATACGCTTAGATTAAACAGAAAAACCCTTCCCACTCTTGGTTCCTGGTTCTTGGTTCTTGTAAAGGTGCTGCTGTGGCTTACCTCAGGGCTGGGGTCAGGGAAGGCCCCACTTTCCGGCCACCTCTGCAGCAGTGAGTCAAAGATGTTGTTGAGCTCATGTTTGTCATACGTCTCAGCCATGACACTGGTCAGCGTGGTGTAGTTATCCGAGGGGACAGGCGTGGACACGGGTTTGGAACACAGTATGTCCTGAGGGTAACTGGAGGGAATGGAGTCTGGCAACATTTTCAACATGGTGGAAGATGTATCAAGCCCAGTTTTGTTGGCTGGTGTTCTAAATCGGGAAAGAAGAAGGGGAGCAATATATTGAAACAAGTTGCATAATCTACCATCAAAAAAATGAAGTGTTCCCTCCAAATAAATATTTTTCCATTTGTTTTATGTGGGATTTTGAGTAAATTCAAGTCATCTACTTGAAATGCACAGAACTTTCAGTGTGGTTAGGTTTGGCCACCATCCCACCATTTCTCTTTTCTTTGTTTGAGTTTCTCTATGCACGTTTCCCATCAGTTTGCGCAATCAGTAGTAGTTGAGGGATAGATGGGCTTAGCCGTAGTGTGTAGAGACATGGACACTCACTGAGCAATGAGGGAATGACAATAAAGGAGATGGATGGATGGGTGGAAAGGACTGGAACAATCAGTGAGATGTTTGACTGGGGGATTAGTCTAATCACTTATTTACACGTGCAGTGGTAGCAGTAGTCTTTTATTTGTAATGTAAACTTAAAAACAATAAGAAAATATCCAAGTTTGTGTGGACAGCGTTTTTAATACAACTAGACAAACGTGGGTTGAATTAAAATATTTTTGTCAGTACATTTTGACCCAAATCCCCATAGCCAACAAAGCTGCTGACATTTTAACGTTGCTCACCTTTCACTGGATTTGCAGACACTGTGGCGGTTGGCAGTCATTTTTTGCTCTTTCTGGCTCTAGGAAAATACAATTAAATTAGCTACATTTTCAAAGTAATCAACAGGTTAGTGCACTACAAAGATGAAGATTGAAGATTTAGATGAGGAAAACTTGAATAAATAAATAAAAAGTAACAATCAATCATTTTTAATTTTCTTTTTCTTTTTATTTTATCTTAAATAACAGTAGTTAACATCCATTTACTTGATGGAATTGAGGGATTTCAAAATTCAGATAAAAATAAAAATCAGAATTTTAAGTAAGTGTATATATTAAATGTTTATAGTTATATATATTCCTTACAATGCACTACATACCTTGCACTGTTCGTAGAGCATTGTGATTGCTGCAATGTCATCTCCTGGTTGGAGTCTGGGTTTGGAGTGGTTCTGCTCCAGCACTGGACTGTTCATGTAAGGCCAAGAGTCCATACTGTCCATGGTGTAGTTGTTGTAACGGTTATAGTTGAAGATTTCACTCTGAAAGACCACTCCCAGAGTCCTAAAGAACAGCACAGATTGAGTGACTTTGCAAACTAAATGAGTTGAGTTAAAGCCTGCGTAGCTGAAAGTGACTGACAGTCTCATTTGACTTACAGCTCTGCACATACTTGCCCTCGGAACAAGCCGGGTTTCGATTGCAAAACAACCAGGAGCATCCCCACATTCAACGACATCCTTAATATTAGAGGACCCCCCAGTTTCAGGTCACAGTGTCCTTAATCTCAAGTCACTAAAGGACAAGACCAGAATTGTGCCCATGTAAGAAGACACCCACATGCAAGCACTGAGGCTTCTCCTGTCACTTTCACAAACACACTCAGATTTGTTCTAGGACTTGTGTTGACATTGCATTGAAAACACTCAGAATCCTGGGATAAACTCCTTTGGAAATGGGTCTGAAGTGGCCAATGAGCTGTGTAGTAGTTTATTTTGAATGATCAAAAAGCAGTGGCAAGTTATTAGAGACCTAAAAGGACAAATAGTTAAGTCCGAGTAAGGTCTAAATGTACCTCCTCTTCATCCTTCTTCCTCCAGCACCCTCTAAACCATATGCACAAAACAGTCAGAGAAAGGGGGGGCTTTGAGTTTACGGTTTCAACCATTATGTAATTTAATTCTCACAGACCAATCACTGGGCTCTACGCACCGAGACCTGATTGTAGTATCCTGGTGTCTTTTGTGTAGTGTGGCCCCTAGGTTAGTGACAACACAAACCGAAACGGTGTTAACTAAAACCATATGGATCAATTTCCCCTTTTTGTTAAACAACTTCAATTTCACATAGGGGTCCCACTGCAAAAAGCCAGTCCAAAGTTCCAAAGTTAGCTGAAAAGTGAAATATTATGATGTTAAAGATGAGAATTATAAATAGACACAAGTTTTCATTTCTGGGCAGATATTGTAGTTGTAACAATGGCCTTTTTCCACCTTTAGTTTTACTTCTGATGCTTAGAATTCAGAATGACTTTTCATCGACAAAACAGAAGCAGGATTAGCATTTCAGGTCTTCATTGACTTCAGCTAACTGGGAAGAACACGGTCTAGAGAGATTCAAAGCCTAAGCAAACTTACTCAGTCTCTTTGGTCATGTCCTCCACAAGTGTTTCTATTCCCTGAGACGCCTGTCAGTGAGAGGCTGTGTGAGGCAGGCGATGATGAGTCAAGTGTTGTGATTTCCCCTGAGTGTAGGCCCATATTTATTACTGGCAGAAAGCGTGGCTCTCCCCCTGCTCTCTGATTGGCTGAGAGCGCTCTGAAACAGGTGCCTGATAGGACAGGTGCCTGATAGGACAGGTGCAGGAAAGTTAACCCTTCGCATCCTGTGGAGAAACTGCAATTTGCAAGACAATTCTGGGCCTGAGCCGTGCATGTCATTAGGATCAGAGACTGCAACTGCAGGTGTGAACAGAGCAAAGAAGAAGCCCTCTTCAAATGCTAATGATTTTCAGTATCATTTAAAAACAAATATCTCTACGCAGGTTTTGGTTCTTTGAGCTACAGGGTCATAGATTCTATCTGTATTTATGTAAAACTGACAAATACTGTTTATGTATTACACCATGTCTGCAGTATTTTCCTGGATCAATAAAGTTAGCCTAATTTTTTTCTCAATTTACCCTGGATAAATTTGGACGGGTGCTATCTTGGGGAAAAAATCCACAATCAAAAGAATATGGACTTGTATGATGCCTTTTCCATTTCTTGAATATCTAAGTTTCCTGTTGAAATCAACCATTTTATATAAGCCTGAGATTGGCCTATAAAACAAATGCATTTCATTTAAGAAGGAACATTACTTTATAAGACAATCTAAACATGATTCAAACCAAATTTACACAGTATATTTGGAAATTAAATAATATATAGTAAAAAGATAAAAGAAGACATTGTCTCTAATAGACGATTATTTTATACAGCTCAAATATACAAATCTGAAAAAAGCCATACACTTAAATTACCTGACATGTTTCTATTGCTGATGTCAGGTAATTTAAGCAAACAGCAGACGAAAATTATCAACTCTTAGGAACATATAAAGAAAGATGTCTAAGTGTGCTGCCCGGTGGTGTTTTGGTCAACGGAGACATCATCAACCGTTTAGTGCTTTGTTTCTCAGTCCCTGGTGTAATTTTTATTTTTATTTTTTACTCCAAGCAATATTCTTGTGTGTGGTCCTGCTGGCCAGGCAAGCTGAACACATAATAAAACTGCCTCAAACCAAAATGTGTCCTTCCTCTAATCAAGCTGTTTAAATCACTGTCAACCCAGAAAGGAACAGATATGGTATGCACCCACCCACAGGCTCCAGGGCCATTTGACACCGATCACAAAGAGTGGAACAATTTCATGTGCACCACATCTGTGCAGATGCATCTGTGAAAATAACACGAACAGTGATGAAGCACCACTGGGCAGTGCCAGTTCCTAAACTGGAGTGGCTACAGCAGATCCCAGGAAAAACATCAGACATCTCAGTCCAGAAAAGTGCAGTACAAGGAACAGCAAAGATACTGCACAACCCTCAAGCTCCCAGGCCTCTGGTAGAGGTCCCGAGCTCCCAGGCCTCTAGGAGAGGACCCAAGCTCCCGGGCCTCTGGTAGAGGACCCGAGCTCCCGGGCCTCTGGTAGAGGTCCCGAGAGTGGAAAAAGAATGAGACCACCCACGGAGGGTGAGGAGGAGATATATAGTTATTGTTATTTTGCACTTTTCATAGAAAGAGTTCAGACAAAAATGTACTATATAAAATTACTAGGCCTGAGCCTGGGACAACATCCTGGTGAGGAACGAATTAAAACTGCATCCGGAGCCTGGAAAATGGAAAAAATAAGTAGTAAACACGGAGTGACATGCCAGTGACCGGTATCAGAAATGAGCATAACTGTGACAGAAGATCCAGAGAAAAAATGATGAAAGACGACTTGGTAGCGCCCCCTCAAACTTTGATTTTCATCGTGCCAATAGGAGCCTAACCTAGAAAAAAAAAAATCATTTTTTTTTTTTTTTTTTTTTTACACTTATACACTTCTGGTCCCTGGTCCACCCCTTGAGAATAATTGTTTAGTAGCACCCTCACCAAGTGAGATCTGCCACTCATTTCATTCAGATTAAAGGTGAGGCTGCTGTATGAGACAAGTCTCCTGTCTTCAGGAGCTGACCCTGGACAGGATGGACTCCTGTGTTTCACAGGTAAGTGTGTTTTACCCTGTTCATGAGCACATCATGCACTTTGAGGAGGGAAAATAGTCACAAAGCACACATTTTGTAAATACTTTTATCAAGAGGTTGCCATATTCATCTCAAATTCATCTCAAAACATAATGTCCTGAGAATCCTCTATATTAAACAGTGTGTTCTAAAATGTAACATTTAAGAACAAAGAGTCCATTCACTCCCTGATTTGAGCTTTGTATGCTATATATAGTTCTAATCTATGATACCCGTGTATCATTATGTTATATTTTGGACCTTTAAAAATGTAACACTGATCTAAAATCACTTCAGAATCAGAATCAGAATCAGAATCAGAAGACTTTTATTGCCATAGTCTGTGAACACAGTTCACAAACTAGGAACTTGATTCGGTGAAAAAGTGCAACATAAACACACTGAATAAATACAAATACAAATAAGGGCATGCACAAAGTTAAAAAGATATGCTTAAAAAAATCAAATGAAATACTTAAAGGGAGAAAATATGTACAACAGCAGCATCAGAACAACAGTGCAAAGTGGCTTATTAAAGTGACCGGTGTTATTAAGTGTCCAGTGATAAAAGAAAGAATTTTGCTAACTTCCAGATGGGAAAATTGCAGAGCCCAGTGGGATCTGATTTCCACCTGCCCCTTTACAATACACCACCGCAAAAGTCATCTCAATAAAGCACCACATGTTGCCAGGCTTTTCTATTGATCGTTTCAGATTGCAATAGTGAGCAGCAGATTAAAAAAGGGCCAACACCGAAAATAAAAGGGTAGATTGGAAAAATTACGTCTTGTATGTTTGAGTAATTTTTATTCTCCTGCATTCCCTAAGCACTCTAAATACATCTTTGAATGTAAATCAGAAGTCAAAAAGTAAAAAGTGGCAATGCTGTGTCAGCATCCCAGCTCTATCCCAGTGTCGAGGCTTTCTGAACAAGCTGAGCAGTTTTTTTTTGCTAACATCTGCCTGATTCTCAGCTGAATAATGTTCTAACACCGTATAAAAAAACCTGCTTAAATGAGAGTTGAGAACTAAAAGAGTGTCCTCCCTGAGCTGGACTTGGTCTGAGTTCCTTGCGTGCTGCCCATGACAGACTGCACACATTTCCACAGAGCTGGTGCCATGAAATAAAGGGGGGCTGTAGGCCGACCCTCAGTCCCCTCGTCCTGCTCAAACACCTGCTGCAGCTGTGCCTGGACTGTGGCCCCTGAAGAGTCTGGGCCCCCTGCATAAATTGACGGCTGCTGTACCACCAGAGCCACACCCGCTGTGTTCACAAAGTAGTCCCCAGAACAGCTGGATGTCCTTGGGAAAAAAACACACACAAGTTACAGCCAATGTGTCTGAAAGGATTTTTAGTTTTTACAGTTTTTTTAGTGTTAGTTTATAGTGGCAAATTCATTCATCCAAAATAATGTCACTTCAATCTATTCTCCAAAAAAGGAGTACATGTAAAGTATTGTTTATATTACATTAACTTTATTATTCAGAAAGGTTGGTTAAAGCTGGTCACATTCTAGAGAAGGGGTGGGCAAACTATAGCCCAGGGGCCACACACGGCCCTTTGGGCTTATTAATCCGGCCCACCAAATGTAACCAAATTATATTAAAATAGGTAAGGGTAAACTTTGTTCAATTTACCTTTTCAACAAGCTGTTGATCTTTCAGCACTTGATAAAACTGAATGAGAGTTTTTCTGCTGTGTTTATTTAACAGAAATTTAATAAATGTATTAATGCATTTGGAATTTTGGAATGAGACAATGAGATTATCATAGAGATAGATCATTCCAAAATTCCATATATATATATATCCTCTGTCAAATTTAGAACCCATTGTAGCCCGTGTGTCAAAAGGTTTGCCCACTCCTGTTCTAGAGTAAAAGTGAAATATAGAAGAATTTCACTGTTAGGTCCTTTACCTATGTATTTGAGCAAAATGTGCGTTCTTTTGAAATAAAATTCCCAGTGCATGTCCATCTCCTGTGTATTCATTTCATTTTGTTTCCTCATTTTAATGAGAATATGTCAGTGCAGTAACACATTTCACCTCAAAAACAGTTCAACAACACTAAGGGTGTGATACCACATAAACAAAACAACAAAAACACACTTTTTTAGACATAAGAATGACACTAAATAACACCATCTGTAATATTACAATTTAGTCTCAAGATAATTGTGATATAAATTTTGTCACACTTTCATGAATTATTTAAATATCAAGACTAGTATTGAAATTAAATATTTAAAGGGACCATATAACGCTATTTTCTGATCTGTTCTAATGTTGTTTCCTCGTCCCAAACAGACCAGGAGTTGTGTTTTGTTTCAGTCACACATGTTTAACCCTGCATATTTAGGCTGAGTTCTTCTCTCAAACAAAAAACACTTTGTTCCACCTTGTGATGTCATCATGTGGTAATACAGGAAGTGGAAGTGATCCACTGCATACACATTCACTGGAGTAATTTGGATTGATTTCAGCCCTGGAAGTGCCAATCACTATTGAACGGTAAAAGGTAGCTGTTAACTAACTACCACTTCATGACATCACAAGGTGGAACAGAGCATTTTGAGCTTTTGAAATGTAGAAAGACTAATAATAAAGTGTTACTCAAACATGTGTAAATGTGAATGAAACAAAACATAACTCCAGGTCTGTTTTTGAGGAGGGAACAACATTCTAACATGGCTAAAAGCTCACAAGAGTTTTGAGTAATATAAGACCTTCAATTCAGATGTGGGGCAGCTAAAATGATTATTATTAAAATGCATAATTCTGTTGTAATAGTAGTCAAGTCTTGGGTCTAGTAAACAGAAATGATCAACAACATGAAGTGTTGACAGAATGGCCTAACTATGTAGGCTGTTCTGTCTGTGGCCATGTAGTTGTTATGGTTGACTCTGGAAAAGGGGATCTTCCTTCTGTTTGAGGCTCGCAGGCACCACAACAACCTCTGCAAAACAAGCCCACAGCCCCACATCAGAGCTCCACATACATCCACATGTCAGAGTTCCACATGCAGCCCCATGTCAGAGCTCCACATGCAGCCCCATGTCAGAGTTCCACATGCAGCCCCAGGTCAGAGCTCCACACGCAGCCCCATGTCAGAGCTCCACACGCAGCCCCATGTCAGATCTCCACACGCAGGCCCATGTCAGAGCTCCACACGCAGGCCCATGTCAGAGCTCCACACGCAGCCCCATGTCAGAGCTCCACACGCAGCCCCATGTTAGATCTCCACACGCAGGCCCATGTCAGAGCTCCACACGATGCCCCATGTCAGAGCTCCACAAACAGACCCACGTCAGAGATTCACAGTCCCATGTCAGAGCTCCACACACTGCCCCATGTCAGAGCTCCGCACACAGCCCCATGACAGAGCTCCACACGATGCCCCATGTCTGAGCTCCACACGCAGGCCCATGTCAGAGCTCCACACGCAGGCCCATGTCAGAGCTCCACATGCCGGCCAATGACAGAGCTCCACACGCAGGCCCATGACAGAGCTCCACACACAGCCCCATGTCAAAGCTACACACACAGGCCCATGACAGAGCTCCACAACACAGGCCCATGTCAGAGCTCCACACACAGCCCCATGTCAGAGCTCCACACACATGCCCATGACAGAGCTCCACACACAGGCCCATGACAGAGCTCCACACAGTCAGAGCTCACGCACAGCAACACACCGCTCGTATGTCGCCCTCTACAGGGCAGAGTCAGTACTGACCTAGTACCTGCACACTCAGTGGTGAAGCAGAGACTTTAGCAGATGGGTATTGTGATGCTAATGAATATTGTTGCACTGAAGGTAATTCAACAGAGGTGCAAAGAGTACTGCAACTTTATTCTAAAGTAAAAGGACAGTTACATGGCTAAAAAGTACCAGTACCAAAAGAAAAAGTTAAAAGTACTACTACTAAATTGTACTCTAAATACTAGTAACCAGTTAAATTTTAAAGCAAGGTTATTATCATTTGTCATTAAAAAACTTACTATTACTTTTATAGAATTGAAGTTAGCTTAAACCACAATTTGCATATTCTTTGAGCTCTGTCCAATCAGAGCAGGCGATGCAGTTAGTCTCCGACATGTTAGTGCCATATGAACCATCTCACACTCGAAGAACATCAGGGACAGGCCTCCTGTTGGTGCCCAGAGTCAGAACTAAACATGGGGAATCAGCGTTTAAATTTTATGCAGCTAAAACCTGGAACAGTCTTGATGAAGATGTGAGACAGGCCTCTACTTTGACAATGTTTAAATCCAGGCTCAAAACAGTTCTGTTTAGCTGTGCATACGACTGAAAGGTTTTTATTCTGCACTCTTCTGTTTTAATGTTAATTTTATGATGATTATTTGTTATTATTTATGTTTTGATTTGTGTGATTTGAATGTCTTTCTTATTCTGTAAAGCAATTTGAATTACACAAATTGTGCTATACAAATAAACTTGCCTTGCCTTGTAGGTACAGAAAAGAGCCAAGACACCTTTATATCTTTGTGAGCTGTTAACGGCTCATACGGCCAACAGAGCTCTGCGGTCAGCCAGTCAACACCTGCTGGAGGTCCCAAGAACCAAAAGGAAACAGTGGGGTGACCGTTCATTTTCTGTGGCTGGTCTCTTTGGAACTCTTTGCTCCTGGAGTTACGCTCAGTCACTACTTTGTCTCTGTTCAAAGCTAAAGACTCATTTGTTCACAATTGCCTTCAGCTAATGACTGTTTTTATTGTTTGTTGTTTTGTATATAGAATTTTTGTTGTTTTTACTTTTTAATGCACTTGAAAAGCACTTTGGTTCAGTTTTTGCAGTTGTAAAGTACTATACAAATAAAGTTTGATTGATTGATTGATTGAAGACAAGAGAGACAGTGGACAGGGCCGAGTTGGGACTTGAGTAGCACTCAGTTACATTTAAAACCACAATCTAATTTACTAATTATTATATAATAATTAATATACTCAGGTTCAAGGACAAGTACAACCACTTGTTTAAATCTACTTACTTACCCAAGACAAGGCAAGGCAAGTTTATTTGTATAGCACAATCCGTACACAAGGTAATTCAAAGTGCTTTACAGAATAAGAAAGACATTAAAATCACACAAATCAAAACATAAATAATCACCCAATCTGCAACTCTCTCACCCGCTCGTTTGCACCCTTTAAAAACTCTCTCTTGCGCTCTTTAAACACTGTCTTGCTCAGTTTAAGAACTTTCCCATTACTTTACAAAAAAATTTCCTGTCACTTCTCAAATACTTTCCTGTCACTTTACTATGTCTAATAAAAGTCCGTCAGTCCATGTTTCTTTTGTCATCATAAAATTACCATTAAAGGAGAAGAGTGCAGAATAAAAACCTTTCAGTCATATGCACAGCTAAACAGAACTGTTTTGAGCCTGGATTTAAACATAGTCAAAGTAGAGGCCTGTCTCACATCTTCAGGAAGACTGTTCCAAGTTTTAGTTACATAAAACTGAAAGGCTGATTCCCCATGTTTAGTCCTGACTCTGGGCACCAGCAGGAGGCCTGTCCCTGAAGTCCTCAAATTGCGAGATGGTTCATATGGCACTAACATGTCAGAGATATACTTTGGACCTAGGCCATGGAGAGACTTATACACAAGCAGAGCTGCTTTAAAGTCTATTCTTTGAGCTACAGGAAGCCAGTGAAGAGACCTGAGCACAGGACTTATGTGCTCATACTTCCTGGTTCTAGTCAGGACCCGAGCAGCAGCATTCTGGATGTACTGCAGCTGTGTTAAGGTTCGTTTGGAGAGGCCAGTGAGCAGGCCGTTACAGTAGTACCTACTGGAGACAAATGCATGGATAAGTCTCTCAAAGTCTGGCTTTGACAGTATGCCTTTGATTTTTGCAGTTTTTAAAGGTGGTAAAAAGCTGCAGATGTTATTGATTTGATGTGGCTGTTAAAGTTCAAGTCTGAGTCCATTGTTACCCCTAGATTTGTAACCTGATTTGAAGGTTTTAGAGAGAGAGAGACTGGAGGTGACTGCTGACACTTTCTCCATGTTTCTGTGGGCCAAAGATGATGACTTCAGTCTTGTCTGAGTTTAGCAGAAGAAAGTTGTTTTGCATCCACACACTGATCTGCTGGATGCAGTGGCAGAGTGAATCCACTGGTCCATATTCACCTGCTGCTAGTGAGATATAGATCTGAGTGTCATCTGCATAGTTGTGGTAAGACACATTATTGCTGCATATTAACTGGCCTAATGGCAGCATGTAAAGATTGAACAGCAGGGGTCCCAGGATTGAACCCTGGGGTACCCTACAGGTCAGGGACATTTTATCTGATATACATTTTCCAATTTTAACAAAGTACTCCCTGTTTTCTAAATAGGACTTGAACCAGTTTAGTGCAGTACCAGAGTGTCGTAACGGTGGGTGTAGGTGCGGACCAAAGGATGCAGATCTCGGGACAGATTTACAATGTTTTATTTACAAGGTGCGGGATTCAAAGTCAATAGTAATAGTCACAACTGGGGGCAAAGTGCAGGAGGCAGAGCGGGCGGGCGCAGGACAGACCAGAACCGGAGAGAGCCAGAACCGGGACAAGACGGGACAAGGAACAGGACCAGGAGAGACCGAGCAGGAATAATCCAACAGGTGAGAGCCAAGGCGGAAGACGAGCCGGGAACCCAGATGGGACAGGAGGCAAAGACAAAGGGTGAACTTTACCGGAGCTGGCGCGCAGAGGCAGGAGCAGGAACGAGCGGGAGAACAGGCACCTGAGGAGTGGCAAAAATCCAGTCAGAGGCAAGCAAGCAGGTAACAAACTACAAAGACTTGAACTGGAGCATTCACATTTACACACGGACGATCTGGCTCCGAGTGTATTCTGCAGAGCCCTCAAATACTCGGCAGCAGGTGACGGTGATTGCGGTGCATTGCTGTGGAGGTAAAATACTAAACAAAATGGCTGAAGTGACAACAGCCTAGTTAATTTGTACTGTTCTGTAGTTACTGTAAACCTGCAGATAATGATTTTTATATTGGTTTGGACTGTAGGAAACATACTGTATTGGACATAGGGGCATTTATTGTGGTTAACCGTTAATGTTAATGATGAACTGTCTTATAATGTAATTGTGATTAAATGTGTATTTTTAATGAGTGTTCACCTGCCCAGGGACTGCACATGGAAAGTAGCAGTAGCTTAATCTGGAACAAATCATCTTTTTTTTGTAAGCTTAATTAATTTGTACATGGTCCCTGACAAACAAAGAATAAAAAAAGAAAGACAAGTGTCATGATCCCTGCATTATTTGTAGCTTTGTGTGCTCTCCCCCTCCCCTACCTGTCTGAATTCGGAGCTGGGCGGAGTTCCTATCTCCTCCCATGCGCACCTGGAGCGCATCAAGACAATTACCACCACCTGCTGCCGAGTATATAAGGGCTCGGCAGAAGACATTTGGTGCCAGATTGTCTGCGTGTCAAACTGTGACTCTTCCCGAAGTGCCAGCTAACCGGTAAGCTAATCAGCTGCTAGTGCTTGTTTGGCTAGACAGCAGCTACTGGGCAGCGACACGACTTGAGAACTACGGGAAAGAAACGGGACGACGCACGGACATTGAAACTCACCATGGCCAGCGGGTTCAGCCTTGGGCTAAAAACCCTGCACCTCTGAAACAACTTGACGGCCCGTGTGAATGAACTTACAGGGTAAAGGTACCCATCTCAATCAATGAACATGGAAGATATACAGAAATCACTGCAACGGATGACTGAAGACATCGCTAACATTTCGAAACAGCAGAAACAAATTGTGGAACTAATGTTTGAAATAAAAATGCTAAAGCAACAAAATGAGGAGAAGGACAAAAAAATACTGGCGCTTGAAGAAAGAGTGGCGGATATGGAACAGTACTCACGAATAAATGATGTCGTTATCACCGGACTTAACGCCAAGCCCCGCACCTACGCAAGAGCGGCTGCGACTGCGGAGACGGAGCCGACACAGCCGGACCTGGACTCCATCGAACAACAGGTCATCTCTTTTTTGGACAACAAAGGGATCACTATTGACTCTAGGGACATTGAAGCATGTCACTTATTGCCAAGAAGAAACAACCAGACTAAGCCAGCGATCATACTGAGGTTTGTAAACCGAAAGCAAAAAAATGTACTCATGAAACAGGGGAAGAAGTTAAAGGGGACGAATGTGTACCTGAATGATCATTTAACGAAAAGAAATGCAGACATTGCCAGAGAAGCTAGATTTCTAAGAAAACAGAACAAAATCCAGTCAACTTGGACATTTAATTGTAAAGTATTCATTAAACTACTAGGATCTCCCGAGCAAGCCAAAGTTCTGTGGGTAAAGGACATTAGTGACTTGGATAAATTAAAATGAATGTGAAATTTTCAACAATTAATGCACTACATGACTGGGTCAAATAATAACTCATTCTTCGACACGGAGGATGGGATTTGGGAACAAAATGACAATGACTGTACCCATAATATACTGAATGAGACTGACCCTGATAATAACCTCTTCAGTGCACTGACAGGAAACTGTAAATATCATCATGACTTGAAAGAAAGTATCCTGCCTTATAAAGATAATCAAGCTGAAATGCTATCTATAATACATTTTAATAGTCGGAGTTTAAACGCACATTTCCTTGAAATACAAAATTATCTCCAGCAACTAAATGTATCATTTGACATTATTGCTATTTCTGAAACATGGCTGCGAGATGAATCAAATAATGAATTTATTTTGGACAATTACATAATATATAACACTAAAAGGAAACATAAAAGTGGTGGGGGTGTGGCCATTTATGTCCATCAAAGTCTTAAAAGCAAACAGATTGACAACATGTCAGTAGCAATTGATAACCTTTTCGAATGTATCACTGTTGAAATTGAAATGTGCAAAACTAAGAATTTACGGGTGAGTTGCATTTATAGGGCTCCTGATTCAAATATAGACTTTTTTACTGAAACAGTCAAAGTTATTTTCAAATCCTTATGAGAAAGATCTAATTCTCTGTGGGGACTTCAACATTGATGTGTTGAAAGTGAACTCTCAGAGCCAAATTGAACATTTTGTTAATACAATGTATAGTATGATGCTGCACCCAAAAATAACCAGACCAACGAGAGTGACTGTACACAGTGCTACATTAATTGATAATTTTTTCACAAATATCATCAATGACAAAATGACTAGTGGAATATTAATCAATGATATTACTGACCACCTACCGATTTTTATGCTTTTTGAGGTTAACATCAAAAAAACATTCCAGTATGATACAAACACAGGTAATTATAGAAGGAAAGTGTCAAGTGAATCCATAAATGCTCTCAAGCAAAGTCTTAAGTCTCAAAAATGGGGAAAAACTCTAAACGCAAGTGACGTAGACACGGCATATAATAATTTTATAATCGATTTTAAATCATGTCTTGACCTCCATTGTCCTATGTTAAAAACAAAGCATATCAAACAAAAACAATGTAACCCATGGATGACGAGTGGCCTGGTTAACGCAGGTAAAAAGAAAAATATGCTATATAAAAAATTCATTAAGACTAAAACCAAGGAATCTGAAATTAGATACAAAAAGTATAAAAATAAATTAACAGATATAATGAGGAAATGTAAGAAAAACTACTATAGGACTTTGCTTGACAGCAACAAAAACAATATTAAAGGTTTCTGGAAAGTATTAAATGAGATCATTGGTGCAAGGCCAAAAAACAATTGCATTGCTGAATATTATAAACACAATGATAAGACAATCGTAAACATGCAAGAAGTGGCTGAAGGATTCAATAAGTACTTTGTCGAGATTGGGCCAGAACTTGCCAAATCAATTCAACCGCCTAGCAATACCCAGGGTGGACAAGCTGCTTCCTGCGGAAATCTAAACTCGAGTTCCTTTTTCCTCAGCCCTGTCGATGAGCTGGAGATCCTGCAGGTTGTGGGTCAGTTCAAGGGCAAAAAATCACAGGACTGTGATGGCTTGGATATGAGCTTAAACACGTCATACATGAAATTGTTAAACCATTAAAACACATTTGCAACTTGTCTTTTGTAACCGCTAGATTCCCATCAAAAATGAAAATTGCAAAAGTACTGCCAATATTTAAAAATGGTGACAAACATTCTTTTGTTAATTACAGACCTATCTCTCTGCTGCCTCAGTTATCAAAAATTCTTGAAAAACTTTTCAGTGATAGACTCAACAACTATATCAATAAAAACAATCTTCTACACGAAAGCCAATACGGCTTTAGAGAAAACCGTTCCACTTCACTTGCAATGATCGACTTGGTTGAGGTGAGCAATTGTATAGAAAAAAATAAATATGCTCTTGCAATTTTTATTGACCTAAAAAAGGCATTTGATACGATTGATCACTCGATCTTAATCCATAAATTAGAAAAAAATGGAATACGTGGCAACCCACTGCAGTGGCTCATATCTTATCTATCAAACAGAATGCAATTTGTCCAGATGGGCGAGTATTCTTCCACTCTGAGGCACATCACTTGTGGTGTGCCTCAGGGTTCTATACTTGGCCCAATTCTCTTTCTACTATATATCAATGACCTGTGTTTGATCTCCAAAAAGCTTAAATTGGTGCTCTTTGCCGATGACACTACAATTCTGTGCTCTGGGAAAAACCTGCAACAGTTGATGGAAGAGGTCTCCAGGGAAATGAATAAACTAAAAGAATGGTTTGACTGTAATAAATTGTCGCTAAATTTGAAAAAAACTAAATTCATGGTACTTGGTAACAAAAAAATTGACACTGAACCCAAGATGACTATAAATAATGAAATCATTGAATGTGTGAGTGAACATAATTTCCTTGGAGTTATTCTTGACCATAAACTTTGCTGGAAGCCTCAATTAACTGCAGTAAAAAACAAGATAGCCAAATCCATCGCAATTATGAGGAAAACTAAATGTTTGCTGGATGAAAGAGCACTTTATACTGTATATTGTACATTAATATTGCCTTATCTTAACTACTGTATAGAGGTGTGGGGAAATACTTACAAAACAAATATTAATATTATATCCATTCTTCAAAAAAAGGCGATACGGATAATTCATAATGCTGGGTACAGGGAACATACAAACCCTCTGTTTCTTAAGTCAAAAATAATTAAATTTGAAGATCTAATCAAATTCAAAACTCTACAAATTGTATATAAAGCACGGTACAATCTGCTCCCAAATAATATCCAAGGCATGTTTCAAATTAGAGATAATAAATACAATCTGAGGGGACAATTGAATCTTAGGAAACAGTGTGTTCGTACTACCCTAAAAAGTATGTTCATTACCCGACGTGGAGTTGATCTTTGGAATGAATTGGAAGAAAATTTAAAATGTAGTAACTCTCTAGTAAACTTCAAACGACTATACAGATTAAATATATTCAAAAACTATGCTACTAAAGAAGGATCATAGTAAAACTATGAATACTCATCATTTTGTTGGTTAATAATTCTGTCATTCATTATCTACTGCCGCAATGTACTTTGTATGAACTGTAATTTAGCGAGTCTTTACTCTACGTACACATTAGGCGCACACATTACATGCATGCACATGCACATCCGGTGTGTATGTGCATGTGTTTGAATGATACACACATACACTTTACTTGCATACGCATGCACATGCACACCCGGTGTGTGTGTGCATGTGTATGGATGTTGTACACGTACACACTACATACATACACACGCACAGATGGTGAAGGTTTGGTGAAGGTTTGCCACTGCAATGTAATCTAAATGGTGTTATTTAGTTAAATATGGGGGGTAAGCGCACACAAGTATTTTACTTCGGCTTACTCCTTTTGAGCACAAACTTGGGATCTGGGTGTACACTGTTTTGTTTTTGTTTGTTTTTTTATAATGCTCAAATAAACAATATTCATTCATTCATTCATTCATTCATTCATTCATTCAATGTGAATGCGCCAGCTCAGTTTTGTATTTTGTTGCCAGCCTGCTTGATTCTTATTGGATTTTGCTACTTCCCAGATTCCTGCTCTCTCGCTCGTTCCTGCTCCTGACTCTGCACTCCAGCTCCGGTACAGTCCACCCCTTGTCTTTGCCTCCTGTCCTGTCTTAGTCTCTGGCTTAGTGATGGGGGGAAATGAGATCTTATGAGATGATGAGGTCTCGCAGCCAAATGATTCAAAATGTGGTACAGTAATGAGGTCTCATATTACTGCCATCTGCTGTTACTTTGCATACATTACAACATTTGAGCTGTGTATTAGCCTTAGTTATTTCAACTAACACTTTGAATATTTGTAAAGGCCTGTATATAAAAAGTGATTATAAAAATAATAAAACATGTCACACAATTCTGTTTCATTGATTTTTTTTTTTTTTTTTTTTTTTTTTTTTTTTTTTTTTAAATTTAAAAATAGTTTTTTTTTTCAAGGGTTTTTGGACTGAGACGGTTTCTTTTTTTGGAAAGAATGTCTCCAGCTTTTGAGAATATTCTCTCACAAGGAACAGAGGATGCTGGGCAGCAGAGGAAACTTTTCGAAAGATTATATAGGGTTGGGTATAGTACTTTTGATTTGGTCCAGTACATTAATGGATCCTCGCTTCTTGGTATTGGAACTTCAGCAAGGTAACGGTCTACTTCAATGGTTGCATCTGCTACAAAGCTGTTTGTTCTTCTACTGTTAACATTTTCGTCAAGCTTATGCCAAATGTCATCTAAAAACAGCAACAGTTAAGTTAAATATTGCAAATAAAAGAAAATCATACACACACTTACTTGAATTTGAAGACAGATCCAGGGGAGTGGGTTGAGGCTCTAGCTCAGGAGGAGTAGCAGCATTCTTCAGAAGAATCAAACATTCATTTTTCAATCTGTTAACTGCCTCCTGAGCTTTGTTATGGCTCAAAAAGCCAATTTGTTTAAATCGAGGATCAAGCAGGGTTGGTATGGTCAAAATACTTAATGTCTATTTTAGAAATATGCTCTCGCATCCTCTGCACCATGTTGTCTCCCAGCTGTCTGGCAATGGGGTGGGTCACTTTAAGAGCTCTGGATGCTAGAGCATGGTGCACCATATTCATCATTGGAATTACCTTGGACGCAGATAACTCCTCAGTTGCCTGATTAAAAGGTGCAAGTATGCATAAAGCATCATTAATCAGCTCATGGTGAAATGAAGTTAAGGGGTCAATGTCTGTATTAAGGGACACCAAGGCTGCTCCGACTGCCTCCCTCAATTCATAGGCCCTCTCCAGCATGTGAAAAGTGCTATTCCACCGTGTATCAACTTCAATGATCATTTTTAAAGGCTGCTTGCCCATCTGTGTTTGTAGTGCCATTAAACGATCCTTGGCAGTTGTACTTGTAAGTACAAAGTATGTTGCCAACTTTCGTGATTTCTGCCGCAGTTCGTTCATACCAGCAGTATCCTCAAATGATTTTCTGACAATCAGGTTGATGGCATGAGCAATACAAATGGTGTGTCTTACATTCAATCGCCGTGCACAAGCACTCATATTTGCTGCCCCATCAGTGATGAGACATCTGACTTTATCTCTGATGCCCCACTCTTCCATCAGCCTCACATGCTGATCTGCCAGATGCTCAGCCGTGTGGGACTGAGGAAAATGTTGAATTCCGAGGAGTGTGGTATTCAACTCGTTGAATTCATTAATGTAGTGGCACGTCACAGCCAGATACGCGTCCATCGACACTGATGTCCACATGTCCGATGTCAGACTCACAGCCTTCTGCACCTTCCCTTATTCTCTTCCCGCGCCTCTTGGTATTTAGCCTCAACCATTTCTTTTAAAGTCTGGTAAAGAACACAAAAAGGCATAATTATGATCTCATAATGAAACAAACAAAAAAGAATGGCAGCACACCTTTCTGCTTGGGAGAGTGTATGTGGGAGCAACAATTTTCATCAGTTCTCTGAATCCCACATCTTCCACAAGGGAAAATGGACGAGAATCCTTAATGATGATATTTACAATTCCAGCATCAATTTTTGTATGCAGGGAATCTACGATAAATTACAAGGAAAAAATATTTTATGTATCATACCGCACTGTGTACTCTTATTTTTTCCTCTTTTGTCTATACATACCGCCATCATTGGAAACTGCCCCTCCTGTGGTTTCAGATGGTGCAGAAGTTGTTGCAGAATGCACAGCCCTGTAGTGGCGGAGCATTGGGGTAGTACTCCCTGCAAATGCCAGCTGTTTATCGCAGATTCTGCAACGTACCTTAATATAAACAGAAGTGTAAAGTACTGAAGTAAAGGAGTGCAGTAGAAGTACAAGCTTTATACGAAAAAGTTACTTAAGTAGAAGTTTGAGTGCCCATTAATCATCAAACTTACGTGGAAGTGCTGAAGTATTCAAAATATGTAGTAAGAAATAAGTAGAAGTATGCCAAAAGTACTGAAAATAAAAGTATACTTTTCAAGTACACGTTGTCTTCATTAAGGAAGTGTCACAAGCTTCAAATGTTTTCATTAAAGGCAAACCTTTTTTTGTCTGAAGCCATTTAAAGACAAAACAAAAGTTGAACAATGAAAAAAAACAAAAAAAAACCCAAAAACATTCATATAGCTACATCGATTTGGTGAGATTTTGGTTAGCTTTGATTATAATAGTTACAGCTCATTAAAATGTAATGGAGTAAAAGTGTTATATGTAACTAAAAATGTAGTGCAGTAAAAATAAAAGTAGGAGAAACTAAAAATACTGTATTTTAGTACTTAGTAGACTAATTGTTTGACTTTGTTACTATGCATCTCTAAATGTAAACATAAATAAATAAATAAATAAATAATTTAAAAAAGAGCTGTTTATTTTGTAGATATTAAACATGCGTTTTTAGACATTTGGCATGTGGTCTTAGAGTTTACAAAAACACTGTTTATGGTAGCTGTTATATTGTGAAAAATGATAGATGAAAACTCTGTGCAATTCAAATTGGTTGCTTTATTCTGAAAGTTTCACACTTCCGGCAAAAAACACAAATTGTCTCACTTGACGGAAACGCGTGGCAAATGCCATGTCATGGGCTGATGTAATGACTCTATATGTGATTGTTGTATTAGGGTTTTCAATAAATATGCACTTTTTGAGTGCTTCAGTCTTTTTTCTGATTTGTAAGATTGTTAAACTTAAGAAAGCCATTAATTTAATTCATTCACACCTTATTATGTCCAGACACTACGAAGTGTTCCCACATTGTGGAGGATTTCCTTCTTGATGACTGCATCTGTAAATGGATTTGATTTCTCAACACACTAAATAGTACTGAAACTAGCCAGGTGCTCATCTCAAAAGTGCCACAGTTCCAGTGTGAGTTGTAACAAAAAAAAGACCCACATTTAGTCAAACCCAGACACCAAGTGCACTTTGAAATTTTAAACATAGAGCCTTTTGCTTACATCTCAAGGCAATCAAGGACGATAACAGTAACTCACTACTTGACCAACTTACTCACCTACTTCTAACTCACCTACTTCTAACTCACCTACTTCTAACTCACCTACTTCTAACTCACCAACTCACTAACTGACCAACCAACTATCTAATACATCTACCTAATAACTCACTGATTAACTAACTCACCAACTCACTAACTGACAAACTTACTAACTCGCTAACTCCTATAAACGCCGACAACAACCCATGAGTGGCGCTGCAAATTCAAACTGCTTATAAGCGCTGGATGAGTGTGAACCTCTCTGACATCACCTGCTCTGGATGAGATCTCATCACGTGATCACGTTGTTCATGATGCACGCTTCAGTTTGAGTCTCCATTGGGAACGCCCACTTTTGTTCGGTACAGATCTCAAGATCTCATTTCATTTTGCCCATCCCTACTCCGGCTTGCTTCCAGTCTCCTGCCCTGGCTACCGCTCTCTGGATTACCTCTGCTTGGTCCTCCCTGGTCTCGTTCCCGGTCCTGTTTTGCTCCGGCCCTGGCTGTCTCCATGCCCGCTCTGGATTACCCCTGCTCGGCTTGCCCTGGTCCCATTCCCGATCCTGTCCTCGTTCCGGTCCTGGCTTTCCCCGTTCCTGCTCTACACTACGCCCACCTGGTTTGCCTCCCGCTCCTTGTGTGTTTAATGAACTATTGACTATTGTTTCTGCACAAACTGTAAAGAAACATCGTAAATCTGCCTCTAGTTTCTTGGTCTGCACCTGCCGTTACGACAACAAGTTGTTGAAGAGAAAGCATTTGAATGGGTGACTTTGTGGTGGCATTGTAAACCTTACAAATACACAAAGTCAATGATGGTGACAAAGCTGGTAGTCAAAATAGATGAGAAAAACAAACACGCCATAATGTTTTTACATATTAGCAAAGCATTTCTTATGTATTTATGCATTTACTTATTTATAAGGCATCTTTCAGTGAAGACATAGCATTTAAAACTGCACTGGTGGGTAAAACTTTATTGGTCTGTCTACATCTCCAAAGCTTAAAATGGTCTATTCCACCTTGTGATGTCATGAAGTGTTAGTTTTCAAGTTATCTGCATTTGCTGATGGTTCAGTTTTGGTGAGATTAGATTTTGCACATACTGCCACTGAAACCTGAGAACACTTACAAACATGCCACATTAGATCATATGGGTCATATTAAAACAGTGTTTACGTTCTCTAATCGGCCCTGCAGCTTGTTGCTTTGACACTTGGCAACAACGCTCTACAATAATACAATTTATCTTAATCCGCAGAGAGATTGGTTTGACCTGGGCTCACTGCCTTATTAATGAAACATATACCAACAGTAATTATACTACATATATAAATCTATGCCGTGGACCTGCACTCACAATTTCCACTGCACGACACAGTGACAGCTTGGTGGATGGACTTCCTAGACAAGTTCATTTATATTGTACATAATTCCAATGCAGGCTGGGCATATCAGACAAATTTGAACTGATTACTTTTTGGAGGGGGGTACTTGTCTCCATAGAGATAATATTGCTTTACCATGAATGTTCCGCAGTATGGTGTTATGATGTAGCTATCATGCAATTAGTTTTTTTTATTGCTCACCTTGAAAAACATCATGTAACACACACACACACACACCCCACACACACACATATATATATATATATATATATATATATATATATATATATATATATATATATATATATATATATATATATATATATATATATATATATATATATATATATATATATATATATATATATATATATATATATAAATATATATATATATATATATATATATATATATATATATATATATATATATATATATATATATATATATAATTTTTTTTTTTTTTTTTTTTTTTTTTACTGTGAGCAGATCTGACATGTAACTTGGCTTTGTGGTGTCACCATAGACTGTGTAAAGAAGTGGACTAGGTGAGTGTGACGTCACCCACAGCGTTCGGCTCCAGTCAAATGAAGCTCATTGAGGCTAGCAGTTATAGTGTCAAATTTGGAGCAAAGTTCAATATTTGGAATTCCGACCTTGAGTAATTTTTTTTTTTTTGTGATCAAATTTTTTTTATTGTTTACATAATAACAGCAAAAACACAATCCCCCCCCCCCCCCCAAAAAAAAAAAAAAAAAAAAAAAAAAAAAAAAAAAAAAAACCAACAAAAAAACAAAAACAAAACACACATCCCGAGCTCATGGTGATATCCTACCCCCCCTCCCTGGGCTCCATATGTACAAGATTGAAAAAAAAAAACAACAACAAACAAAACAATATGTATATGCATGCACATTATATGTGTATTCCTATACCCCATACATTACTATACTTATATTTACATATACACTTACACACACACACATATATATACATATATATATATATACATACACACATATACACATACATATATACATATATATATATATATATATACACATACACATATACATACATACATACATATACATACATATATATACACATATTACATACACATATACATACATACATACACACAGACTTGATTATTTAAGATTATCCAGCTCCAATAAGGTTTTACTCCATAATGAGATAGTTTTTGTTTTGGCTCCATGCATTTTAGCTACTGATAGTTCCATGTTGATGATGTAGCGAAAAGTATTGATCCAGTGACTCAGAGTCAAGTTATTAGATGTTTGCCAGCGAAGGGCCAGCAGTTTTTTCGCTGCTGTCAACCCTGCCAGTAAAATCTTTTTGTGAAAAAAGGACCAATTTGATAACATCGAAAAATCATTAATCAAAAGGATAAGTGGGGTAAAACAAAAATCTTTGTTTAACATTTTAACTAAATAGGAATGTACAGTTTTCCAAAATATATTGACGTCTTTACAATCCCAAAACATGTGGATAAAAGTACCAATCACATTCTCTGAACATTTATCACAATATGGAGAAGAAGTGAGCTTCATCAAGTATCTCTTTTTAGGGGTTAAATAAGTTCTATGTAAAAAGTTGAAGTGTAGTACCTGATGGTTTGGATTTTTTGATGAGTAAGTAACTGTATTCCATATTCTTTTCCAGTTGTCATTCTCCATTGCTGCATCCAAATCCTTACTCCACACGTTTTCAATTTTCAATGGTTTATAATTTGCAATCAATAATAAATTATATATTCGTGTAACAAAGCTCTTTTTTCTATTTAATATGTGGTGTAATTTGTGTGTGGTAAGAGGTTCAGTCCATGGAACCCCATAGGCTTTCATGGAGGATCTCAACTGCAGGTACACAAAAAAAGAAGATGCTGGCAGGTTAAAGACGGCACGTAGATCACTAAAAGGGAAAAGCCCAGAATCACCAAACATGTCTCCTAATACATGAATCCCTTTCTCTTCCCATTGTGAAAAAACAAATGGTTTGGCCCCAGATAGTAATGAATAGTTGTGGAAAAGTGGACTGTTCTTATGCCATTTTTGTATGCTTTTAGATTCTTTTTCCACGTATCTCCAGACTGCTAATAAATTAGTAATTATTGGGCCAAAACGAGTCTTTGCTCGTTTAAGTGGGATAGCAGAGTAAATTAGGTCTTTTAATCTATGAGGGTGAACTAGATTTTCTTCTATGCATTTCCATGCAGTGTCACTCGTTGGGCAGAACCATGAAGACAGTGGACGTAAAACAAAAGACCAGTAATAGTATTTGAAATTGGGCACTGAAAGGCCTCCTGAAGATTTGTGCCGCTGTAACGTAGCTAAAGAGACACGTGGTCGGTTTCCTTTCCATAAATATTTTGAAATCAGAGAGTGAAGCCTTTCAAAATACCTGGGCGGTGGAGAGAGGGGAAGCATTGCAAAATAAAAAAGTATACGTGGTAATATATCTGTTTTAATTATAGAAATTCGAGTTTGCAAAGTAGTAGGGAAATTATCCCATCGTTGTAAGTCAAGAGTTACCTGGTTTAAAATGTTTATGAAGTTTGTAGAAGCAATTACATTTAGTGATGGATAGATTTCCACACCCAAATATTTGAAATGCTCCACTCTCGGAATTATAGGTGGAAGTGATACAAGGTTGGAATATGAATTAAGAGGAAGTAAAGCCAATTTTAACCAATTTATCTTATATCCAGAATATGAACCAAACTCTTTAAATGTCTCAAGTATATGTGGGATAGAGGTCGATGCTTTATCTATATATAATAAAATGTCGTCACAATATAGAGAAATGTAATGATTAGTATTATTAAAACTTATAGGAGAGATAAAGTTATTTTGTCTTATTTTTTGAGCTAAGGGTTCTAAAGACAAGGCAAAAAGAAAAGGACTTAAAGGGCACCCTTGACGACATGATCTAGATATACGAAGAGAAGATGACGTAATACTTCCACTTATCACCACAGCTGAAGGATCCGTGTATAGTAATTTTACCATATTGATGAAAGTATGTCCTAATTTAAAATGATCCATAACCATCCAGAGATACTCCCATTCAAGCTGATCAAAAGCTTTTTCAGCATGAAGAGATAAAATAACACAGTCAGATGGGATTTCAGTGGCGGCGTGGATAATATGAAGTAATCGTCTTATGTTATCAGATGCCAATCGATTTTTGATAAAACCAGTTTGGTCACAATTAATCAATTTTGACATATATGGATCAATGCGATGAGCCAGGATTCGGGCATAAACTTTAACATCAGTATTGAGAAGTGATAAAGGCCTATAATTACTACATAGAGTTTGATCTTTATTTGGTTTAGGTAAAAGAGTGATTATTGCTTGATTTGCATCATTAATGAAGGAACCTTTCTCAATTGAGGTCCAAATCATTTTTAAGAACAAAAGTCCTAAATCATTCCAAAATGTAAGATAAAATTCTGGAGGGATACCATCCCAACCTGGAGATTTACCTTGTTTCATGCTATTTAGAGCAGCATGAAGCTCATTCAATGAAATTTTAATATTAAGATTTGTACTTTCTTCTTGTGATAATGAAGTTAATCTTAAGTCATGTAGAAATTTTTTACATCCTGCTTTATTTAACTCAATTGTGGATGCATATAGTGTTTGATAAAAAGAGTAAAACTCATTATTTATATCTTTAGGATTTGTTAATGTTTCATTGTTTGCTTTAATAGTGGTTATATTACTGTGTTTTATGGATTTATTCAATTTCATGGCAAGAAGTGAATTATTTCTGGTACCGTTAAAATAATGGTTTTGTCTAGCTCTATGAATGTCAAATTCAGCTCTAGCTCGAAGAAGTGTGTATAACTTTGATTTAACCACCTCAATAATTTCTGCTCTGTTATCAGAGAATCCCACTCGATGTTGTTTTTGTTCTAATACTTGTAAAATGTGCTCCCGACCTTGAGTAATGATACTCAAGCAACCAAAGAGCCAATCAGGAGAAAGGCTGTTGATGGTATTGCCCCTTAACGCTTGTACTGTTGGTTTAGCAAGGAGCGGGACCTTAGCAACGATGTCAATCAAAACTGTTGCTAACGCTAATAGGAGCGATAACGCTAATAGGAGCGATCTCGGGTAAGAAGGTGCCTGATTTTTGACATCTTGATTTGCAGACACAATAGTGAAATAAAACCCCCAGGATCATGTAGAACAGCAAGTTTTTTAAAGTAAAGTGAATTGGAGCCAGAAGCACGCCCTTGCTCACTTCCTATTTGGAACACGACGGCTAGCAGTTTAGCCATGTCCATTTATCGGTCTCCATGCAGATATCCAAGTTTAGTTCCATACTGATAATTCTACCATCTCCACTGAGACAAGCTAGTGACATCCTCCTCCAGAAAAGTTACATACTGCTTCTTTAATAGCATCCGTTGGGTTTTATGTCAGACATTTATAAACTTACAATTCAATAGCTCCTGCAGTTCTAGCTCTTCAACACATTTAGCCTGTCACAAAACCCTTATTAAGCTGTGAGTGGCTATAGAGGACTTTCCGAGTACTTGTTGTTTATCTCCCGTTGTCTAGACCTAATGTTGTATGCTAAAAAATTTTGTGTCTTGCTAGCTTCCACTGTGGATCAATTTTGTCCGTCCTCTGATCAGGGAAAGGAAGGACACATGGCACCAACAATCACGGTAATGAGCAAGGAAGTGCTCAAGTTTAGGAGCGGAGAGGGCCCGAGGAGAACAGTAGTCGTAAAGGCTCAAATTCATCACCAGCGTCTAGTTAAAGGCAGAGTTGCGTGAGGTAAGTGAGCTGTACTGAAGCTATTGTAACTCGTATGACAGATAGAGAGAGGCAATTTGTCTGTTAGAAGTAAACAATACTATAGAAAGACAAGCCAGCAACTTTGTGACTGATCAAGCATGACAGGTTAAGTTAAAGGTTCACTATGTAACTTTTCTGGTGGAGGGTCTGTCCCCAAAGAGATGTTATTGCCAGGGCCACTTAGTCTGCTTATAGTCTGGCCCAGCCCTGGTCATTGTTTTAGGAATGTATTTGCCTGGGATCCAGAGTACACACTTGAAAATACTTTGCAAAGATGTGTGTCTGGTCACCGGTGAATCCCCCGGGTTCAGATGAGTATAACTGACATGTGGGTTAGCCAATCAGGGCCATGGGGTGCTTGTGTGGTGGTTTGATTGTGTGGTGGTGGTGTGGTAGGATGGTGATGTGGTAGTGTGGTTGTGTGGTAGTTGTGTGGTGGTGTGGTTGTGTGGTGATGGTGTGGTAGTGTGGCGGTGGTGGTGTGGTAGTGTGGCGGTGTGGTTGTGTGGTGGTGTGGTGGTGGGGCGGTGGTGGTGTGGTAGTGTGGTGGTGGTGTGGTAGTGGTTGTATGGTGGTGGTGTGGTGGTGGTAGTGTGGTAGTGGCATGGTCGTGTGGTGCTCCTGTGCCCTGAGAGACGGTGAGATGATCTTTATTAGATTATTGTGTGGTAATGTGGTGGTCGTGTGGTTGGGTGGTATTGGTTGTATGGTGGTGGTGTGGTGCTCCTGTGCCCTGAAAGACGCTGTGATGCTCTTTATTAGATTAATGCACTAGGAGATATGGTCTGGAAACATGGAGGCTGGAGGATTGTGGCTTTTGCTCTATCACCTGAGCCAAAAGAATATGTGTTCACTAGAGCATTATACACTGTAAGCCAGGGTACTGCAATAATGTCATAATACCAAATATAAAACAGTCACTGTGCCTTCTTCTTAGTAGAGTCCAGTTTAAATTAATTGGCAAGTTTAAATGAATTATCGTATTTTCCATATAAGTCACTCCGGAGTATAAGTCGCACCAGCGAAATTTTTTTTACATCCGAGACCAAGAAAGACATTTTATCTTTAAAGGCAAGTTATAATAATGACAATAAAATAGAGAACAACAGCCTTGTAATGTAGCTAGTCCATGGGCCTAGCCTTGAAGCTAACAGGAAAAAATGACAGCACTCAAAAAAGCTTAAAATATTTTATTGATTGAGGTGGTTGTGTATGAGCTAATGAACTATAATTAAATTGTTGAATTTCTATTTACCCATGTTGTCTGCCATCTTAGGTGTTCTGGCGAAATCAATCCCGAGGGGGTGTCCAAATATTTTATCTTGTTTTGTCTTGTTTGGTTCACAATTAAAACAGATAAATAAATGTAGAGCTCTATTTTTAACATATTTGATTGAATGGAGATTTGCACAGATGCTCTCAAATGCTCTGTTCCTCGTCAGAACGCTAAGGTTGCTATCCTGGTGATTACAAGGCTGAATATCAGTACATCACGCTAACATAACACATTTATATTTATTCAGCTACATGAAGCATAGACAGAACTGAATATGTGTCTGCAATGTTAACGTAAGATATTAACAGTTAATCAGATAACTAAAGCATAAAAAACAAGCTAACATGTTTACTCTGGATCTCACTCCATATCACTAAATCCATTGGCTGTCATACTGGTACACTGGTGAAATTATATATTTGAATAATTTCACATATAAATCGCATCGGAGTATAAGTCGCACCCTTGGACAAACTATGAAAAAAGTGACACTTATAGTCCAGAAAATACGGTAATTTATTGTCAACTTTTATGGTAGACTTGTTTTCCTGGAGATGCTAATGCTTTTTCCAAGAATGTTCCACTGTATAGCATTAAGCCTTTTCTCTAAAGCAGACAAGCAGTGATGCCAGATAAACCTGTAGGTCAGATCTGATTAAATAAATGCTAGATAATCTTAATGTCATACTGTGGAACATGGCATGAAATGCAATAACATCTCCATGGGCACAATTAGATGGCAGACCCAGGAACAGTTACATAACACTTCAGGCCAATCTGAACAATGAAAACAGTCCCAAATGGCCTAAAGAAAGAGTACCCGAGGCCCAGCCCCTTAGTGGGGGACTGGTGGGGACGTAATCTGTCAGTACCCGAGGCAAGGCCTCCCAGTGGGGAACGGTTGGGACTCTTTCATTGACTACCCAAGACCCGACCCCCCCTTGGAGGACTGGTTGGGACTCTGTCTGTCAGTACCTGAAGCCTGGTCCCCCAGTGGGGGAAAGGCTGGGAATCTGTCATTCAGTACCCAAAGCCCGGACCCCCAATTGGGGGACCGTTGGGGACTCTGTCATTGAGTACCCGATGCCTGGCCCCCCAGTGAGGGACTGGTTGGGAATCTGTAATTCAGTACCCAAAGCCCAGCCCCCCAGTGGGGGATCAGTGGGACATTGTCATTCAGTATCCGGGGCCCGGCCCCCCAGTGGGAGACCGGTGGGGACTCAGTCATTGAGTACCCAAGGCCAGGCCCCCCAAGGGGGACCAGTGGGGACTCTGTCATTGAGTACCCGATGCCCAGCTCCCCAGTGTGTTGAGGGTACTGAAACTTAAACTATTAAAGAAAAAAACAACAACTATTAAACTATAATGATTGTGCTTGTGTAGACCCCCCATATGTTCAAAAGTCCCCAAATGGCATCTACAAAAACTAACTGAATACCCAATGAAAAACACTTCATGAAGTCATGTGTATTGTCCGCTTCTCTCAAAATTAGACCAAACGCATTTGATTTCTTTTTTTCTTTTTCTTTTTTTTACCATTTTAAATCAAGCTTGTGTAATGATCCCAGGCTGCACCAGGCTGAGCACTGCAGAGGGACGAGAACTGTGGTGAAGACTACATCTGATCTGAATGAGGACTGAACCAGGTCTGAACCAGGACTAGACCGGGACCGAACCAGGTATAAAACAGGACTGAATCAGAACAGAATCAGGACTAAACCGGAACTGAACCAGGATAGAACCAAGAATGAATAAGGACTTTTCTTTCTTGTATCACCAGCTAGTTATAAAACTGACTCTTAAAGGCACACTACATTACTTTTCTGGTAGGGAGTCTGCTACAAGCTTGTCTCCATGGCGATGTTATTGCTTTGCCTGAAATATTTCACAATATGGTATGAAATTCTGTCCTGATAAAATATCTCAAAAAGCTGACACACTGACTCTTGTCTTCTTCTTTTTGGACTCATTTTGACATCACTGTAGAGTACAACGATCAATCACATTTAAAACTCTGATTCCAATGCATTAGATATTCCTAATAGTCTCCCATTCTGGTACTAAACAGCCCAAACCCTGCTTAGCATTTGTGACATAACTTGTATATATAAATGGACAGAGCTAACCCACTAGCTGCTATTTTATCAATTGAAAAACTGTCCCCTCTCTCTGTAACTGCTGCCGTCAGAGTCGTCATTTTGTTCTTAAAATGTTTGTATTAACCTGCTCTACATGATCCTTTTTTTTATTTCACTATTGTGTCTACTATCTGAACCACTGTGGCAGGTCAAAGAGCAAATTGTGAACTGAATATGATGAATGAGTTTAAATAGAAACATCATTGTGTGTGGACTATGCAGACACTCCAGACGTTTACTGCAGTGAAAGAAAGAGGGAGGAGAGAGGGAGAGATGAGCAGGATAAGGGAGACAGGGAGGGAGAAAGACCAGAACAAGACAGAGAGAGTCAAAGAGAGGAAGAGGTAAAGAGAATTGAATGAGGGAAAGAAGGAGAGATAGAGAGAAGAAAGATATGAGCATGAGCAAGTGAGAGATTAGGAGTGGAACAAAGTGGAGTGAAAGAGAGGAGAGAAGATAAGGGAGAGAGAGGAAGGAGATTGAAGGAGAAAGAAGACAGAGAGGGGTTGGAGGAGGAGCGGATGTAGTGAGAGAAAAAGAAAAGACAGATAAAGATGAAGGGAGGGAGATAAGGAGAGAGGAGGTAGAACAGGAGGTGGAGGAGGAAGTGCAGGAGGAGGTGGAGGAGGTAGAGGAGGAGGTGGAGAAGGAGGTGGCGGAGGCAGAGGATGAGGTGGAGATGGAGGTGGAAGAAGAGGGTGGGACGTGCAGAGGGACTGAAGTGAGTGAGGAGCCTACAGCAGCAGTGAGCAGAGCAGGAGACGGTTCACACAATGCTCATTTACTTCAAACCAATCACCAACGGATTAGACTAGAAAGATTATAGAAGGTTTAGAATTGGTCTAATCCTGGTTTAGTCCTGGTTTAGTCACGGTTTAAACCTGGTTTAGACCTGGTTTAGACCTGGTTTTAAACCTTGCTTAGCCTGTTTCAGACCTGGTTTAGACCTGGTTTAGGCCTGGTTTTGAACTGGTTTAGTTCTGCTTTAGACCTGCTTTACATCTACTTTAGACCTGGTTTAGTCCTGGTTCAGACCTGGTTTTGTTCTGGTTTTGTTCTGGTTTAGACTTGTTTTAGACTTGTTTTAGACCTGGTTTAGTTCTGGTTTAGACATGTTATATACATACACCCTGTAATTAGCGCAGTCCGCCAGCAGGTGTCCTCACTCCCCTGTCTTTTCTGTTGTCTCAGACGCTCTTTAGACAAACGGCGTCAGTTCTCAACCCACTGAAATGACCGCTCACCAACGACGCACTCACGTTTATGACGTATGAGCGTGAAATACGGTAAAACTAACTGCTGCTATTTATATACGTGTATGTATGTGTGTGTGCGTGTGTGCGTGTGTATGTGTATGTGTGTTAGGGTAAAGAAAAGAAAACTATAGTGTTGTGTCTAGAAGGGGGTCATAAGACTAAATGCTCTGGGACAGTGGTTCCTGCAGGAGGAGGGTCTAAGGACAGGGGCGCTCTGGGACACTTCTCCATTTGCTTGTCTCTTTCCCTGTTGGTTTTCTACCTTCTTGTTGCTTAAATCATTTCTCATGTTCAGCCCTAAGAGGCGACTGCTGCTGTGATTTTGGGCTTTAAAAAAATAAATGGATTTTTTTTTTTTTTTTTTTTTTTTTTAGGTTTATACCATGTTTTAACCTTGTCCCCTCATTGAAAAACATGTCTGAAGAGATTTTAGATGTCATCCATGCATGTTTAAGTCATCCGTGATCTCTCCTGGGCCCTATTCTAACCCTCCTTACGGTTAGCTGTAAGATTCTGTACGAGGCTCCTCCCACAAGCCTTCGTCACAAATCCATCCATTTTCTTCCTCTGATCCGTTGCCAGGTCGTGGGGCCAGCAATCTGAGCATGGACTCCTAGACTTCCCACACCTCAGACATGTCCTCCAGCTCCTCTGGCAGAGACTCCAAGGCATTCCCAGGCCAGCCGAAAGACATAGTCCCTCCAGGGTGTTCGTGGTCTTCAACGAGGCCTCCTCCACAGGGAGGTGTCCAGGATGCAGCTGGCTCCTCTCGACGTGGAGGAGCAGCGGCTCTACTCCGAGCTCCTCCTGTGTGACTGAGCTCCTCACCCTATCTCTAAAGGTGCGCTCAGCCACCCTGCGGAGGAAACCCGCTTGTATCCGTGATCTTGTCATGTCATTACCCAAAGCTCATGACCACAGGTGAGGGTAGGAACATAGACGGACCTGTAAATTGAGAGCTTTGCCTTTGGACTCCTTCTTTACAAGAACAAACTGATCCTCCTGTCAATCTCACGCTCCATCCTACCTTCACTCGTGAACAAGACCCTGACATATTTGAAGTCCTCCACTTGAGACAGGACTCTCCACCCACCTGGAGGACAAGCCACCTTTTTCCAGTCGAGAACCATGGCCTCGGATTTGGAAGAGCTTCACACTTGACTGCAAACTGCCCCAGCGCTTGCAGCAGGTCCTGGCCCTGGCTGCTCCTAGAAATACCCATACATACAATGAACAGAACCGATAACAAAGGACAGCCTTGGTGGAGTCCAACATGTACTGGGAACAGGTCTGACTTACTACTGGCAATGCGAACACAGCTCTTGCCCCAGTCATACAGGGACCGGACAGCCCTTAGCAAAGAGCCCCGGACACAGTCAAATGCCTTCTCCAGAGCCACAAAACACATGTGGACTTGTTGGGCAAACTCCCATGAATCCTCAGGGACCCTATAGAGAGTTTAGAGCAGGTCCAGTTTTCCGCGACTAGACAGACAGAGACTTGTGGTACTCAGGGCGGATCTCAGAGCCTTGCCACCGAGTTCACCTCCGGGTCCTCAATCTCAGAAGATGTAACGGTAGAATAGACAAGACCCACAGAGTATTTCTTTCAGTGACCAATAACATCCCCAGTCAAAGTCAGCAGCCCTCCACCTCCATTGTAAACAGTGTTGGTGAAGCACTGCTTCTCCCTCCTAAGGTGTTGGACGGTTTGCCAGAATCTCTTTGAGGCTGTCCGATAGTTCTCCTCAATGGCCTCCCTGAACTCCTTCCATCCCCGTCTTTTAGCCTTGGGCGACTGCATGAGCTGCGGCATGCTTGACACATCAGTACTCGTTAGCTACCTCAGGAGTCCCACAAACCAAAAAGGCTCTCTAAGACTCCCTTACTTCCAATGTCCACCACCGGATTTGGGGGTTGCCACCGCAGCAAGCACTGAAGATCTTACGACCACAGTTACAAGCAGCCGCATCAACAATAGAGATGGAGAACATGGCCCATTTGGAGTTCATGTCCATGAAGCTCTCCCGGAAGTGCAAGATGACGACCCTACCCCTGACAGAGGGCTCCATCAGACGTTCCCAACAGACGCTCACGATATGCTTGGGCCTGCCTGGTCTGATCCAACTCACCACCAGGTGGTGATCAGTCGACATCTCTGTCTCTCTCTTCACCTGAGTGTCCAAGACACGCGGCCAGAGGCCAGATGACACGACAACAATCATCAACCTCCAATCTAGGGTGTCTTGGTGCCACATGCACTGATGGACGCTCAAACTTAGTGTTTGTTACGGACAAACTGTGGCTAGGACAGAAGTTCAATAACAAAACAGGTTCAGATCAGGGAGGCCATTCTTCCCGATCAGGCCACTCCAGATGTCACTGTTGTTACCCATATGGGCACTGAAGTCCCCCAGGAGAAGAATAGAGTGCACTGTCTAATACCCCTCCCAGGGACTCCAAGAAGTCCGGGTACTCTGCACTGCTGTACGCCCTGTAGGCCGACACAACAGTGAGAGACCTGTCCCCGACCCGAAGCCGCAGGGACGCACCTCTCGTTCATTGGGGTGAACTCCAACACAAGGAGGCTGAGCTGTGGAGTAATGAGCAAGCCCACACCAGCTCACCGCCTCTCACCGCAGGCAACGCCAGAGAAATGGAGTCCAGTCCCTCTTAGGAAGTTGGGCTCCAGAGCCCAAGCTGTGCATGGAGGTGAGGCCGACTATATCTACTCGGTAACGCTCAACCTCCCGCACAAGTTCAGGCTCCTTCTCCCCCCAGTGAGGTGACATTTCATGTCCCCAGAGCCACTCTTCATGTCCAGAAATCCAGTCGTCAAGGTCTCCGGCTTTGACTGCTGCCCAGATCTCTGTGCACCGGCCCCTCACAGATCCTCCTGCAGGTGGTGGGTCCACAGCTCCGCTTTTTCAGGCTGTGCCTGACTAAGCCCCATGGGGAAAGGCCCGGGCCACCAGACGCTTGCTGACCTTGCTGTTGTACTCATCGCGAAGGGCTTCTGAACCGCTCTTAGTCTGACCTGTCCCCCTGGACCTGTTTGCCATGGGTGATACCACCAGGAGCATAAAACCCCCGACAACATAGCTCACAGGATCATTTGGGCACTCAAACCCCTCGCCACATTAAGGTGGCGGTTCAAGGAGGGGGTCACAAATCTTTATGCTTTAATAAAAATAATTATGCATTTGGGGGTCTTGGGACACATATTACTACACACTTGCGTAAACCCGCCCTGCTCTTCAAACTATTCTGTTCAGATCTTTAACCATGTTCTAGTCATTTCTTCTCCTTGAGCCTCTGAAGTTGTTTTTTTTTTGACTGATTCATGTTTGAGTAATCTTTAATCTCTTATTTTCAAGACGCTATTTTATGGATATACCCCCGTTTTCACCTCCACCGATACACGGCCACTGTGTGTGAATATTGCAATTTAAAATGTGTAAATTATAACATGATGATCCACAGGGTTAGAGATGAGAACCGTAGAGACACAAGCTCAACAGGGCTGGTTTCTTCTCACGCATTTGTTCATATTTATCTCCATGTGTTTCATTCACATCTTTCATTTGCTCATGTGTCTTTCCTTACAGTTCACTGGGTGATATTTTATCTCTTATCCCAGAAGTACCTTGGGCACCAAATCAAAGATACTCACATATCTACCACTTAAGTCACTCCTGCTCCATCAGTGTTCCCCCCTCCTTCAATGGGAATCTAACTACCAACCGCACCCACAGAGTACAGGGCACAGGGGGCATATTTTAGCAGAAGAAGAACAGCTGTGAATGTACACATGTGTCTGGGTCTTGAGAGGAAACAAATGGAGAGGTGGGTGAACTGCAAATATGATCCAGCCATGACAGGAATGACAGAAGCCTTCAGGAAGAGTGGCTTAAGTTTCACCCAGTTTGAATTAAGAACAAGAGCTATTTTATGTTCGGGTTGGGTCTGTGTGGTGTAGTTGATATGTGGTTGGTGGTGTGATTCCAGCCCCCACAGATGAATGATGAATGCTCTCACTATGTCACTGGTGTATGGATGTGTGTGTGAATGTGTAAGTGGTTCCTTGATGTAAAGCTCTTTGAGTGTCTTGAATGTAGAAAAAATATGTCCATTTACCATTTACTCCGAGTTGGTCAGTTCCACATAGTGACAGGGTTCTGGGTTCAGTGCTTCTGTGTAAAGTCTGACTGTGTCTTGGTGGGTTTCATCCTTTCAAAGCTCAGAGCAGAGTTTTGCAGGCACAGTAAGGCTAAGGACTAGCATACTACTGTGCACTTCCTGATAATCGGACAAGAAAGTGCTTTATAATCTGTACACAGTGGACTTATTTTGACCTGAAGAGCTGCTTATATAATATATTTGTAAAGTTACACGGAATGGCTTACTTTCTATGTTATGATCATTTTGTAGTTAGTTGGTAACTCTGTATCAACGTCTGCATATTTTTCTTTCCTTCTTTTTCCAAGGGGGGCCATAATTTTGACCTCTGACCTTTACAGAAACATGGTTTGTGAATCGCTGACTCCAGGACACATCACACGACACATGGCCCTTTATTGTGAATGGATCATGTGATGGTCAGTTTCATGGAAATTCCACATGACCACATTATGTAGAGAAGAACGATTATGGAGATTTTGTGTTTAGTGTTTAGTACTCTGTTTTTAGAGGTGTTCATGACCCACAGGAGGAGCAGGAGGAAATGTCTTGAGTGTGGGAAGTCTGGGAGTGACTGCTTAGACTGCTGCTCCCACGACTCAGCCCTGGACAAGCAGAAGAAGATGGTGGGATGAATTGATGCTCTGGTTTTCAAATGGAATCTAGACCTGTCACAATAATTACTATGTAGATTTTTATGAATAAAAGATGAGGGGGGTCATTTTGGGGGTCAGTATTTATCATGGGGATAATTTCTCCATACTAGTGAGTTTTTCAGATGTTTTATCACCTATTTATAACTCCATCCTCAGACCTAAATTTACACAAGGAACACAATAAGGCTAGCCAGTATGCTAATAGTCGGTATGTTAATAGATATGAAAGCACCCATTACACTCACTTAGTCCACTTCTTTACACAGACTGTGGGAACAGTTCACACACAATTGTACTTTAATAGACCGAGCCAAGAAACAGAAACTGTAAACAAACAGGTATGTCAGTTTTAGTGTAGTTAGTTCCTCCCTTCAGACAGTGTCCAGCAGTAATCTGACCAGAACTGAAGAGGATGGATGAGCAGCCGAACGTCTTCACTGCTAAACTTTCTGTCCAGTCACAGATTTTACTTTTTTTAAAATTTACTTTTAACTGTGAAAATTGTGATATTTGAGCAGGTCTGTGGTTCAAATCTCTGTCATGATGCCTGTAGTATCTGTCTCCCTGTGTGCTTTCCCCTCCCTCACCTGTCTGAGCCTGGAGCTGGGAGGAGTTCCTTCTCCTCCCGTGCGCACCTGGAGCGCATTAGCGCAATTACCTCCACCTGCTGCCGAGTACTTGAGGGCTCAGCAGAAGACACTCGGGGCCAGACCGTCCGCGTATTGCTGCTCGTCCTCACCCTGTTTCCAGGACCGTCTTGGACCAGAGACTCGGCCAGACCTCCCGCGTGTCAACATTCCTGCTCTCGCTCGTTCCTGCTCCTGCCTCTGTGCTCCAGCTCCGGTACAGTCACCCCTCTGACTCGCCTCCTGTCCCGTCTTGGTCTCCGGCTTGCTTCTCGCCTCCTGCCCTGGCTCCCGCTTTCTGGACTACTCTGGCTCGGCCTGCCCCGGTCTCGTCCCGATCCTGTCCTCGCTCTGGTCCTGGCTTTCCCGTCCCCGGCCTGCACTACGCCCGTCTTGTCTGCCTCCCGTTCCCTGGCTCCCTGTGTGTGTTAAATGAACTATTAAAAACTGAAATTCACCATTTTGTAAATAAACACTGTCAACTTGCCCCGAGTCTGCACTCCTTGGTCCGCACCCACACTAGCCGTTACGACACTCTGTCACGTTCCATCCTTGTGATAGAACTTATGACATGTCTTGGTTTGAGTGACAGATGGTCATTGGTGAAAGATGAATGAGACGTTCACTGCACTTTGGTCCATTTTATTTCCCCTGAGAAATGGTCACTGATCAGAAACATTGATTACTGATCTGTTAGTCTAAAAACACATTCCCGAGAAGACCATACTTGATCAATACTAGACTTAAGGGAAAAGGGAGAGTACAAAGACACCTGCGGTAGATGAAGTACTCAGTTTTGTTATTTAAGTATAAGTACAGATACAGAGGTAAAAAGTTACTCAAGTAAAATTATCAAGAAAACATCTACTTAAGTAAAAGTATTTAAGTACCTGTTAAAAAATATACTTTAAGAGTAAAAAATAAAAGTATTTCACACAAGTGTTGTTCATTTGTCAAAGTGTAAATTTAGTGATTTTATTGAAAAACTTAAATCTCTACTTGACAATAACAGTGCCATTTTGGTGCCATTTTCTTGGATTTAAAAAAAGCATTTGATACTGTCAACCATAAGATATTACTGTCCAAACTTTCTTGCTTTAACTTCTCTAATAATGCCATAAAATGGGTTGAAACATATCTTTCCCATTGCTCACAAACTGTTCGAATCAACAGTTATCAATCTGAACCACTCTGCTTATCAACTGGGGTGCCGCAGCGGTCAATCCTTGGCCCTCTTTTGTTCTGTATGTATATAAACGACCTACCAACTGTGTGCCTTGAAGTCAACATCCAAATGTATGCGGACGACACAGTCCTGTTTGTTCAAGGATCCTCCAAAAAAGAAGTTGCTATCAAACTTACAGATGCTATCATCAAAGTCACCAAATGGTTGAATCAGTGTTGCCTTCAACTAAACGTGTCCAAAACAGTTGGCATGTGCTTTACTAAAAGTGTCAACTCCACCACAAACCCTGACATATTTGTATCTGGTGAAAAACTACAATTGATTGAAGAATATAAGTACCTTGGCATAGTAATCGATTCATATATTAATTTTAAGTCACATGTTAAACAAACCATCAAAAGGGTCAAATTCAATTTATCAAATTTCAGATTCATCTGAAATTCTATGTCCACCCAAGCAGCCAATATTTACATGCACTCCATGATTTTCTCGCACCTGACTTACTGCTGACGAGCTTGTCCCAGGCCAACCATACCACACTCAGACCACTACAATCACTGTATAAACAGACACTCAAAGTTCTAGACAAAAAAACACGCCACATCCATCACTGCAGCATCTTATCTAAATATAATATTTTAAGTTGGGAGAATCTGATTAGATTCACAGATGCCTGCTTTGTTTATAAAATCTTACATGGACTCGCCCCTCCACCGCTCAATGACTTTGTTAGCCTAAAATCAAGCTCAAACTGCATCACTAGAGGAGCCTCAAGAGGATACTGTCTGATCCCATTCAGAAAGACAGCATTTGATCAATCAGCCTATTCTGTTAGAGCTTCTAAAGGGTGGAACAGCATCCCTACAATTATCAGGGAGAGCTCCACATACAGCTCCTTTAAGTCTCAATTTAAACGTTGGCTTTTAACAAATCAGACCTGTCAACACCAAACTCCTGCTGCTGCCATCTAGTGTTTGTCCTTTGCATGTGCTTCTCTGTAATTCTGCTTTAACAAATCTTTTATTGCCCCTTTGTTTATTTTCTTGTGCTTTTTTAACATAATCTTTTACTGTTATTAATTGCAAGCTGTTCTTAATAACCTGTCTGTTTTAATTATTTTGTTTGTCATTTGTCTTCGCTATGATTCACTGCTCAAGACTTAATGCTTTTCTACTTTTTAACCACGCCTGCAAATGTTTTTATAAGGAGCCATCTGTACACCATGGCAACGGACAACAGATGAAAACTAGCCTCTTGGCTAATTCTGGCATGTTAAACAGTTACTGTCGGTCAACATGCACTGTCCGCTATAAATAAATAAATAAATGATACTGATTTAAAATGAGACATATTTTGTTCAACAATAACTTTTTTTTTCTTCTGAATTCTGTGTATTTGTTTTTGTTTTGTTTAATTTTGTTTTGCTCAAAGCTGAAGCTTGAACTCAAAAACAGAATTTCATATTAGGTTTATAAAGGTTTACTGGCGTAATTAGGCCCGAGCCTGGGACTCCGTCCCGGCGAGGGACTCATTAAAACCGCGTCCGAAACCCGGAAAATAGCAAAAATCAAGTAGTAAACACGCCCCGACATGGCAGTGAGTGGTGTCAAAACTTAGAACTCGACGAGCTCTAATTGTCACAAAAGACCCTGAGAAAAAATAACGAAAGACGACTCGGTAGCGCCACCTCAAACTTTAATTTTCATGGGACCAATGGGAGCCCGACTCGGAAAAAGGTCAACGTAAAAATCTGAAACTCACATAAAAAAATAGAACATGTCAGGACATGACAAAAATGATATTATGGCCCCGCCCTAAAATGTACAGGAAGTTGGCCATATTGGATCAAACCCGTGAACGACAAACGTGCACACCCTCACATTCAAGACATTTTCTCGCACAGTTTTCATCAGAAACACATCAAATTTGGAAAAATCCCACTAAACCCATGTGTGATTAAAGATTATCAATTACATTTTGATTATGACTTCGAGTGTGGTCAGGGTGAATTTTCAACAAAATCGCAAATTTTGGAATATTTCAAAAAAATATTTCTCTTTCACACATTTTTTGTTGGGAAAACGCTAATACAGCGTTTATGCACATTTGTGAGCTGAACGCAATGATATGCAAATCAAGGCACTCTCTCACAAAATGGCTCTCTAGCGCCCTCTTCAAATTTCATTTTAAAAAATTCGTAGAAGACAATTGATTTGTCGTGGATGTGTGAAAAAGTTCACAGGAGCCTTATTTGTGATGGGGCACAATGTGAGAAATTCACATGACTGTAGCTTTTACGGTTTAGGAGAAAAATAATGGGTGGAAAATGCGTTTCCATTATTATTAGGCCCGAGCCTGGGACTCCGTCCCAGCGAGGGACTCATTAAAACCGCGTCCGAAGCATGGAAAATGGCAAAAATCAAGTAGTAAACTCGCCCCGACATGGCAGTGAGTGGTGTCAAAAATTAGAACTCAACGAGCTCTAATTGTCACAAAAGACCCCAAGAAAAAATAACAAAAGACAACTCGGTAGCGCCACCTCAAACTTTGATTTTCATGGGGCCAATGGGAGCCTGACTCGGAAAAAAGTCAAAGTAAAAATCTGAAACTCACATCAAAAAATAGAACATGTCAGGACATGACAAAAATGATATTATGGCCCCGCCCTAAAATGTACAGGAAGTCGGCCATATTGGATCAAACCCGGGAATGACAAAAGTGCACACCCTCACTTTCAGGACATTTTCTCGCACAGTTTTCATCACAAACACTTCAAATTTGGCCAAATCCCACTAAACCCATGTGTGATTAAAGATTATCAATTACATTTTGAATATGACTTTGGGTGTGGTCAGGGTGAATTTTCAACAAAATCGCAATTTTTGGAATATTTCAAAAAATATTTCTCTTTCACACATTTTTTGTTGGGAAAACGCTAATACAGCGTTTATGCACATTTGTGAGCTGAACGCAATGATATGCAAATCAAGGCACTCTCTCACAAAATGGCTCTCTAGCGCCCTCTTCAAATTTCAGTTTCAGTCATCTCTGTTTTTTGTGGGTTTGATTCTTTGTCTTGTAATGTCGTTTCATGCTTGGAGGCCTTTAACTTCTTTTTACATAGGCCGAAGGTAGGGGGACTTTGACTAGTACAGGGTGATGACTGCAGTTGTTTGAGGAAGTCTTTCCAAGAGGCTTTTGGATCAACCCAGCCGGGGGTTGACAGGGAGAGGAGTCTGGGATTGGAAAGGTGCAGCTCTGGAAATTTTCAAATAAATGCAAGTGGATGGCTAGTACGTCATATATTTAGGTCATATGTACGTCACAGTAGTTATAAACTTCAAGTCAACACTTAAACAGAATCAGTTTTCCTCACATCTCATTTATGTATCATACAATGTCTACCTCGTACAATTAAAACCTCTAATCACTAGTCCCCAATTATTATTTCACATTTAGTATTTGTTATGGTTCACAGTCCCAATAAAAAATGTCAAACTCAATTTCAATACCATGGACAAATTTCATAACATGAGAACTAACCCTTATGTAATAGATAACTCTATTCTCCTTACACAACCCCTTGTATATAGCCTAGATATGCTGTGTATTTACTATATCTTTAATTCAACTTGTACATATACAAATTGTGTGCCTAATTTTGTATAATTGAGCCTTATGTAACACAAGTCAAGTACCCTTTACGTTTGCTCTTTGTTATTATATTATAGTCCAATGTGAGCGACTGTGTCCAAGCAATTTCCCTTGTCGATCAGTAAAGTTTGTCTAAGTCTAAGTTATGGTTAAAGCTTGATACTATACACACAGCTTTATACCACAGTAAAAACAAACAAACACATTTTTAACAGGTATAAGCCAAATCGATGCACTATTCTTTACCAACTAAAGACAGTTTCTTAAATTTCACTACGTGGTTATCATACTATTTCTGAAAAAGTTAAAAAAAAGTATCAATAGCTGATCAAATGAGTACCTAGTTTTGATTTAAGGCAAATCTGAGGGTTTTTTTTGACAACCTTCATTTTTACACAAACCCTTTTCTGCTTTTCTTTATCCAAGGCCCACAACAACTGTCTGTCAAATACGGTTGCCATGGAAACCAAGTGTTGATCAGCTTCGATTGCGGTCACTGACAGACCGAGGCCATAGGAAAGGAAGCGAGTGAGATGACCCTGTTTGAGGGCAGAGAATGGTTAGTTTGTCAAAATGTTCAATTGGAATTGTGACTGGGATATATTTATATAGATATAGATCTTTACTTGTCCAGAACTGACATCCACCACTCGGTTGCAGCCAGTCTCCTCACAAATTCTCTTCACCAGCTGGATAAACATATAATAAACATGTTATGCAAAAACAGTCTTGGTTTCTGCCCATTTAAGGGTCCATATTATCCAAAATGTACTCTTTTAAGCTTAAAGCCATGTTAGAATGTTGTTACCTCATCAAAAACTCACCCGGAGTTATGTTATGTTTCATTCCGTTATGTCTGAGTACTCCTTTATTATTAGTCTGTCTACATCTCTAAAGCTCAAAATGCTGTGTTCCACCTTGTGATATCATGGAGCTATAGTTTTCAAGTTAACAGCCAATTTTTACCTTGTGTTTAGTAGAGATAGACAATTCCAGGGCTAACATTATCCATTATGAGTTTAGTGAAGGTGTATGGAATTTAAAAACACAACAGAGCACTTTCTGTATTACCACATGACATCACAAGATGGAACAGTGTTTTCTAAAGACAATTGTAAATGGAACAAAGTAAAACTATGGATACTATGTTTTGGATGAGCAAACGACATTATAACATAGATCAGAAAATAGCTTGATATAAGCTTTAAGAAAACGATAAAACTCTACCGTGCCCAGCTTGCGTATTTCATGCTGTTTCTTTGGTTTGACGTGTTTCCTGAATATATGCCCCAGCAGTGAGCTCTGACTCTGGTTTTCCTGGAACTCCTCTGGCTTCACCGTCCCAAAGGAAGGGTCTCAGTTGTGGCTGTCCTCCCTGGGAAAGGCCAAGGCATGAGCTGTGGCCCTGAACGCCAGCAGAGACAGAGGCCAGACTGAAGGGTATCTGGAGTAAAGAGCAGTTATTCTATAAGTAAGTTACAAAGTACAAAGTCATTAATTTTTGTCATAAGTGTTGAGTTTGCCATATTCAAAAACTTTATCTGTTTCTTAGTATCAAAATCGTAGTCTTAGGACTAGGAGTACAAGTGCTAACAACAGCTAATGTGCTAGCTCATGGGTGGTTGCATTCAGTTGCAATTGTGGTATGTCTTTGCAGCCTGAGCGTTATTTGAATATTATCCACTAAAATTATACGAATAAAAGATAAGCTGGTGATTATCTTGTAAAGTAAATAATATTGTAATGTTATTCGTATTTGTTATCGTAGATTTATTTTCTGATTTAGATTAGATAAAATTACTATATTATTACAACGTTCATTCAATTCACACGAATAAATAATGGATCTTGAATGCATGATAACCTGGAACCAATCAGAAGCTGTTTTGACCTGGCACTTTTACATGTGCTGCAGCATTCACGAGTAGCAAAAGGTTTGTTTAACTTTCGGTTCAGTAAAAAATAGGACAGTTACTCCACCCAAGATAAATAATGCGTTATATCTGAATTTAGAATGATATACTGTAGTGTGGTCCTAGATGATTGGAAGAATACAACGTTAGGAATTCAAATTCAAATTTTTAAAGCTTGTTTTATTATGTGGTCCTTATCAACGCCGCGATCCAACAAAGACGTGAGTAATGCCATTCTTAAAGCAATGGAATATGCTGTAATTATCACCTTGTTTATCTGTCTGATTGTTTTGATCTTTAATTATATTGACACTTTTCTGGTACTGAAGAGTTTACTATGCCACCACAAACAAATGCACAGGTCACTCTTCATGTTATGGTACAATTAGGTGTGAACAACCATAGACTGTGTATATACATTCAGATATCACCATGACAATGAAAACACTCTTTATTTAGACAGTCGATTGTCATTTTCAACATTAAATAGCAGTACTTTCTTTTATATTACCATGCGGTCTGTGTAATCCCTCAGTTGTCTAGGTGTATGTCATCTGTAATAACATAATAACATTGCAGTCAGAGTTTGAGGTTTTGGGATATTACATGGTTTTACACTGTAGTCCTGGGTTTCAGATGACATCACTACATTATTTTGGTCAATCATATTTTTCACTGATAGGATTTTGTTAAATTGTTAAATGCTGTTTTTTGTTGTAATACAGTGAGATCTTGGGTCTAGCCATGTAGCCAAGGATAGAAATGATCAGGTTCAACATTTGAATTTACTTTTTGGACATTTCATAAGATATTTCATGAGTACAATGGAACAGGAACAATCTGGGAGTGTGACATCATGATATTGTCTATTGTCTATTGTGAAAATTATCGACAATCAGATAATATCTAGTAACTAGTATTCAAACTAGATTGAAAGACATTTGAAAGTCACATCAACAACAGTACAGAAATGAACCTTTCCTGAATAGTTCTGTATAAGAACTAGATCTTATACTAGTTCTGATACACATACACCTCGATGACTGAGGGATTACACATATAAGAAGTCATGGTAATATAAAAGAAACTATTATTATTTAATGTTGATAGTGGCATCCTATTATCCTATTGTGTAAATACAGAGTGTTTTCAGAGTACTGACTTGATTCCTTGGTATCAAAATCAAGTTTGAAATTTTAATATTGTGACAACACTACTATGTATGGGGTGTGGCTACCAAAAGTAACATTTGACATTATTTTAGTTATGTATTTTTGTTTTACAGTTACAAACAGCTAAACCATGTCGGATAACAACCCACCTCTGGACAAGATGCAGCAGAAGAGGAAATGGAAAAAGACGATACAATGGAACGTGCCAAATAATACAGACAATACTAACACACCACATTGCAATGAAACTGATTATACAGAGTCTCATGGCACTTCTATCAAAGGTACGATTCATTCAGGAGTCAGTTTGGGTCCGTCCTCTTCCCATACCTCTGCTCCTGTGCGGGCTGCTCAGGTTATTACTAGCTCCACTTCGCAGCAGCACTGTCAGCCAACCACCTCAGTGCACAACCAGCCCTCCTCTTCTTCTGGTGTGAGACCTCTGGATTCTAAAAGGGACGTCTCCATTGCTGCTGCTATTTCATCTACACAACATAGTGGAGAAAGGATCGTTCACTTCTCCTTTCCAGTAGTCACGCCGTCTAAGTGCTTGGCCATAGACTGTAAGATGGTGGGCGCAGGTTACAAAGGCCACATAAGCCTGCTCGCACGGTGCAGTATTGTCTCGTATGATGGAGACGTGGTGTACGATAAGTTTATCTGCCCGATGCTGCCCATAACAGACTACCGCACACAATGGAGCGGCATCAGGAAGAGTCATCTACACGGGGCTATGCCATACAACCAGGCCAGGAAAGAGGTGAGAAGAAAAAAAGTTGTGTATGCCAACTTATACTGTTTAGCTTCAGCTTGATGTCATGCGTAATACAATTTACTGTATTTATTGTGTAGGTTCTCAGATGTTACTACAAAGAGTTAAAAATGGATATATTAGTTTGGAAAATCTGTTGTTTTTATTACCATCATAATATGATGGTAATAAAAACAATAAATGTCATTAATATGATGATCATATTAATGACAATAATATAAATTGGCTAAAGGAGAGAAGTATTTTTATTGCACTTCAATCAATTTGGCTCTTCAGAACACTAGTAGACAAAGAGCAAAGTGCTAATGGGTTTTTTTGCAAATGGTATATTCATATATTTTCTTATATCCAATAGAGATTGACTGATGTTTTAGTTTTTTTCATGCCCCGATTTGGAATCCAGAGAAGCCAATGTACAATAAGCTCTGCGGATATTTTTGGGCCAATATGTGAGACAGATTTTTCTTATTTTCCCCAAATGAGACCTTTTTACCACAAATCAAGTTACGTTTTGTGTTTTCTCTTGTGTACAAAAGTGTACAAATCAAAAAGGCCAATAGCCGATACACTAAAAAGTGCAAATATTGGCCATATATTGGCCAACTGATATCTCCAATATGCACATTACATATATTCATTGTTTGTTTTGTCGTTGTTGTTTTTTTGTTTTTTTTAAACCTTTTTTAAGCCTTTAAGGGTGATTCCAACAAATGAACAAATTAATCATGAACGCCCTTATTGGGCTATATAAAACTAGGCAAGTACTAAATAAATTGCTTACCTATTTTTTAAAGCTTTGCAAAAACTGTGTCATTTGAATATAGTTGGAAAAATGTTAAGAGGAGGTACTCATTTTTGTCAACTCACATTACAAAATGAACCTTTTTTTTTTTCAAATCCATAAGATCTACTTCAGACCCAAACAATAATAGTCAGGCTGGCAAGGCTGGCAGTGGTTCTGAGAGCTTATATTTTGTCACTGTCAGATCCTGAAGCTGCTCATGGGGAAGGTGCTGATTGGACATGCCATTCACAACAACCTCAGAGTGCTAAACTACTACCACCCAAGAACTCTGATCAGAGACACATCCCGGGTCCCTCTGCTCAATGCTATGGCTGGATTCCCCGAGCATCAGCCAGCTTCACTCAAGAGGCTCATGAAGGCTATCTTCAACAAGGACATCCAGGTATCGCCACCCTCTTCTGTAAAAATCAAATCCAACTTTATTTATAGAGCTCTTTAAAACCAACACAGTCGACCAAAGTGCTTTACACAATAATAATAATAGTCAGTATCACAGGTTAGAATCCTAATTTCATTGAAACATAGTTAACTGAATTATATTTAAGGTTTTACAAAAAGAATTCAAGCCTAGTTTTTTTACATTTTGGTGAAGTTAATTACTTAATAATTTGACTTCCTGGTTGGACATGAGCAGCAGATATCATATACGTAGAGGTAATTCCTGTTTACTTACCTAGCAACCATAATTTAAACAAGGGCTAAAACATAGCACATTGTCTTTGCACAGGAGTTATTGTTAGACTAATACAAAAATAACCACACTTTTATTTTGTTAAATCAATGTTTCATCTATCAGGAAAATGCCTTCTGTGCATGTGAATCGTCTGAATTTCGAATGGAAGGTTCTGTGTTGATAACATAGGTAGAGCAATTTCATTTTAGAACTCAATGATACTCCCTGTATTTTTGTACTTTTCTTCTTTAACTTTTTTTTTTCTCCACAAACGGCCATTTAACAAATGCAAAGCTTCGGTGAATATTTATCACAGATGCTATCCCACCAAACCAAGTAATAAGCAGAAAAACATGGAAACCTGCCATATTCACTTTAAATTCAGTTATTCATGCTTACTTTTTTTTATATACGTTCATTTATATACATCATTTTGACCTGTTGACCGTACTTTGTTTAAAGGGGACATGTTATGTAAATTTTTTTTTTTTTTTTATGAGCTTTTAACCATGTTATAACAATGTTATTTTGATGGATTCATACATATTTCAGTAAGCCTGTTTTCACCTACCCCCTCTCTCCACCCACTGTACTTATTTTCTAATTATTCATTGATCTATGTGGGAAATAGTTTAATACTAAATATCAGAAAAAACAAATGTCTTCTTTAATAAAGTCATAGTTTGATTAAAATAAGTTATGGTCTGATATGGATGTGTATGATTTATTTATTTATTTTTACTTTTTTGTGCGGATACGGATATTTGGTTTACTACTGTGACCACCAGTAATCTCTGATATATCAGTAACTGATATTTAACTTTTAAAATCCATAGCAAAGCGTACACATTAATCTCAATTTGAAATAAAGATCACACATTAACTTTTTACTTTTGTAAAAAATAATAAAATATATTTATTTGGGATGTAAAATAATTTGCATATTTAAAAAACATACAGCCATATTTTTAGCTGAATTTGCCTTTTCTGTTTCCTTTTTTACTCACTTGTCTCTTCAAAAAGACATATCTGATGCACTGGCAAACTGGCAAACTGGGATGACACTATCAAAAAATATGAAGAACATAGCGACTCCAGCATGTGCAAATACCAATATTCAAACCTATATGTTGCCCCTGGTTCAGATGCGTTTTCTTGTGTCTTCAGATGGGGAGTAATGGTCATTCGTCTGTGGAGGATGCCAGGGCCACGATGGAGCTTTACAAAGTGGTTGAAGCGGAGTGGGAGCTGAAGAATGACTCCGCAGCTCTGTTCAATGGAAAATAAATGAACCATGATGGTTATGGTTCTTGACTTGTAGATGCAAAAAAATGTGACTTATACTTGGGTTATATTGTTGGACTGTTGAGGTAGAGATTTGTTCTCAGGTAAATCTCAAACTATGCTGCAGTCACAAGATACGACAAGTATGATACTTGTCTTGTGATATTTTAAGCAACTTTTAAAACAAAACTATTTACCCTCTCAAAGTTGTTTTTGGGGTGATTTGTGCATGCCCAATTTTTAATTGTTTATTTTCAAGATGCCCTTTTGCCAATCTACCTTTTCACCACCACCAGCATACTTACTTTGTTCTCCAATTTTATTTTCTTAATCTGCATTGTGGAGTCATTTTGGTACAAACAAAAACATACACTATTCACTAAAGTGCTCTGCAGCTATTCTTAGGAGGTGCAGCTAACTTCATGGCTCTTTGTTGTGATGACCTTTACTGCGACGGCAGCTCCCATTGGGTTTTCTAACACAGAAGTCATTGGATTTGTTTCTTTTATTAAGTCGTTTTAGATGAATACTGCAATTTAAAATAAAATAAAATTCTAACATAATGATCCACGGGTGTCATAGATTATAACTATAGAGCAGACACAAGCACATTATGTGTTCTGTAGCAACCAAAGATTGTTTATTCTACTGTAGTCAGGGGTGGGCAAAGAGTATTGTAATTTAATATTACTTTAATAGAAGTACAAACTAGTGGTCGAAAAAATTACTCAAGTAAGAGTAACTGTAATCTGTATGTGTCTGATTTGAAGTTAATGTGATTAGATGGAGAAATGATTAAATTAAATATTAAAGAAAATAATAATAATAGGCCCCTAATGGGTGTCTTCACACCTATTAGCATACTGACTAGCACAATGGTTTTCCTTGCTTAGATTCAGGTCTGAGGATGGAGTTATAAATGGGAGATAAATGATGGCTAAGGCCCCATTGATGGTCAAAGATGGGTTGTCTATCCTAACAAAAAATGCTTCTTTAACTCCCCTCTCAAACCATTTCTTTTCTTTGGCTAAGGTCCTCACTGTCTTCAAAGGAGCGGTTAGTGGCTTTGAGATGGATATGTACGGCAGACTGTGGTCCTGAGCTGTTCTTGCAATGGTGTTGGTACATTCTCTTATGGAGTGGCTGTTTCTCCAAAAATAAGTAGTGAGTAAGTAGAAGTAAAACCACCGTCTGGAAAGATGGTCTGATAAGCCCTATTCACACACAGGTCCCAGAACTTTACCGGGTCTGCTCTGGTCACACTTCACATGTCACATTCAGCTCTGTGCTCTCTGACATAGCAACGGGCTGATGCGTCACTTAAGTTTCCTGAGAATGCAACAACCAGAAAACAAAGCTCATAACCATGGAAACTGAGAGGCAGGACTGGCAGTTTTATGGTTTTAGTCACACATAAGCCTTTCCTGAACTTTCCCAGTAATTTAGGCTACCCATGAAATTGCCAGATCAAAAATGCAGGGAAATCAGTTCTGGCTCTGTCCTGGCAAAATGTAGGTAACTTAAGTTCCCTAGTCAAGCTGCATGTGTGAATGAGGCTAAGACAGTAGATTGACTGTTTGTTGGTCCTTGTGGTATGATGCAAACTAGGGGCACTGCTCTGTCTGAAGCACAGTTTCTCAAATTAGACTTAAATCTGATATTTATTTTAGCAGCCTAAAGACCCTAGCTAGCATTAGATGACAGTTTTTCGATTAGTCATTCTCATGTTTTTGTTGAAAATCAAACACCTAAACTTAAATAACCTGAACACCTAAATAAACAAGACCATGAACACTTGAATTAATCGCAGACTCCTGAAAATGTGTCGTTTAAATCAATTTGATATTTTTTCTTTGGCAGTCTTTGCTAATGCGTGCGTCCGCGGTAATTGTTGAACATTCCGCCTTAGATACACATGCAGAACACCCCCGGTATGATGTCACGGGCGAGTATCAATTCATTTTTCAAAACTGAAGCATATCTCACCAAAAATTAGATGTAGGGACTTTTTTAAAAGTCATATAAAAGGCCTATATTAACATTTTTATCGGGGGTTGGCAAAAAGTAATAAATGACGACGATTACTGAAGCTTAGCAGTAAAAACAGTGCAGTAAAAACATGTCAACTTGATTGGATTCCACACACCGCATGCGGTAGGTGATTGGCAGACCTGTTTTTTGTTCACATGTGTCATAGCACAGTGTGGTCTGCTCAAGCCAATGTGTTTTAATTACTTTTTTCTCATACATTTACCCATTAGGAATGTTTTGTCGTAGACTCTTACACAGGCCTAGCTCTTAGCTGCATGGGCACATCATTATTAGTGACCAGGGGAGACCAGTAGACAAGATTCTGAGGAGCATGAAGTGTTACAAGATCTTTGGTACAGTAAGACACAGTACTCAGCGGCTCTCAGACTTTTATGGACAAGAACGACAAGTCAAAGCAAAAAAATGCTTCATGCTTAAAATGTACTGTTTTATTGTTCCAGTTCTATCATCAGGCTCATTGTCTGTAATAGGGCTGGAATTTAATAAGATTTCTTTTTCCCACTCCTTTTCGAAATTAAATAAGAAAAAAAAAAGTGATAATAAATCAAATAAATAAAAACGCAATGCTTCTTCAATAAAAATAAATAAATAAGTAAATAAATAAAAACAAAATAAAAATAAAACCATGTAAAACCTGTAGAATTAAAGTGGGCTATAGTAAGTTGTGTAGCAAAAGTTGGAGTAAGTCTACTTTAATTTTACTAACCTACTTTAAAAATAAATGCATGGGCCTAAATCTAAACCTCAGGCTGTTGTGAGGGAGCTGCTGTTCGTCTGTTTCTCTTTATTAGAGGCAAAGTGGACTCGTGTGGTCCGTGGAAGGGGCAGGGCTCTAGAGGAGGAGGGGGGCTTTATTTATACGGCCCGGTGCAACGTGCTTCTCTCGGCTCACCTCTCCTCCTCTCCCTGTCCGGTCCTTGTCCGGTCCCCGTCCGGTCCCCGTCCGGTCCCTGTCCGGTCCCAGGCTGCAGTTGTAGGAGGTGTTGGACCGCGGTCTCGTGCACCTGTGCAGAGGAGACGGGCAATTTCCAAATGGAGCTTAAAACCCGGAGGAAAAGGTTTGTCTCATAAGTTATGTAGCCTGCTCTTAATGTTGAAACTTGACTTAGCTTTGGGCTTGTATTATCATGCATGTTATCAATGAACCCTGAGTGAGCATTTTCTAAATCAAACACTAGACTCACTCGAGTTGTTGTGGTTGGTGATAATAATGGAGTTAATGACGCGCTCTTTTTTAAACACTTGGTTCATTCTCAACTCACGTGTGAATCATTATTATAAACTGTATGTATAAATACATAGGCTACTTCTTCATACGGTCCATGCTCAGTGGGCTATATAACACGAGAGTCTTCTGTTATTGCAGCTGAGCGCTCTTTTTGGCCTTCTGGTAATTTTCAAACACAGTTTTCTGTATTGGAACAAAAACAATAGACAATATATTACCATTTTTACTGTTGGCTGGTATCAAATTGGTCAAAAATTGGGAAACTTGGGATATGTCTTGCATAAAACTGGGACAAATCAGTGGTTTTGGATAAATCTGCTGGGGCCAAACCTGGGACTGTCCCGGATAAATATGGATGTTTGGTTGCCTTCGATTAATTTTCTATTAGCATAAAGGCAACTTTTACAAGCCTAATTGGAAAAAAATAAATAAATTTGGTGGCTACAGCCTATGTTTTTTTGTTTTTTTTAAAATGCATCAAACAGCTAGACATTTTTGCTTTTAACAAAGGGTATCTAATTAAAAGGGCTGCTTCACTTATTTTTGCTGTGAAACTCATTCCCTGGATTAAGTCTCCAAAGAGGAGGCCTACTCCATCATTTATAACATTTGCTAAAATATTACATAGAGAATGGCCTTGGCCATAACTTTGGGCAGTTTTTCACAGATCATTGCTCCTTGTAAAGATGCTTTTTGCAAACACATCTTATGCCAACACACCCATTCACTCTTTTGCCCTGAAGTGAGTCAGCACAGTCTCAGACTGAACGTTGCTTCAGAGAGAACATTTCCAATGCTTCTTGAATATCAACGTGTGAGGGCCCACCATCTCTGCACCTCCTTCTTCCTTCCCCTGCCCTCCTTGGCCTTCCTTGGCTGCTCCTCTCTTCCTGTAAGGCCAGGCGGGGGATGGAGGTTGCCACGGAGATGGACAGACCAAGTCATTTGAGGTGGCCTGATGTGGCACTGGTACTGGGCCAACAGTGAGTGGTGGTCTGCACTGAAATCTGTGCAATAATGTATGTGAGAAAGAACAACCAGCCAACAGATTAGGATTAACTTTGAGAGAGGCTATTCACATCGCGTCATACTTTATATTTGTCTGATAGTTTTTACACATTGTTTTTTAACATTCCTTTACACTTAGCAGATCCACTGTTGTTTCCTGGCATTCTGGTTTTTATTTGAGGTGGCCAGTCCCGCCTCCTTCAGTGCAAAGATGTGACGTCTGCTGCATTTTAATGAAACAGATCCAATGCATCCGGGCCGTTCAGACCGCTGTTTTCTACACACATAGATTTGATGTGAAAGAACAAAATTATCATGAAAACTGATTTTGGATGGCTTTATTTGATTTTAACCTGAAAATGCAAATTGGTTAAAAAGAACCAGTCAAGAATGAGTATGAAAAGCTGCTGCCTAGTTTTGTGTGTCCTTGCTGACATAAGAGCGTTCCACTTTGTCTTGTTTCCATTGACTTGTTTTCCAGACCAAAACATACTATATGTTATACATGTTTAATAGGGATGGTCCAATTGGATGTTTTGAACCGATATCTATATTTGATATTTGCCGATACCAATTTTTTTAATCCTTAGAAAATTTACCTTAAAATATAGTGAAGTTCACAAATTAACTTTTTACTTTTGTAAAAATAACAAATGTATTTATCTGGAATATAAATCAATTCTTCATGATTGCATAAACATTTAGCCATATTTTTGCATATATATACTTACATCATTCTTTTCAACAAGACAAATCTGATACCCACAAAGTATCTGAAAAATTATCTTCTGAATTTTCAATATCGGACTAATACTAATGTGATGATATCACAGATACCTAACCTGGCTCTCACCAGATTCAATCCAATCCAGACAAAGTGACATAAAATAAAAAGGAACAACAATCAAAAATAAATAGGTGCTCATTTAATTTGACTAATAACTAACTGTACATAAAATCAATAAAACACATAAAAATAAATAAAAAAACACAGAGGACCACACAACTCACGGTGTTAAAAGCCAGAGGATAAAAGTGGGTCTTAAGATGAGACTTAAAACACTCTACAGTGGGAGCTGTTTGAACGTGGGGGGGCAGGGCGTTCCACAGTTTAGGTCCAACCACAGAAAAGGCCCTGTCCCCTCTGGTTTTGAGTCTGGTCTTAGGGACCACAAGCTGGAGCTGGCCCTCAGACCTCAGAGCGCGCACCGGGGTGTAAATTTTGATGAGGTCCGAGATGTAATCTGGGGCCAGACCATTCAAAGCTTTAAAAACAAACAATAAAATCTTAAAATCAACTCTAAAATTAACAGGAAGCCAGTGCGAAGACGCAAGAATTGGTGTGATATGATCGTGTTTTTTGGTTCCTGTTAAAAGTCGTGCAGCAGAGTTTTGGACTAACTGCAGTCGGTAAAGCGAGTTTTGCGAAATGCCAGAATAAAGTGCGTTGCAGTAGTCCAGGCGCGAAGAAATAAAAGCATGCACGACTTGTTCAAAAAGTTTAAAAGATAAAAACGGTTTGACTTTGGATAAAAGCCGCAGATGATAAAAACTAGATTTTAAAACGCCATTAATATGCTTGTCAAATTTAAAATCGCTGTCTATGGTGACGCCAAGGTTGGTGACTGTGGGACGCACATAATTTTGAAGAGGTCCCACATCCGTGAGGGTACTGCCAGAGCCAAACAGTATAACCTTGGTCTTTGCTTCATTCAATCTTAAAAAGATTTGGGCCAACCAAGCCTTGACGTCACATAGACAGTTGAGTAGGGGTGTCAGGGAGCAGTTGTCTTTTTTAGAAATCGGTAAATAAATCTGGCAATCATCTGCGTAAAAATGATATAAAAGGCCATGTCTTTTAAAAATGTCAGCAAGCGGGAGAAGATAAAGTGCAAAAAGAATAGGCCCCAGAATTGAACCTTGGGGGACTCACAAGTGGGGTGAAGGATGAGGTAGAGTCCCCCAGCCTGACTGTGAAGGACCGCCCTGTTGGGTGCGACCTAAACCAGTCCAGGGCAGTCCCCCTGACACCCACACAATATTCAAGACGGTTTAAAAGAGTTGAGTGGTCAACTGTGGCAAAAGCTGCAGTCAGGTCTAAAAGCAGTAAAATGGCAGATTGACATATGTAACAGTCTAAAGTGAGTTCTACACATTGGTCTGGGATTAGAACCAATGAACAGAGTGTTTAAATGAACCCTTCACATTGATTGGTGAAAAAGTTACAACAGCAAACAAACTTTAGTCACAGGCTAGAGGTAAGATCTTAAGCATCTATACATTTTTATAAACATATATTTATTTTTAAAAAGTCAGGTAGAGAGAAGCCCGAGCCCGACCCGACCCGAATTTCGGGCCGGGTCGGGCCTAAAATGTCAATCATTACGTTCGGGTCGGCTCGGGCTTCTCTCTACCTGACTTTTTAAAAATAAATATATGTTTATAAAAATGTATACTAAAACAATGTGTGGATACTAAACTTAGGAATACTTGTTATAAAAAAAATAATTTGGATAAAACAGAGAAGGCGCTGTAAGGTAATTGCTATTTAACTACTAAACAGGAGCCGCAGAGCCAGAGCATACTCTGCGCACGTGAACGCCCCCTCTTCCCCTCCGCAAGTCCGCATCTATTTTGACCTGGTATCGCTGATATGGAGCAGCAAGAAGTAAAGGATAAACTAAAGACAGGGGAACTGAAAAGGCAAACACGCACCGGCAAGAGTGAGGTGCGGAAATGCTTCAAATTGATTGTTGAAAATGCTACAGAAACTTGCGTTGGCTTCGCTGAATGTAGTCAATGTGGTGCTTTGCTTTCATACGAGAGCAAAAAGACTGGCACCTCGACGCTGAGCAGGCATTTAAACAGCTGTACTGGCAAAAGTGATGATCGTCAAACATCTATATTATCATTTGTCCCAAAGACCGCACCTCTTCGCGCTAAGCAGGCCATCACAGACAAGTGCGTGGACTTTTGCTGTCAGGACCTTAGACCATTTTCAGTAGTTAGTGGCGAAGGTTTTTTATTAGTAGGCTTATTTTTACGCATGTTTAACTTTGTTTGGTTCTTTATTTTTTTATTTATCCTCACAAATAAAATATGAAATTTCGGGTTTGCTTCGGGCTGGGGCCTGCAAATCAAGTTAATTGGTCGGGCTCGGGCCGGGTCGGGCTTTAATACCCGCGGGCCTGGGTCGGGTCGGGCTGGATTTTTTAGGCCCGATCTTACCTCTAGCACAAGCATCTTACCTGTCCATAGATATACAAAGCACTTCCTTCTGCACATTTTTCAAAAACTAAATATACATGTCGGCTACAATAGTCTGAAATAGGCTGAAGTACACCTTATATGTAATAGATGAGCTCAGTATGCAGGCTTGTGTCTCCTGCTGCAGCCTCACATGACCTTGACTGACCTGTGCTGTGGTCACACAGTCAGACTTATGCTGCTGATGCAAATATTGTTTAGCTTTAGAAAACACTGCCTCTGCCTCTTTGTCAGTCGTGACATTACACAAGGTCACTCCCCCTTCTTTGTGATACATTTACATATTTGAATATTGATATGGAATAATATGTTCTTTCATCTCAACTAATTCATTGTCTTTTGTGCACTCTTGTCAAATTGCAATGGCATCATATCAATGTATAACAATGCTTTTTTATATAACAGAAAATTAATTAATTAGCTTTTTCCGCTTACTAAACAGCAGTGAAAAATTAATTATGGCAGGATGTCTGTATTTTTCCTAATTTGTTTCTCTCATAACCTTTTTCAAAAAATCTGCAAACACTTTTTCAATCATCACTAGAATAGAAAGTTGCAATGTATTCTTTATAATTAATTGAATCAAATGTATAATTATAATTTCAAATATTATTCTTTTCAACTACAAAAATCTTGTAATGGTAAAATTAATTATTGCTCAGAATAGAACTGGATGAAAGAAAAATAATTACGGTTTATTTTCCTCATATTGATTGATTTTCAGTTGAATTATATTTTGTCTTATTAAAAATAAATAACATGTCGTAACCAGCGTGGCGTAAGGACCAAGGGTGCAGACTCACGAAGGTTTAACAATGTCTTTATTCACACACGCGATAACAAAGGTAATAGTTCAAAGCTTAGTTCGTAATCTTTAACAAGTCGTGAATCAAAAGCCATAGGAGCTGGGGAGCGTAGGTGCGGAATCGTGGACGTGGAGAGACAGAGGTGCACGGTGAGCAAAACGAGACAAGACCATACCAGGGCTGAGGTGCAGGGGCAGGGGAGATCCGGAGCTGGTTCTCGGCGGATTCCTGGAGGAAGGTAAAAAAGTTACGGTAAGCATGAGCATATAGCGATCAGAAGCAGTGTAAAGCCAAGAGCATATTCACGTGAGTACGCGGACGTTCCCCGGCGCCGAGTGACTCGTCCCCCCTCTTATCCCTGGCAGGTGGTGTTGATTGCGTTTGTAACCTTTCATTTATTTGATGTATGTTATTTTATGTATTAACATTAATTTGGGGACATTAGTATTTTGTTTATTGCCTTGTATTTATTTTATTAATAATTCATATTTATTTATTATTTTATGTTGGGTAAGGTACATTTACTTAATAATAATTTTGGTTCCTATTGTTTTGTTTCGGTACAGCTCATTTTGGGGAGCGCACCAAGGAACGCGCATTAGGGCGCGCACATGTTAAGTTGGGAAGAATTGAGAGTTGCTGAATAAAAACAGTTGAGCGGTGCACTGTCCTGCCGTGTTGGTTTTTTGGGTAGCAAGGGAAACAGCAAGAAGAAGATAACACATACTATATCTAACTGTAACCCGACATATCCACAGCCTCCAGAGACTGGTGAAAACAAAATATAAGGGTTACAGACTGGTGGCAGCGGTGTTTTTCTTGCTAGTTTTTGTCTATGCTACTTAGCCAAGGCAGTCAGCTAGCATCGGCGGTGGATAACTTGTCCGGGAAATACGATATTGCTGTCTACGGATACTTTCGTGCAGACCCAGAGTTTCCACTTGTTCGTTTTAGCTGGACAGTGTTTGCAGTATGTCGCAACAGCAACCGCAGCTGGACAACGACGTTGAGGACAACGGCGCACGTGCTCACAGCGATGCTGGTGTGCCCGGCGCGGCTCCGCAGCAGCGGGACGCCTCACAGACTGTCGTTCATTATCGAGTGGATTTTCCGCCATGTTTCCACGGCGATGGTAAGGACAAAGAAAGTTTTGCTCTATGGAAAACCAGACTGGAACTTGCAGTTAAAGCCTGCGCAGATGGACAACAGCTAGATATAGCTACTATACTTCCCACTCGCCTTAGTGGAGATGCGTTAGCATACTGGCTGTCTTTGCCACCAGCAGTGCAACTGGATTATGACCAATGTACAGCCAAGCTCAATGACGTTTTTGGCAGGAAAGAATTTTTGCTACATTTTCAAACTTTTGTTAATGCAAGACAGCGCCTGCCTAAAGAACCATTAGAAGTCTATGCTGCTGAAATCACAAGGTTAGTGCTGGAAGCTTTTCCAAACTACGGAGAGCCAGCTATTGCCATGGAACGCTTCAGAAGATTTGTTGCCGGATTAGACCCCATTCTTCAATCAAAATGTCACGAGCATGGTGCAGCTACATTGGAAGACGCGCTGGCAGTTGCATGTAAATGGGAACGTGCACAAGAGGCTTTGAGGCTACTTCCTCCTCCACTTCCACTGACTAACACATCCTATACCTCAACACCTGTGTCCAGAGACGAGCCGCTTTCTGCCATGGTCTCTACCAAACATGAAAAGAACCAGGTAGATTGCTCTGATGAACTGCTTGATGCCATTAAGCAACTTTCCAGAGATGTTCGCTCTCTGAAGCTACAAGGACATGATGTGAGCCATGCCAGACATAGTCATGCTCCCCACAGTGATTTTTCCAGACGTGACTCCCGAGGTGACCGCGGCAGGGAGAGATATCAACGCACCCCATCTGTGTCTCCCGTCCGAGATGCTCGCGCATCTACACCCACATATCACCGGTCCAGCAGGTCCTACAGCGACTACAGCTTTTCCAGGCGCTCACCGGACCACCACGATCGTTGGCTGTCACCGGACCGTTGTGATCGTCAGCAGTCTGCGGGACCTTCTTCACCTTCTCCTCACCGGGACCATCACTCCAGCTACGAGAGGCACTCCAGACCCCGCAGCCCAGACAGATGGCGTCCTCATTACCATGGTGACAGGTCCTTCCCTTACCATGACTATGACCGTAACTCTACTTATGATGAAGGTAGACCCAGATCCCCCTCAGCACGCTCAGGCAGGGGTAGGCAGAGACAATATGCTAGAGACCATCATGTGACCTTTAGTGACGACTACTACAGTCAGGGAAACGAGTGGCAGTAGACACTGAGGGCCAAGTGTCTGCTCCTAGTGACGAGGCCCACACTAGATCAATTCAACAACCCAAACGTAAGACATTCACCCGAAATGTACTGGCCATTATTGAAAATGTTGCTTCTAAAGTATTCATAGATTCTGGCTCAGACATCTCACTGATTAGTGAAGCGTTTAGAATGTCCATTCCCTCTCTGAGAACAAAACCATTACAGCGACCTCAAGTTGTCCCTAGGGCTGTGACTGGTGACTACCTAGACAATCTTGGCACCCTCGCAGTGAACCTGAGGTTGGGCAGTGAAATGTTCACACACACTGTCCAGGTAGTCAGGAATGTTACACAACCTGTCATACTAGGCTGGACTTTCTTTTGCACATTTTGCTGTTCTAGATTTGAAAGAAGGCATCCTCAAATTGGGTAATCGTGCCAAGGTTCCACTTTTGTCTACTATGGAGACAGCCCCTTTGAGTTGCAGTGCCATTACTGTGACACCACTCCTTGTGCCTGCAATGTCACAAATGACTGTTCTAGCTAAAGTTCAACCCACTATTGGTGTGCCTGACTTGGACGCCGAATATATAGGTGTCATTGAACCAGGACCACCCAGCTCCCAGGGATTACTATCTGCACGTACCGTCACTCCGGTCCAGGCAGGGTTGACTTATGTTAGGGTCATGAATCCAACTACCTCTGACTTACAAGTGCCCAGTGATACTAAACTAGGGGATTTTTATCCCTTGCATAGTTGAGACAAAGGTAGACGCAGTCACTACCCAGATTGAGTCCACTAAGCAGTTAATGCCAGATGTTAACCTGGATACCTCCGCTTTGCTGACCAGAAACAAAAGCTTCAGGCTTTACTCTTATCTTACTGTGACGTGTTTAGTACTCATGATCAAGACTATGGCCGTACTGACTTGGTTAGGCATAGCATCAGGACTGGCGACACCCCTCCCATTAAGCAGCGAGCATACCGGGCCTCTCCAAACATCCGAGCAGAGATAGACAGGCAGGTCCAGCAGCTCCTCGAACAGGACATCATTGAGGAGAGTTACAGCCCCTGGTCCTCCCCGGTTGTTTTAGTGCGGAAAAAGGACGGTACCTATAGGTTTTGTATAGACTACCGTAAACTTAATGCTGCCACCATCAAGGACTCTTACCCCTTGCCACGCCCAGCAGAGGCGCTTGACAGCTTGTCAGGCTCCTGTTGGTTCAGCACAATGGACCTATCCAGTGGATATTGGCAGGTCGAACTTGAGTCACAAGACAGGGAGAAAACAGCATTCAACAGTGGTAGTGGTCTCTACCAGTTTAAGGTTATGCCAATGGGACTGACAAATGCTCCCCCTACATTCCAAAGACTGATGGAACTAGTCCTTCACAGCTTGCATTGGAAAGAGTGCTTAATCTATTTAGATGATGTACTAGTCTTTAGCCGTACTTTCAGTGACCACCTTAAGAGCCTAGGTGAAGTTTTTGACCGCTTCAGGAAAGCTGGCCTTAAACTAAAAACGAGGAAATGTCACTTGGCTCAGACAGAAGTGACGTTTCTGGGACATGTTGTCTCCAGCCGTGGACTGCAACCAGACGAGAAGAACCTGGAAAAGGTACGCAAGTGGCCCTTGCCCAGGACGGCCACAGAAGTGAGGGCTTTTGTTGGACTATGCTCCTATTACCGTAGGTTTGTTAAGAACTTCTCTGTCATTGCTGCCTCTCTGCATTCACTAACTCACAAAGGTGCTATTTTTAAATGGACAGTTGAGTGTGAGGATGCATTTCAGTCACTTAAGCATGCTCTTACTAACCCTCCGGTCGTGGCACATCCTGTGTTTTCCCAGCCTTTCCTGCTATACACTGATGCATCACTAGAGGGCATTGGGTCAGTGTTAGCCCAGAGACAGGACAATAAAGAACATGTTATTGCCTATGCAAGCCACACTTTAACCCCCTCAGAAAAGAAATGGTCCACTTTTGATCGTGAACTGTTTACAGTTGTTTGGTCTGTGAGACATTTTAAACACTTTCTTTCATGCAGCTCCTTTGTTGTGATCACAGACCATAAGCCACTGCTGAGCCTAAAGAAAAGTGCAGTTGACAATGACCGACGCAGCAGGTGGATCCTTGAGCTGGACGTCTACGACTATTCTATCATGCACCTGGAAGGTAAACGGCACGCCAATGCAGATGCCTTGTCCAGGCGCCCCAGCACTGAAAGACTTAACCATGTAGTGCAGTGTGTTACTGTAGATGTCACTGACACAAATGCTACTGTGGACACAGACACCAGTGACAATCATAATTTGGACTTTAGCAACACACTGTCTATTGACTCAGAACAGTTGACACGACAACAACAGAATGATGAATGTCTTAGTACAGTGATTTCATGGGTAAAAGACAGTGCATGTAGGCCCCCTATTGGTAAACTGAGGTACTCCTCCCCTTCGTTGAGGAAACTGTGGCATGAGTTTCCCAACCTTACGATTAGAAAGGGGATTCTCTGTAGGAAGTCTAAACAGAGTTCTCACTCACCTGTAAACTTCCAAGTGGTTTTACCAAACACACTCCTTCCTATAGCCTTAGCTGCTTTACATGGTAATCAGCTAAGTGGACATTTGAATGCAGAACGCACCCTTCAAAGAGCTAGACGTATCTGCTATTGGCCTTACATGGCTCGTGATGTGCACACTTTTTGTTCCGAGTGCCTCCCTTGTCAAAAACGAGGTTCTCCGGTACCACATGAACGTGCCCCACTTCAATGTATTGAAGCTGACAGACCTTTTCAAAAAGTAGCTGCTGATATCACTGAGTTACCCATTACCTCTCAAGGAAATAGGTATGCACTGGTTATTACTGACTATTTCACACGCTATGCCAATCTGTTTCCATTGAAAGACCAACGTGCTATTACAGTTGCAAAATGCATTTTTGAGGACTATGTTAGACAACATGGGTTGCCTGAGTCGATTCATACAGACCAGGGTAGACAATTTGAATCAGACCTTGTGAAACACTTGTGTAAGTTACTGGGGATTACTAAAACACGCACTACCCCATACCATGCACAGTCAGACGGTATGGTAGAAAGACTGAACAGGACTCTGAAAGACCAACTAGCTAAGTACATAGCGCAAACTGGTGGTGAATGGGATCAGTTTCTCCCACAAGTCGAACTTGCTTACAACTCCAGTGTACATTCTAGTACAGGGTTTTCCCCATTCTTCCTCGTACACGGCAGGGAACCAAACTTGCCACTGGATGTTATATTGAACTGTAGTCCCACTGTGACCTCACCTACACCAGGTACCCCTGCAGCTTATGCTTCTTACCTGTCCTCACGCTTGGCACATGCATTTGCCGATGCAGCTCACAACTCCACACTTAGTAAGTTGTGTCAGAAGTCTCATTATGACAAGAAAGTTGTGTTTCACCCACACGAGCCAGGAGATCTTGTGCTCATTGATGACCCCGCTAACAGAATGAATAAACTGGCTCCCAGATGGAAAGGGCCGTTTGTCATTGTGAAACGTGTGACGAAAGATGGACATTCAGGTGTGACCTATGAGATTACAGATCCTAGGAAAGCACGCTCACGGACATGGATTGTACACCACAACAGACTCAAAGCTTTCAAAGGAGCTTTGCCAGATATTCAGAATATGGAAAAGACATTTTCACCTGGACAGAACAATACGCGTTTACGGGCACCTCCCCTTACTGCTTTTTTCAGGGGCTCTGCCTTTTCGTCCTCCTACTCCACCACATGTACCTAGACGGAGTAGGCAGCCTGGAACTGCACCTGCAGTAGAGACTACTCCTCAGAGTGCTCCGCCTTCACCCCAGGCAGTTGTTCCCTCTGCTTCCCCTCCTTCCTCCCCCGTTCCCCAGCCCTCTGTATCCCCTCCAGCCTCCCCCATTGCCCACCCTGTTGTGTCCCGCTCTGGTCGCAGGATTTGTGTGCCACATAGGTACAGGGACTTTATCACTTGAAGGGTTGTTTTTTTTGTATACTATCATTGTTATCTGTTTCTCTTTTATCCATGGTTCTGCAATGGTCATATGCCTTTGTTGTTTATATTCTTCCTGTTGGCTGATGTAGGCCACATTCAGGGTATGTTCTATGTTAATTGTGAGTTGTGTGTTCGATTTGAAATGGGGACATTTCATTTGGTAGCAGGGGAAGACTAACCTTTAATTTATTTGATGTATGTTATTTTATGTATTAACATTAATTTGGGGACATTAGTATTTTGTTTATTGCCTTGTATTTATTTTATTAATAATTCATATTTATTTATTATTTTATGTTGGGTAAGGTACATTTACTTAATAATAATTTTGGTTCCTATTGTTTTGTTTCGGTACAGCTCATTTTGGGGAGCGCACCAAGGAACGCGCATTAGGGCGCACACATGTTAAGTTGGGAAGAATTGAGAGTTGCTGAATAAAAACAGTTGAGCGGTGCACTGTCCTGCCGTGTTGGTTTTTTTGGGTAGCAAGGGAAACAGCAAGAAGAAGATAACACATACTATATCTAACTGTAACCCGACATATCCACAGCCTCCAGAGACTGGTGAAAACAAAATATAAGGGTTACACGTTGATGGAGGGCAGGTGCGCGCGGGAGGAGTCAGGATTCCGCCCAGCTCCGGAGACAGGCAGGTGAGGGAGGAGGGAGACGAGGGTGCAGGGAGAGCAAGACAGGGATCATGACATAACAATGGCTTTCTATATGAGATTCCTGAACATGAACCATAAAAACTTTTGATCACTGCCAGTTAACATCAAAACCTTCAAAGTCTGAACTCTGCCTAAACCACATGCTTTACTGAATGTCACAAAACACTACCAGTAATGCATTATAGTAGGTCTATATTTAATAGATAATTTTGACAGTTTAGAAGTCATTGTTGAAATAAGCAAAATTTAATGTTCATCATGACTTTTGCCATAATTGGGCAGCCCTCAGTTTTTTCACAGTCCATTCACTTTTTGTGCGATACTTTAACCTCAACCAACACATTGATTCAGAGGACACGATGCAAGGATATGATCTTTCTATTGTAATTATAGCATATTCTTATTTTTACCCCTCCTCTGTAGAGAGCAGCAGATGGACAGAGGCACCGCTGTGTCCTTGGGTCTTTGTAGTGTCTGAGGAGCTGTGGAGAGTGAGCAGAATTCTGATTTCGCCCAGCCAGCCCAGTTACATTAGCATCATGATTTCACTCAAGCTTTCCAAGAAGATTAAACATTTGTTATTCAATTTAAAGTTTTACTAAACACAAAAGCTATTTCTTTATATATTAAACTGTGTAGATAGCGTTTTAATAGCATTGTCTACTGTTCCTAGGTCACAATTTTAGTGCAAATTAGATACATTTGCACATAAAAACCGTCAAAACCTGTGTGTGTGTTGCCTCCAGTGCCCTCTGCTGTTTACTGTCAGGTGTTTCTGTTTACCTGTGGATGCCTGTTAGACCAATCACAGTTCCCCACCCCTTCTCCCCTCTCACTCTCCTCTTTAGTCCTGCAGACCCCGCCCCTCCTGCCCCCTCTCACTCCCCTTTAGTCCTCCAGACCACGTCCCTCCTCTGTCCTTACTGTCTCTTTTAGTCCTCCAGACCCCACCCCTTCACCCCTCTCTCTCCCCCCTTTAGTCCTGCAGACGCTGTCCCTCCTCTCCTCTCTCTCACTTATGGTCATCCAAACCCCGCCCTTCCTCCCTCTCCGTCACTCTCCTCTTTTAGTCCACCAGTCCCCGCCCCTATTTTCTCCCACCCTTTGAGTTACTTCTGTTAAAATGTTGCTAAACTGGACATGTTTTGTTTCTCCACAGGCTGGGAGCGCCTGTATCCCTGCTCTGGTGCACCTTGTGTCTGCTGGTTCTGCCTTCATCGTCCACCTCCCACCATGAGTCCGGTAATTTACACACACATGACCTCTGGATTATCAAATGAAACAGCCCTAAGTGTAGAATAAACTGAAGTAGTCTCAGAGTCTTAAGAAGATACATGACGCTGGAGCATTGGTTTAGCTGGAAACAGGCACTTAGCAACACTGTGAATCAAAGCTGTTGCTAATGGGACAGAAGAAATGTTCATATCTTGATTTACGGACACAATAGCAAAACAAAAACAAGAGGATCACGTACTGTGGATTAATACGAACTTTTTAACACCAAAATGACGAGTCGATGGAGCCGAAAGCGAGCCCATGATCACTTCCTATTTGGAACATAAAGGCTAGTGGGTTGGCTATGTCCATTTATATAAACAGTCTATGGTTCTAATACAGGAGAAGTATTTACGATAAGTATGAGACCCTCAAGGCATTGTGATAGTACTGTCCTTTCAAATCAAGTCTGGCTATGCTTCTATTGTAGGGAGTATTATACCTCTGATCTGTTATCTGTTAAGATAACAAGGACTGAGCTGCCAATGTGGGGCTGGCAAAGGACATAAAGGCCTGCCTGTAAGTTAGTCATATTGAAAATGAAACGTCAGAATCTTGTATATTGTATATTCAAATAAATTAAAGATTTCTTCTTAGAGATGTGGACTAGAGATTTATTTTTTTTAATTTCTGTTTTCTTTTTGCTACTACATTTGTGACTTACTTCATTAGATAGATAGACTGGGACTAAACACCTTAAACTTTGCCAGCAACCACATTTTACATAGAGCTGCTGAACTGGGCAGTACCTGAAGGACTAAAGAAGAGAGTGAGAGAGGAGGAGGGTCAGGGTCTAGTTTAGAGGTATAATGTATTGGCCTGATTGGCAAGTATCCACACTTCAAACTCCGCCCCTGCAGCAAGGTGTTTGTAATAAGAAACAGCTGTAATCTGGGCAGTCCTGTGTAATTAGGCCCGAGCCTAGGACTCCATCCCGGCGAGGGACTCATTAAAACCGCGCCCGAAACCCGGAAAATAGCAAAATCAAGTAGTAAACTCGCCCCGACATGGCAGTGAGTGGTGTCAAAAATTAGAACTCGACGAGCTCTAATTGTCACAAAAGACCCAGAGAAAAAATTACGAAAGATGACTCGGTAGCGCCACCTCAAACTTTCATTTTCATGGGGCCAATGGGAGCCCGACTCGGAAAAAAGTCAACGTAAAAATCTGAAACTCACATCAAAAAACAGAACATGTCGGGACATGACAAAAATGATATTATGGCCCCGCCCTAAAATGTACAGGAAGTCGGCCATATTGGATCAAACCCGTGAACGACAAAAGTGCACACCCTCGCATTTAGGACATTTTCTCGCACAGTTTTCATCACAAACACTTCAAATTTGGCCAAATCCCACTAAACCCATGTGTGATTAAAGATTATCAATTACATTTTGATTATGACTTTGGGTGTGGTCAGGGTGAATTTTCAACAAAATTGCAATTTTTGGAATATTTCAAAAAAATATTTCTCTTTCACACATTTTTTGTTGGGAAAACGCTAATACAGCGTTTATGCACATTTGTGAGCTGAACGCAATGATATGCAAATCAAGGCACTCTCTCACAAAATGGCTCTCTAGCGCCCTCTTCAAATTTCAGTTTCAAAAATTCGTAGAAGACAATCGATTTGTCGTGGATGTGTGAAAAATTTCACAGAGGCCTTATTTGTGATGGGGCACAATGTGAGAAAGTCACATGACTGTAGCTGTTATGGTTTAGGAGAAAAATAATGGGTGGAAATTTTTTTTCCATTATTATTATTATACTTACGACTTTGAAGTCATTTTTGACCCCCTGAACGTTATCGAAAACTCGTTTGGCAAAAAATTTATTATTTTGATGTTCAAAAAAATTTACGTATCAAAATGACTCAATAGCGCCACCTCAAAAATCAAAATACATTACGTCAATGAGAGACCTTTTTTATCGTAGACAAATGGAATTTGGTACAAACATAGAACATGTCAAGACAAGTAAAACATTATATTATGACCCCACCCTAAACAATACAGGAAGTCGGCCTTTGTGGGCGGAACCCCATTTTTTCAAAATTTTACTTTTCACATTTGGATTTTTTGCGCCTTGTATTTTCATTCAAGAAACTTGCAAATTGGTCAAAATGAACTAGACCCATGTGGAATTATAGGGAACTGTCTTGGATTTTTCTACATCATAAAATGTGGGTGTGGCCACCAATCAAAGAAAAAAACAATATTTTGAAGTGTTAAAGTGAGCATAACTCACACATGCAGTATCCTATTTCCCGGCATTAATATACATTTTGTTTAAAATCTTGATCTACACGAAATGATATACAATTTACATATGTCAGAATTTTTTTTTGCTCCACATTGCCCCCTTGAACTTTTGAATTGGACAAAAAAAATGACTTTGACGTAAACATTTGAAATTGGGCATGGACATTTGGCTTGGCAAACTGAACAAAAAAGTCAATGAGAACATACCTCTATTTGCAACCATGTTACCGTGGTAACATAATAAATGTGTCATTGAAATGAATGGGGTTCAGAGTACTGCACTTTGTAATTTGTGATGTAGACTAAATAGATGCTCTACACTCATCAAACTATGGCCTAAAATTCAAGATTGGCAAAAAATGTGGTATTTTGATGTTCAAAAAAATTAACGTATCAAAATGACTCAATAGCGCCACCTCATGATTTGAAATACATTACGTCAATGAGAGACCTTTTTCATCGTAGACAAATGAGATTTGGTACAAACATAGAACATGTCAAGACAAGTAAAAAAATGTATTATGACCCCACCCTACACCCTACAGGAAGTCGGCCATTGTGGGCGGAACCTCATTTTTTCAAAATTTGACCTCTCACATTTAAATTTTTTGCGCCTTGGATTTTCATTCAAGAAAGTTGCAAATTGGCCAAAATGAACTAGACCCATGTGGGATTATAAGATACTCTCTTTTTTATTTTAAGTTTTAAAATGTGGGTGTGGCCAGCCTGCAAATAAAAAAGCAATATTTTGAACTATTAAATTGCACGTAACTCACACATGCAGTGTCCTATTTCCCGGCATTAATATACATTTTGTTTACAATATTGATCAGCACCAAATGATATACAATTTACATGTGTCAGAATCTTTTTGGCTCCACAGCGCCCCCTTGAACCTTTGAATTGGACCAAAAAAATGACTTTGACATTTGAAATGTGGCAGGGACATTTGGCTTGGCAAACTGAACAAAAAAGTCAATGAGAACATACCTCTATTTTCAACTATGTTGCCGTGGTAACATAATAAATGTGCCATTGAAATTAGTGGGGTTCAGAGTACTGCACTTTGTTGTACACTAAATAGATGCTCTACACTCACCAAACTATGGCCTAAAATTCAAGATTAGCAAAAAAAATGTGTATTTTGATGTTCAAAAAAATTTATGTTTCAAAATGACTCAATAGCGCCACCTCAAAATTTGAAATACATTACGGCAATGAGAGATCTTTTTCATCGTAGACAAATGAAATTTGGTACAACCATAGAACATGTCAAGACAAGTAAAAAAATATATTATGACCCCACCCTAAACACTACAGGAAGTCGGCCATTTTTCCAAAATTTTACCTCTCACATTTGAATTTTTCGTGCCTTGGATTTTCATTTAAGAAACTTACAAATTGGTAAAAATGAACTAGACCCATGTGGGATTATAGGGAACTCTCTTGGATTTTACTAAATCATAAAATGTGGGTGTGGCCAGCCTGCAAAGAAAAAAGATGTTTTTTGAAGTTTTAAATGGCCCGTAACTCAAACATGCAGTGTCCTAATTCCCGGCATTAATATACGTTTTGCTCAAAATCTTTGTCTGAGTGCATAGACATGCAATTCACATATGTCAAATATTACATTGCTCCACAGAGCCCCCTTGAAATTTTTAAATGACACATAAAAAAATTACTTTGTCACAAACATTTTTCATTTGGCATGGACATCCCTATTCCAATACTGAACAAAAAAGTCTATAACACCATACCTCTATTTTAAAAGGTGTTGCCATGGCAACGTCTGATATTTTTCATTGAAACACATAGGTTTTGTTTAACTGAAATGAGAAATTATTACTTTGTCATAGACCATTGAAATTTGGTACACATTTTCCTCTCATCATACTGAACAAAAAAGCCAATGAAGACATGCCTCTATTTGCAACCGTTCAGGCATGACAATGTCATAAATGGTCTCTTTGGAATGAATGGAGTAGTATTACTCAGTCGCTGATTTTGGGGGGAGGGGCGATGTAAGCGGGAATGAAAGGCAGGATCTCCGCGGTGGCGTGTATCCCGCGGTCGCAAGGGGTGGCGAGGGCCTTTATCACTGCTTGCAGTTTTAATTACATTTAAACTGGTGTAAAGCAGCAGAGCAAACATGGCAGGTGGAGTGGGAAGTAAGAGATCTGTTTATACTAATTCATGTCCCACAATCATTACATACACTGTAATATACGTCAATAAATGCAGCTTTTAGTGAAAAATGAGCTTGAAAAAAGACAATATGATGAATCAGCTGCAGTTTTCTTACAAAATAAAATAACTAAAGTAATAATAGCCTACATATTTTACTTCTGTGAAAACATGACCCACCCGCAATAAATAGACCCGCGGGTTAGAGGTCAGCACACATCTCCAGTGGGGGTACACATATAAGACACTAAATTAACATGCGACATGAGCTCCCCCACAGCTCCTCCAAACAAAACTCTCTGGCACCGCCCCTGTTTCTGAACTGTGCATTTGTATTTCTTTTAAAGTCATTAAGCTTTGGATTCATCACTTTAAAAGGAGCTTTGGCTAAAATGTCAACATCTTTTAGTTTGTGGTCAGATGTGCCAACGGTCCACGGTAGTGTTAAAATAAGCACCAAAACATTCTGATTTTATACACTGCCTGGCAAAAAAAAAAAGTTGCCACCAAAGAAAAAGAACACTAATATTTGGTTGGACCACCTTTAGCTTTGATTACGGCACATATTCGCTGTGGCATTGTTTTGATAAGCTTCTGTAATGTCACAAGATTTATTTCCATCCAATGTTGCATACATTTTTCACCAAGATGTTGCATTGAGTCTGGTAGAGTCTGACCGCTGCACAAAGCCTTCTCCAGCACATCCCAAAGATTCTCAAAGGTCTGGATAATCCATGTGTGAAAATGATGTCTCATGCTCTCTGAACAACTCTTTCACAATTTGAGCCCGATGAATCCTGGCATTGTCATCTTGGAATATGCCCGCTCCAGCAGGGAAGAAAAAAATCCCTTGATCATTCAGCATATTCAGGTGTCAGCTGACCTCATTCTTTCAGCACAGACTGTTGCTGAACCTAGACCTGACCAACTGCAGGAGGCTCGTGCCTATTTTCTTAGTTAAATCCAGGTGGTGACTTTTTTTTCTTTTTTGGCTAGGCAGTGTATCATTGAGTTACTTTTGACTGCATCTCCAGGACTCGTGATCACAAATGTGTCGACTGTCTCCGTGTGTCTCAGAAGGATCAGAGCATATGGAGCAGAGACTGACTTCAAAACCCTCCAAACTCCCCCACAGCTGCAGACCACGCCCAGAGTCTAACATGAGAGCAGGCCTGAGCACATGTCTACACCTGCTGTTTACACCTGCTGCATGGAGACTCACACTCTGGACATATGATGAGGCATAGTCCTGTATACTACTACAACTAGGACAAATTTATTTTTAAAGCACATTTACAAACAGCCATCACCTCCCCAAAGTGTTATGCAAGGTCAATTATGGCACAGCTAATTAATGATAAATGGAGCGGCAGTAGCTCAGTTGGTTAAATAAAATAAAATAAGAAAATAAGAATATAAAATAATATAAAACTTAGAAACAGTGACAGGTCGAGGATGGAAGTCCAGCTCTTTCAGAACAGACTTAAAATGAGCCAGAAAGTTCCAATCAGCAGGAGCGCGATACTGAAAAAAAATGCTTTCAGTCAGGCTTAGGGTAAAGACTGACCAATGGTGGAAGAAGTACTCACTTTTGTTACTTAAGTAAAAGTACAACTACTGGAGGAAAAAAAATATATAAAAATCAAGTAAAAGTAAAAGTATCACATGAAAAAATCTACTTAGGTAAAAGATTTGAAGTACCAGTTTAAAAATGTACTTAAAGAGTAAATATTAAAAGTATTTTGTGCATTTTTTGAGGTCTTATAAGGCTTCAGCTGTACTGATTTTGAGCTTTTGTGCTGGTTTGTCTGTGTAATCCATTCGTCCAGGTCTGAGCCTTCACTCCTACAACTTTTTGTCCATTTGACAGATTTTTTTCTTTTACTATTTTCAACAGACTCAACTGAGTCGATCATTTTTTCATTTTTATTTTTCATATTTTTGTTGTTTGTTGTTAAAAATAAACCCTCAGCCTTTTTAGCAGGTCTCTCAGAATAATAAAAATACTTTTACTTTTCAGCCCAGTTCATAAATGTAATAGAGTAGAAAGTACAGATCCTGCTCTCAAATGTACTGAAGTAAAAGTAAAAAGTACACATTGTAAAATGTACTCAAGTATAGATAACTAAAATGTATATTTAAGTATAGCACTCTACTACTTGTACTTTGTTACTTTCCACCACTGCTGCTACATGTACTATGGAGCTCAATAGCGCCCCCCTGGTTCCAGAAGCACATTTCTCATTCATTGTTTGTCATAGGCTGTGTCTCAATTCGCCAAATGCACCCTTCAAGGGTCCTTACGAAGTACTCTTCAAAAGTGTAGTTTCAAGGTTCCGGTCGAGAATCTGCCCTCCTCAGTGTCGTCTCCATCTTGCTGAAGTGGGACAGGCCCACACCATGGACCGCACTTCCACCGCTGTCTTTGAGCGTACGATACGTACATTACGTACGTTATTTTTAATGATTTATTATTTAATAGAAAAAAAGTCAAGATGTCGTCGTCACAGCCGTTTCTTTCTGTTTAGATTGAATATCAATAGGCAAATATAACGTTCGAGGTGATTTTTTTACTCAATTGTAGCTACTTCATAACTTAAACAAAATATACCTTGTGAAAACGTGATAACAGAGACCGAGGTAACAATATCATTTCTACATTCATAGTCTATAAACCAGAGACACTGATTAGTTGTACATAAAGTGGGATATTGCAGTTTAACAATTTGGTATTTTGGCCAGTGGCTACACCACTTTAATACAGTAGAGGGCACTGTTTCCCTTCTGTGCCGTGCCAGTTCTTTCCATCTGATTATTATAAGGTATTTTCGAGCAGTGCAGCGCTACATCAAGCTAGTGTCTTGATTTACTAACATGAAGGTAAATGACACGTGCCCACGAGGGGTGCAGACCTATGAAATGTACCGGAACTCATGAAGATTTTGTGCACGTCTCAGGACTCTCTTCTGTCCTTTCCGGAGAGTCCGTTGCTTCATTGTTCACATTACCTGTGTGGATCATTAAACTCTTCTGACTTTGTGTTTCTCTTGGTCTTTGACACAATAGAAACGAACATTCTTACATTATTCTTATTGCAGTAATATTTTTTTATGATAATAATGTCTCTTATTGTGTAGCAATAACTGCACATTCCTTTATTCCATGTAACTCCTTTTTAATCATCAAACACACTGTACAGATCTTTATTCAGAACAGTTTCATGTCACACTGTTGTAGATGAGGTAAACCAGTATGAACATTTGAACGTGTATTGTGCAACGGACTCCATTTTCTTCTCTTTTTTGCGTAGGCGTGGTGCATGACGGGATATAGAAGTGCGTGAAGTGTGCACGGATGCAGGCTTCGGATACATCCGATCTCCATGGAAACGGTGCAAAGGGAAGGGCAGGTTTGTCGGCCGCATTCAGTAGGGTGGGTTGAAATGGGACAGCCCTTGTCGCGCCGGAAATTGCGTCACTGCCCTTCGGACCGCCCTTCCAATGGTGATTCTAAGGCCAGGTGGGCGAATTGGGACACAGCCATAGACTTTCCTCCACCATGTCTTTGAACTCCCAAAGTCTATGTGAAAAATTAATGGAGCGGGCAGTCACTGTTGTTGTGTCCTTGGGCAAGACACATGGTGGTTGGAGAGGTTATTGATCCATATTGGCAGCCACACTAGTATTGGTATTATTCCCACTACTGTTGAAACATTGCAGTAATATTACACTGGAGGTTTACTACATGTATGTCTATGGAGGAATGGTGACATAGTGCACACATTAGCAAACACTGACAAAAAAGTCTTAAGATGATCTGAAAAGTCAAAAAATGGAGCCTGTTTTTAAAAGAAGCATTTATGGGCCTGTTGAGGTCTGTCAACAAAAAGTGAGAGTGACTAAGTGAAAAACTGATGGCTAATGCTAATGCTAATGATAACTAGCTTGTGACTATAATGTTGTTTGGGAGAAACTTAACAGCACAAATCAGCTCACCTGTTGTAGTTCAGATAAGTCTAACTTGAGTGACAGAGATTCAGACAGAGCAGTGCCTACAGTTAGCTCACACACCCCCTCAAGGAATGCTGATCACGTCATCTGAAAGGTATCAATTTGGAAGTTAATTAATGTTGTACTTCTACAACAGCTACTTCGTGCTAACCTTTAGAAATATCTGACTTCTGTTCAGATAAATGTGCCGCTGACCCAAACTAAAAATAGTGTTAAGTGGAATCTGAACCTTGTCTCATCTCACTGGGAGAACAATTTTTCCACAGGTCACAGTAAACTCTTCAGCTCAAGCAGAAGATGTTTAGACTACAACAGTCTCAGAGCAACAACTGATTGTGGACTCAGCTCTGTGACCATCTCAAGATCTGCACTGGGCCCTCAGGTGGGCGGGGCCACTTTTACCAACTATACTATACACTATACAGAATGATGATAAATGAGGACAGGACTGTTCGTTTGGATGAGTTTTTTTTTTTTTTTTTTTACTTGAAAACTACCACTTCATGACATCACAAGGTGCAACAGAGCATTTTGAGCTTTGGAGATATCGACCGACTAATAATAAAGAGTTACTTAAACATGTGTGAATGAAACAAAACACAACTCCAGGTCTGTTTTTGAGGCGGAAGCAGCATTAGAACATGGACTAAAGCCGCAAGAGTCCATTTTATGTGATATAGGAGCTTTAAAGCTGGGTATGTGGGCAAACATGAGGATAAGATGATTATGGTGTGACCTCTTCATGTCTGATAAAATCAACTCAGTGGATCCTAGACTAAGCCAAGCCTAAAGATGGACTAAACCAGGACTTAACTGGGACTAATCTAGGTTTGAAATGGACCAAAAGATGAAGGTATATTTTATCTCCAGATGTTGAGGGAGCTTTGGTCAGGACAAACTGATGGATTCTGCTCACTGTTTTTGCAGAAATCTGTGATGTTTTCTGTGATATTCTCTTCCTTTCTTTTTTCCTTGCACATGGCCATATTTGTTTTGAAATGCACGTCTCTGATTGGCCATCATGTTGTACTAGGCAACAGTGAAATACAAGAGAAAGTAAGACTAAAACATGGCTCAACTGTATTCCTCTGCACTTAAAATATTGATCAAATTCAGAGTCTGTTTTATTAAGATTTTGAAGGCTTTTTTTGGGTTTCTCCCAAAAGGGTACATTACAAACTCATTTTAGGCAGGTTAAATAATGCCATGGAGGAGTACTGTCTTTGCCCTTAGAACCTCATCCTCACCCTGTCAGTTTGAATTACTTGAGTAACAGCCACAGCCACATCAAATCAGTAACATCTGCAGCTTTTTACCATCTAAAACATAGCAAAAAAAAAAACGAGACTTAGAGTGACTTATCCATGCATTTGTCTCCAGTAGGTTAGACGACTGTAACAGCCTGATCACTGGCCTCTCCAAACGAGCCTTAAGACAGAACAGTACCTCCAGAACACTGCTGCTCGGGTCCTGACTCGAACCAGAAAGTACGAGCACATGCATCATGCCACATGAACCATCTCACACTCTGAGGACTTCAGGGACAGGCCTCCTGTTGGTGCCCAGAGTCAGGACTGAACATGAGGAATCAGTGTTTCAGTTTTTTGCAGCTAAAACCTGGAACATTCTTCGTGAAGATGTGAGACAGGCCTCTTCTTTGACAATGTTTAAATCCAGGCTCGAGCAGTTCTTTTTAGCTGTGCATATGAATGAAAGGTTTTTATTCTGTGCTTTTCTGTTTTAATGTTAATTTTATGATGATTATTTGTGATTATTTATCTTGTGATTTGTGTGATTTTAATGTCTTTCTTTTTCTGTAAAGCACTTTGAATTATTTTGTGTACGAATTGTGCTATACAAATAAACTTGCCTTGCCTTAGTAATAATATTCATATCCTAGTGTAGACCAATTTAGACCAGACCTGGTTTCGATCTGGTTGTTCAGGGAAAGCCAATTTTTTTGTTTTTCTTTAGTTCAGCGGGTCACTTCATATGGGTATAGACCATGAGTTCAGTTGGAATAGTGCAATGTTTTTCAAACTGTGGTACTTTAACAGCTCTTCAATTTGTGGCTTTGCCTATAGAGTTAATAAAATAATAATAATAATAATAATTATACATCAAACTGCTCTGAACAGTTTCTTGACTTTCTAGACTTTGTTTAGCCCTCGTTTGGACCTGGAATAGTCCTGTTATAGGCCTGGTTTAGATCTGGTGGTACTCGGAAAGCCAAACATTTTCTCTGGATAGCTGGTGCAAGGGGATGAGAGTAAAATGCATTACTAGATTCCTTGTCTCTATGTTATTGTCTTGTTTGTCTCACGACCATGGAGACAGTAGTTTAAACCCAAACACTAACGCTCCTCTTGTGTCTTATCCCATAGAGAGATACAGTATCAGCCCAGACCTCGGTCTGTCTAAACCCACAGTTTCCATAGCTGTAAGTGCATGGCCTTATCTCACACTCAAGCTAAACTTAGAGAGCGCTAGGAATAACCCCGCCTCCTGCATGCGCCGCCGTGGGAACCAATCAATATTTAATGACAAGCTATTTTCTGAACCATGACTCAAGAGAATGGGAGAGCAAAGAGTTCAGTTCAGTATCGAAAATCAATGCAAATCAATGTTAAAACTAGTATTGAAACCAGACACACGTTTGAGCAGGAATCGATACTAAAAAAGTCCCATTCACAGGACAGAAATGAACCTTTCCTGAATCTGTTTATAATGAGGTTGAGCTGCATCTTTCACATAGACCAGTATACACCCATAGACCACTATGAACCTACTGGACACTGAGGGATCATATATAAGACATGGGAATAGAACACAAACTACAACATTTAATGTGGAAAATCACAGTATACTGAGGTATCAGAATCAGTATTGAGTCTATTTCTTAGTATCAAAATCAAGTTTGAAATTATGGTATATATGTATAAATAAATAAATAAACATAGCTAACCTGCTAGCTGCTGCATTCCAAATAGGAAGTGATCATGGGTGCACTTTCAGCTCCATCGACTCTGACTCCAATTAATAAAAGCCAAAGTGAAATCTGTCAACTGGACAAAATGTTTTCGATTGAAGACATTTGGCTGCTTGTCCAAGTCATTTCTTCAGTTCTGGTCAGATTACTGCTGGACACTGCAAAAACCAGGATGATGGTATTTTTATTTTAACCAAAATGATGAGTCTGACAGCAGCATTTACAGAGAGAGGGGTGATGGTTTTTCAGTGTAAAGTGAACTGGATTCGATGGTACTCACCTCCATGCTCACTCCATGATCACTTCCTATTTAGAACGTGGCAGTTAGCAGGTTAGCTATGTGCATTTATATAGAGTCTATGATCCCAGCTCAGATTTGTTTGGTTTGCTTCATTACATTCTCATCCCATTTTAGCTCCTAAAATATCTCCATAAAAACACTGAAGAAACACATTCCACAGTTTCTTTAAAAAAAAGTTTGCCCTGTTTTCTCATCCTTTCCCTCCAAAAGTCGTCCATCCGTCTAGAATTCCATGATGTCATAGTTTCAGATGGAGGGCAGGGGTCCATAGATTTCCTGTTTTTTTTTTTTTTTGTTTTTTTTTAAATCTCCAAACTTCTGATCCAAAAAATGTTGAATCTTCTTGTTGTTAGTTTGGGATCGGCTCCATAAACTTGTCAAGTCCTTTCAACTGACAACACTCATGTCTTTGGGTTGGATAATAGCTCCACTTTTTGTGAAAATATATTGTGAAAATATAATTATACTTTTATTTATTTACAATAACAGAGGAGACGATGGACTTTGTGTTTTTATTTCAACTGGATAGGCCCAGTGTTTACAGCAATATTAACCTTAAACCAGGTCAAAACATATGTATCTGACAGCTACACAGAGAACTCCACCTGAGAATTCTGACCTGTGTTCTGCTCTGCTTTAAATGATCAATACTTTGCAGTAACATCACATTGAGGGTTTTATATGTACATGTTTGTCTATGGTGGAATGTTCAGCAGTTACCATGGAGACACAATTCACACATTAGCAAACACTGCTGACACTGCAGTCCGAGCGTTCATGGTCCTGTTTAGGAGTTTGATTTTATACAAAAAGGTGAAAGTGACTCACTGAAAAACTGTTGGCTAGTGCTAATGCTAATGCTAGCTAGCGTGTGACTGCAATGTTATTTGAGAGGGACTTGTTTAACAGCACAAATCAGCTCACCTTTTGTAGTTCCAGCTAAATCAGCTCTTTCTGGTGAGATTGTGTTGAAATAAAGATCAGATTAAAGTCTAAAAAAGCTTCAGACAGAGCAGTGCCTACAGTTAGCTTCACAGTCCCAGAGAATGTTGATGACATCAGCTGCAAAGTGTCAATAGGGATTCTCTTTGATGTCACATGGACGCGGCCTGTTGAATGACATTGTTGTAGTGTTGTATTGTTCTGTACTGGCCCCGCTGCAGTTCACATGCCCCTGTGTTTTTAATGAAGGCTCAGAGGAAGAGGAAGGAGGAGGAAGGAGGAGGGAGGAGGAAAGACAGAGGAAGGAGGTGCAGAGCTGATAGTCCAGAGTCTGAGGTCTGTATGGAGGCACCTTTTCCACCTCAGGACTGTGCAAACGTGTAAAGGCCGTGCACAGAATAGTGTGGATGAATGGGAAAGAGGAAGGAAAGGCTAATGCTAATGCTAATCCACAGGGTCAGAGAGTTCAAAGCAGTGGGTCTAGAAGCCATGCTACTGCTATAGGCTTACAGATGGCTTACAGAGCAGAAGATTGTGAAGGCTACAGGCGTAACAAGTATCCATTTAGCAAAGGGGTGGAAAAGGCTAAAGCTAAGTACAATATACATCTGGAGCAGCATTTCTCCACTAACAACTCTGCTTCAGTCTGGAGAGAGCTTAGGTATATCACCAACTACAGGCCCAAAGCCCCTCCCACTGTGGACAAGAAACAATTAGCAGAAAAGTTAAATAGCTTTTATGCGAAGTTCGAGGTCTCACACCCCTCCTCCTCCTCCCTCACCATCATGGACATCACAGCCAAACCCATCTCGGACCCCTCCTCCTCCCCCACTGCCCTCACAGTTTTGGAGCAGGACGTGACTAAGCTTTTCAAAAGGCAAAACTCTCGTAAGGCCTCGGGCCCGGACGGTGTCTCTCCTTCCACCCTTAGATACTGTGCTGAGGAACTGGCTCCTGTCTTCACGGACATCTTTAACACTTCCCTGGAGTCATGTCACGTCCCAGACTGCTTCAAGCTATCCACCATTGTCCCCGTCCCCAAGAAGCCCAGGATCACTGGACTTAATGACTACAGACCTGTGGCACTGACGTCCGTAGTCATGAAGTCATTTGAGCGCCTGGTCCTGCACCACCTCAAGTCCTTCACCTCCCCCCTCCTGGACCCTCTGCAGTTTGCCTACAGAGCCAATCGGTCTGTAGACGACACCATTAGCCTGGCCCTTCACTTCATCCTCCAGCATCTGAACTCCCCGGGAACCTACGCCAGGATCCGTTTGTGGACTTCAGGTCTGCGTTCAACACCATCCTCTCTGCTCTGCTCCAGGACAAGCTCGCTCAGCTCAACGTGCCTGACTCCACCTGCAGGTGGATCACTGACTTCCTGACAGACCGGAGGCAGCGTGTGCGACTGGGGAAGAATGTCTCGGACGCTCGGATTATCAGCATTGGATCTCCACAGGGCTGTGTACTTTCTCCCCTGCTCTTCTCCCTGTGCACCAACTGCTGCCCCTCCAGCCACGACACTGTCGAACGAACTGATTAAGTTTGCGGACCCTCATTGGACTTATCTCGGACGGCGATGAGTCTGCCTACAGGAGGGAGGTGGACCAGCTTGTATCCTGATGCAGCAGCAACAACCTGGAGCTTAACACCCAGAAGACAGTGGAGATGATTGTAGACTTTAAGAAAGTCACAGCCCCCCTGTCTCCCCTCACCCTGACGGACTCCGCCATCACCACTGTGGACTCTTTCCGCTTCTTGGGCACCTGCATCACTCGGGATCTCAAGTGGAAGCTGACCATCAGCTCCCTCATCAAGAAAGCCCAGCAGAGGATGTACTTCCTGCAGCAGCTGAGGAAAGCCAAGCTGCCAGTCCAGATTATGGTGCAGTTCTACATGGCCATCATTGAGTCCAACCTCACCTCCTCCATCACTGTGTGGTTCGCTGGGGCCACTGCAAGGGACAGACAGAGACTGCAGCGCATCGTGCACTCTGCTGTGAAGGTGTTTAGCTGTATGTCTCCAGGACTCGGGGACGAGCAGGCCGTATAGCAGCTGACACTTCTCACCCTGGACGTGGACTATTTGAGCCACTTCCCTCTGGCAGGAGGCTACATTCCATTGGGATCAGAACCTCTCGTCATAACAACAGTTTCTTCCCCTCTGCTGTTGGACTCATGAACACTTTATAATATCTCTACCACTTTATAATATCTGCACTAAACTGGACACTTTATAATACCGGTCACTTTGATAAGCCATGTTAGACTAAACCACGACTAAACCAGGTCTAAACCAGAACTAAACCAGGACTAGACTGGGACTAAACCAGATCTAACCCGGGACTAAACCAGAACTAAACTGGGTCTAAACCAGAACTAAACCAGGACTAAACCGGATCTAAACCAGGACTAAACTGGATCTAAACCAGGACTAAACCAAGTCTAAACCAGAACTAGACCAGGACTAAACTGGGTCTAAACCGGGACTGAACCAGGACTAAACCGGGTCTAATTCAGGGCTAAACCAGGACTTAACTGGGTCTAAACTGGGACTGAACCGGGATTAAACCAGGTCTAATCCAGGGCTAAACCGGGACTAAACCGGGACTAAACCGGGACTAAACCGGGACTAAATCAAACCGCGGTGTGACAGATCATATTATAATACATTATTTGGCAAAACTGGAACAATTTCGCAAAAATAGTGATATTCCATATTCATTATATTCACAAAAATTATGTTTGTCTCCAAGGAGATGTTGTTGTTGTTGTTGTTTTACTTGTTGTAATGTTCCAGAACATGGCATTAAACCTATCTATCTCCACAGAGACAAGCAGGGCACAAGGCCAAGTTACAGGTCAGATCTGTGGAAAGGTGCCCCCGCTCACTGTACAAATGTATATGTGGGTTTTTTTTGTTTGTTTTTTTAGATGCAGTTATTACTGAACAATCATCAAACCTGAAAAGTTACATAGTGAGTCTTTAAGTTTAAGATGAAAATATACTTGAATTGACCCATCCTTCAGAGTTACTGGTTTTACCCTGGTCTAGATGATGTGTTGCTATAGTAATTGGATCTAAACTTATGAAGTCCATTATTGTCCTTATAAATATAATTAGCTGTAATTTCTCTGTTTGTATAAAATGTGGAGTCTGCTCTCAGTCCTAGATCTTAGAGACTTCAGAGACATTTCAAAGGCATATTTGGCATAGCTCATATTCTGTGGACCTCTCAGTGTATGTCCAGGAGAGTCCCGGTCACTTTGTGAGTTCAGCTTTAGATAATATGGTCTGACATGATGGTCCCTCAAGAGCTGAGGTGCCAAATATATCTGCTCCTTCACATTTCAGGAGTGTCCCACAGCGTTTGCATACCTCACGTTCACACATATTATCAGTAGCATTAAAGTGGAGGTTAGGTTTCACTACAACATATTTACATCATTATATTAAAGATTTTATTACAAACCTTGCCTATTTTTTCTAGTTTATAATTTGACTTCTTGGTTGGACATGTTACTTAGCAAACATAGCATAAATAACCAAGCCAAAACTTGTCTAATTTATACAATAGAAAGAGGGGGCACAGTTTTTCAATGTAAAGTGAATTGGAGCCAGATTCAATGGAACCGGAAGTGCAGCCCATGATCATTTCCTATTTGGAATACGTTGGCTAGCAGGTCCATTTATATATACAGTCTATAAGTTAAACTGTCTTCTATAAGTTAAACTGTCTTGTGCATACGTTGTCTCTGCTGGATGGAGTTTTTCCATGTTGATGGCAGAGGCAGAGGGATACAGTTTTACAACTTAGCGCTACTTCCTGTATTTTTTTTTGCTTTTCTTCTTTTTTCCACAAATTGCCACTAAACTGATTTAAAAAAATTGATAAATATTTACCACATATACCATCCCACCAAACCAAGTCATTATTTGGAAACCCTGACATATGCACTGGGCCATTCAAACTTGACATCTTTACAGTATGGCCGTATGAAGCTGCATAACTGTAAGAAATACTCATCCTGTATTCTCAGTAGATGGGGCGACAGTGGCTCAGTTAGTAGAGTGTTTGTCCACTGAACTGAATGTTGGCAGTTCAGATCCCACTCTAGACATAAACATCACTGGTCAAGTGGTTAGATCCACTGACCCAAAGGTTGGCTTTGTGATTCCAACTCCCACAGATAAATACTGTTGTTGTGTCCTTGGGCAATAACCTCCCTCCCAGTGTTTGTGTACACTGGTTTATGAATGAGTGAGTGGTTCCTTTCTTGATTATAGCTGTGCTTCAGATGACATCACCACATTCTATCGGCCCATCATATTTAACACAGATGGGAACAGGTAAAATGAATATAGTTCAAATGCAGGTTTCTGTTATCACACAGTAAGTTTTTGGGTCTAGTCACTAATAGAAATGATCAGGTTCAATATTTGTGAATTTACTTTTTGGAGATTTCATGGCAAAGCACAATGTAATACGAATATTAGAGGAATACTTGGAGGTACACTGCCTGGCCAAAAAAAAAGTCGCCACCTGGATTTAACTAAGCAAATAGGTTGGGGTTGCTGCAGTTGGCCAGGTCTAGGTTCAGCAACAGTCTATGCTCAAAGAATGAGGTCAGCTGACTATCTGAATATACTGAATGACCAGGTTATTCCATCAATGATTTTTTTCTTCCCTGATGGCACGGGCATATTCCAAGATGACAATGCCAGGATTCATCGGGCTCAAATTTTGAAGCAGTGGTTCAGGAGCATGAGACATCATTTTCACACATGGATTGCCCACCACAGAGTCCAGACCTTAAGCCCATTGAGAATCTTTGGGATGTGCTGGAGAAGGCTTTGTGCAGAGGTCAGATTCTACCATCATCAATGCAACATCTTGGTGAAAAATTTATGCAACACTGGATGGAAATAAATCTTGTGACATTGCAGAAGCTTTTTTGGCCAGGCAGTGTATTTATCTGTCTGGATCCATCGTTTCAGTGGCCTATAGTCCTGTTTAATGTGTCTGACCCATCCCTCTCCTCTGTCTCTCCTCTCAGCAGTTTGGCTTTGGCTTGTTCAGCTCTAAACCTGCAGATACAGCGCACTACAGGGACGGAATCATGATGAACTGCTGTCCTCCACAGACCTGAAAGCACTGAGCCTGAAGGAGGAACAGAACACAGCACATCAGTGGAGCAGGGGAGCATTAAGAGAAACGGCCTCTGATGACCTGAGGACCGATATACGGCTCTCACAATGGCCTGTGTTCACGGTCCAGAATGTGATGATGTCATAGTTTCAAATGGAGGGTGGGGCTATTTAACTCTATGGGAGATTTACTGTTACTGTTACTGTAAAAATCTCAAAACTCTTGATCCACAGATGCAGAACCTGATTGTATGTGTTTGGGATTGGCTCTACAAATTTCATATGGCTTAAAGTCCAACTGATAATAATCATGTTTTATAATGAGCTCACTTTTGTTGATTTACACTGATAGAAAACACAACAGACTTTGTGCCAGTGTTTGTTTCATATGGGTAGACCCCAAAATTACACAGATATTAACCATAAACCAGTTCAGCGCATCTGCAATCTGTTAATGCTGGTCCCATATAATGCTAGACTATGATGACATTATTTACACATCTGATACAACTTAAACCACAGACTGTATAAAGAAATGGACTGAGAGAGTGTGACGTCACCCACAGCGTTTCAGCTCCAAATGAAGCTCATTGAGGCTCGCAGTTATAGGGGCCAATTTGGAGCCCAGTTGCTTATTAGAGTTCAAACTATGAGTATCATAGAAACCAAAGAGTCAATCTAGAGCAAGGCTGTTAAAGCTAACACTCCTTCACGCCCACACTGCTGGTTTAGCACTGAGCGGGCGCTTAGCAACATTCAAATCTGTTGCTAACGCTAGTGGGAGTGACCTTGGGAAAAGACGGCGCCTGATTTGTGTGTTATTAATGTTTGATACAAACATTTTAAGACCAAAATGACGAGTCTGACAGCAGCAGTTACAGAGAGAGGGACCACAGTTTTTCAATAGAAAGTGAATTGGAGCCAGAATTGATGGAGCTGGAAGTGCGCCCATGCTCACTTCGTGTTTGGAACGCGGTGGCAAGCAGGTTCGCTATGTCCCTTTATATATTCTATGGTTTATGAATAGGAGTGTGGCACAGTGTCATAAAAAACAAAACTTGAAATCAGCAATGAAGGAGCTGATTGGACACGGAAGTGACATCACCTCTTAATAATCCAATAGGATTGATAAAATTTTAATGTCACATGAACGCAAACGTATGGATTTTGCTTCCTGTAATCTGTGACATTTTGAGGCATTTTTTCCCATTGTCTCGTGTCTTGTTTATCTCACAGTGTTGGTGAGCTCAGTCAATCGGGACGTGCTGTTTTTTTTCTCGTGTCCTTGTCTCTGTCTCTGTTCAGTGTAAATGCTGTGGAGCAGATGTGAGTGTTTCCTCTTCAGACTGTGTATCTGTGCAGTCATCACAGAGACATGTGAAGGACGTGATCTCAGCTTCATGGAAACGGGAGCGTCATGAGTTCTGCATTAGTCATCAGTACAGTAGGGAGGGCTGCTGTAACACACTGCAATAGTTTGACATTCTGGCTTTTTTTTTTTTTTAAGCCAGATGCCATTCCTGTTGCAAAAATGTGGGATGATATAGATGTTAACCAACACAAAACATGCTATTGTTACACCTATTTTGAGACATTTTTCACTAGCCTACAGGTTGGCTATGCATCACCTGCTTGTCTCCATGGAGATAGTGCTTTGAGTTGAATGGATAACCCCCTTGTCCCATTCAAATCTGTGAAAAGCCACCAATTTGAAAGAAAAGCAACAGTGGCTCAATTGGTGGAGTGTTTGTCCACAGACCCACAGGCTGGCGGTGCGATTCCAGCTCCCACAGATGAATGCTGTCATTGTGTTCTTGGGCAAGACACTTAACCCACCTCACCCCCAGTGTCTGCGTACACTGGTGTATGAATGTTTTGGTTCCTTGATGTAAAGTGCTTTGAGCCTTGAAGGTGGAAAAGTGTTTGATAGAACCAAGATGACTGCCTGATATTCATGAATAAAAAATGTGTTTGCTCAAAGGTATCTTAAAAGCGTACCATCTGACTGTGCAGACTCGCCTCTCCGCAGATCTGACCTGTTGCTGATCCTGGTGCTGTCACTTGCTTGTCACCATGGAGATAGATAAGTTTGATGCCATACTGTGGAACAAGAGGCAATGCAGTAACATGTCCATGCAGAGAAGGGGATGGACCCTGTTCTACCTCGACTCTCTGTTTAAGATTACACTTAAGTCTTTAAGTCGTTCTAAAACATTTTTGTCTGTATAAAATCAGCAGTACTTTAAGACAAACTGACGTTAACCCTGGATGGTGCTTTGGTCCATTGCTAGTTTGTTTTATTAAGTTAGAACATCTATTGGGTTAAAGGTCCTATATTAGGCAACACTGACTCTCATGAGCTTTAAGCCAAGTTATAATATTTTTATCTCCTCAAAAACAGACCTGGAGTTGTGTTTTGTTTCATTCACACATGTTTGAGTAACACTTTATTATTAGTCTGTCTACATCTCCAAAGGTCAAAATGCTCTGTTCCACTTTGTGATGTCATGAAGTGGTAGTTTTCAAGTTAACAGAGATTGGCAAATCCAGGTCTGAAATAATCCAAATGATTCTAGTGAAGGTGTATGGAGTTTAAAAACACAGTGGAACACTTCCTGTATTATGACATCACAAGGTGGAACAGAGTATTTTCTATTTGAGAGAAGAGCTCAGCTTAAATATGCAGAGTTTGTGTGTTAAACATGTGTGAATGAAACAACCTCAGGTCTGGTTGTGATGAGGAAACAACACTACAGAGATCAGAACATAATGCATAATATGGGCCCTTTAAATTTGTGTAATATGGGCCAAATTGGCCCATTTAAAAAATATATATATATGTTATGTGAAATCAATTTACTCAATGTCTTATTAAATAAATGACAAAATCCTGTTACATCAGTTCGAATCATTACGAGTGATTGCAGCACTACCATCAGGGCAGATTCAGACCTCCTCCCATCTCTCTAAAGGTCACTCTGCTCTGGCCCTGTCCCAGTGAAAGATGAACCAACCTCTGCCGCTCCTTTTACCCCAAACACTCTTCCTTCAGTCTGAGTCTGAAAGAGCACATTGTAACCCGGGGTCTGCCCAGTCCCCAGTCTATAACAGGAGAGAGGGAATCCGGACCAGAACTGAACCAGAACCTGAACCAGGGCAGGGCAAGATTCAGACTTTGTGAGATGTGGGCTGTTGAGAATAATTAAGCTGTGGGCTGTTGAGAATTAAGTTCATTTTTGTTGCAAATCCAGACACGCATCTCTCTGTGTTTTTTATACAGATTGATATCAATTTGTTCCATGCATCCTCTGCTGTGTCTCAAGCCCAGTCAAACGGTGATCGTCCAATCAGATCTCTTTATTTCAGTGACACATGTGACACAAAGGAGTTCATTGGTCACGCAGACTCTGTAAAGAAGTGATTAAGTGAGTGTGACGTCACCGACAGCGTTCAGGTCCAAATGAAGCTCACCGAGGCTAGTAGTTATGACGACTAATGGAATTCAGAACACGAGTATCATAGGAACCAAAGAGCCAATCAGGAGAGAGGGTGTTGAAGGTAATGCCCCTTCCCGCCCGCACCACTGGTTTGGCTTAGCAACGCTGTCAATTAAACTTGCTAACGCTAGCAGGAGTGACCTCGAGGAAAGGCACCTGATTTGTCGGTTAAACTTTATTAATACAAACATTTAAGACCAAAAACAGTCTGACAGCAGCAGTTACATAGAGAGGGGACACAGTTTTTCAGTGTAAAGTTTCTCTTAGTGACTAGACCCAATAACTCACTGTATTACAACCAGCAGTGGATGAAGTACTCAGTTTTGTTACTTAAGTAAAAGTACAGATACAGAGGTAAAAAGTTATTCATAAAAGTATCACATGAAAAAATATAAGTAAAAGTATTAAAGCACCCGTTTAAAAATGTACTTTAAGAGTAAAAAGTAAAAGTATTTCACACAAGTGTTGTTCATTTGTGAAAGTGTTAAATGCAGTGATATTGATTAAAATGATTCATATTTTGGTCACAGTAACAACATGAATTTCTGTCTTCATTTTTCTTATCAATTTTGTGTATTTATTTTTGCTTTGCTCAAAGCTTGAACTCAAAAACTTTAGTCAGGATGTTTACACAAATATAGTAAAAATAACAACTCAAATCATATGAAAAGTACTTATTACTTTTCAGTCTAGTTCAAAAATGTAGTGGAGTGGAAAGTACAGATACTGCTCTCAAATGTACTGAAGTAAAAGTAAAAAGTATCTACTGTAAAATGTACTTAAGTAAAGTACAGATACCTGAAAATTCTACTTAAGAACAGTACTTTACTACGTTTACTTAACTTCCATCGCTGTATTACAGCACAAATCTGCAAACATCAACATTATTGATTTGACCTGCTCCACCTGTATGAAATATGACTGGTCTATAGAATGTTGTCATGTTGTCTGAAACACAACAGTAGTAGTATGTGTGTAGAAGCCTACAAGAAGTGAGAACTAGACTAGAACCACAATCCCCATGATTCACTACTGTGGACCAGCAGTACAACTATATTTATTCTGAAACTACAACTTCTCCCAATGCTTTAGATAGTATTTTATCATATTAAAGCCTATTCCCTCATTTTTTTTCATTTAAAAACACTGGAGTTGCTAATCAATGTTTATTTTATTTTATTTATTTTATTGTTTGTATTTTTATTTTGTATTTATGAGTGTTAAATATGAAATAGAGAAGAAGAAAATAAGCACTACTTTTTTGCCAAGTAAAAACAAAAACAAAAAGATTTATTTCAAGTAGTAAAAGTAGGTTAGATGCGCGTTGCCCGGTAACAGTTTCACAAAAGCACGTGACAGAGGCACGAGGCCGTTGCTGCAGCACGAGCTTAAAGCGCTAGAGTGATATAAGTAAACAAACAGTGACGTGTGCGGCCGCCATCTTGTGACTGTAACAAGAGCCCAGTTTAGACGGTAAGTTTTATAAAAGCATAACGATAAACACAAAGGAAATGTGCATGTGTGTGTATTTTATCTTTGTTTTGGTAATAAATTACTAAATAAATTACACTACTTTATTCACTCAAATTATTCAACTGTTTAGCCTTAACAATGTATTTTATTACATTGCATTATTACATTTTTACTCATTTTTAGTGTCAATGTAAACAGAATGTTCACTTGTCTCGCTGTTGTTTTCCAGAGAATAATATTTGAAAAAATAATGCAGTTTTTTTCCCCAGAAGTTTGCTTACAACATTTTAACCACTTTTGAAGTCACTAAAATGCTAAAATATCTCTCTATTTTTGCAAACTATGAAGTGTTTTCAAGAAGAAGCATCTGGACCAGACACTTTGCCTGTGAGCCTTCTATACTTACTCTCGAGTAAGGCTCCTGCAGAGTACCTCGTGCAGATGGATGGAAAACAGTGCCTCTAGTGTTTTATGATGCACCAGTCGCCACAGAGGGCGTGGCGTATGCAAATGAGTCCCTTTCAGTGAATAGACTCTCCTCCTCTTCTAGAGCTACTGTGGAACATCCAGAGACAGAGCGGGGGACCAAAACAACGGGACAAAGTGCACCGCAGCCACGCATCCAGCAGCTCCAGACCAGCGCCCGAAACGCACCAGACCCGAACCAGGACCCCGCCAAACCCGGACAGCGTGAACATGGCCTCGAAGTGCCCCAAGTGCGAGAAGACCGTGTATTTTGGTGAGTGTGGACGTGGGTTTTGGAGCTGTGCAGTTTGTATTCTGGGTTGTACTTTTCTTTGAATGGGATGATGCGCGCGCATGAGCCACAGCGCGCGTGCCTTTGACAGTTATATTATCCATTTGAACCCATTTTAGATTTGGTAATGCACTGTAGTGTGTTTGAATGATTGTACCATGTGTTAAAGTCTGTCTCACTGAAATGCGTTGATAGTTTGTGCACGTGTGTGTGTTTGGGTCATAAAAGCCCTGTGTGTCTAATCCTTACATTCGTGTAGAGATGTGATTCATGCGCTTAAAGTGCACTGTATATGACTGTTTTAAACTGTTATTGAGTGTTCTTTTGTTTCACTCTGGACCTGCTCTGTCTGGATTGGACAGATATCTTGAGAATCCCAGCGGAGTTAGATGTTCTGGCCGTACTAAGTGACATCTTGTGCTCTTTCTGCGGACTTTGTGCATTTGTTTCCATCTAAATGACAGCTGTTGAGTGCAGCTTGTAGCTTTGTCATTCTAGTCTAGTCTGTAGGTCTTTCATTATGGCCAGTTTTCGTTTTAAAGTTGTTGTTTTTTTTCTCTGAAGTGGTTCCAAATGTTGTCAGAAGCACATCTCAGGTTTGTAGAATGTGTCACCAGGTCTCAACATTCCTGAGAAACATTTGTAATGATTGACTCTGAGAAGCTGGAAAAGCAACGTAAACAAACATCTAATGAGCTATTTGTGATATTTATGTCTGAAGTGGGGTTCTGCCATTTTGAAATAAGATAATTGTGGTTAGATTTGTTATTTTTAGTTTTAAAATTTAAGATGTGTAAATGTGATGTTTTCTTACTCACATTGTGATTCGATTTACGATATATTTATATTTTAATTGTAGAATTCAGTTGAAAGTTAATTTTAAAGGTCTTATATCAGGCAAAATGGACTCTCGTGAGCTTTGATCCATGTCCTAATGCTGTTACCTCCTCAAAAACAGATCTGCACTTGTGTTTTGTTTCATTCACACATGTTTGAGTAACACTTTATTATTAGTCTGTCTACATCTCCAAAGCTCAAATTGCTCTGTTCCACTTTGTGATATCATGAAGTGGTAGTTATCAACAGCTCCTTTTACCTTTAGTTCAGCAGAGACGGGCAATTCCCGGGCTGAAATGATCCAGATGATTCTATAGTGAAGGTGTGTTCCACTGCGTTTAAAAACGCAGTGGAACACTTCCTGTGTTACCACATGGTGACATCACAAGGTGGAACAGAGCGTTTTCAGTTTGAGAGAAGAACTCAGCCTAAATATGCAGGGTTTGTGTGTTAAACATGTGTGAATGAAACAAAACACAGCTCCATGTCTGTTTGTGACAAGGAAACTACATTAGAACAGAGATCAAGGAATAGGGTAAAACAGTCCATTTATATAGAATAGTGTGATATGGGCCCTTTAAGTATAGATTTCCATTGCACTGATAGGCTGATAGGTATAAACTACGGGGTTAGCAGTATTTTCCTTGCATAATAAGACTTTTAAGATTTAGTTGTTTGTGAAAATCTATATATTTGCCAAGTGGCCTGTTCAAATGTAATTGTACTTTACACAGGGCTGGTCGAAACCTTTTAAAATGATGTCTACTGTTGCCGGCTTGAGTCATTTTGAAACCAAGAATTGGCGTGGCCATATGCCGTAAATAGCCCACTCGTTTGAACCGTTACATGAAGCGAGCGTGTCACTCGGTTTGAAGATTGTAAACAAAAATGCAGTCTTTTATTCTGTCTTGTGAATAAGAGGGGAAAACGTGATACCAACTGGGGCAGAGCAATTATGATGGAGAATGATTGAGTTTTGACTGTATATATAAATGGAAATCACCTGCTAGCCGCCGCGACCTAACCTGTTAGCCGCCGCGTTCCAAACAGGAAGTGATCATGGGCGCGCTTCCAGCTCCATTGACTCTGGCTCCAATTCACTTTACAATGAAAAACTGTGTCCCCTCTCTCTGTAACTGCTGCTGTCAGACTCATCATTTTGGTCTTAAATGTTTGTATTAACCTGCTCTACATGATCCTGGGGTTTTGATTTCACTATTGTGTCTATAAATCAAGATATGAACATTAATAACACACAAATCAGGCGCCTTCTCTCCCCAAGGTCGCGGTTTCTCCTGCTAGCGTTAGCAACATGTTTGGTATGACGTCACCCTCACTCAGTCCACTTCTTTACACAGTCTGTGGATGGAACGTAGAGGAGTGAAAGTAGTAAAGTGCAATATAAAGTACAGTATATGTCTGTCACAATAACTGTGTGAAGTGTGATATACAGTGGTCTCTCATTTATCGCAAGGGTTACACTCCAAAAATAATAGCTAAGTAGTCAGCTTTATTTTGTACAATTATTCTAGAACCCGTCACCACACACTTTATGCACTTTTCTCAGGTAATGACATTTTCTCACAGTTCTCTCTTGTTTAATTCATTAATAGTGACTCTCGTATATTTCACAGTTCAGAAGATAAACGATAACACTGAAGCCAAACCCTGAAGCAGAATTATAATTTTATTTATACAGCTCAACAATGTTTAACAATATCTTACATTTAAAGAGCAGAATGCAACACTTGAAGTCATTAGTTTGTGTGATTTTTGTTCATAATTCAACAGCTCAAATCTGATCTGCAAAAAAAAAGAAAAAAATATTTTCCTTTAGTGCAAAGAAAACGTCTCCACAATAAACTGACCCCTAAAAATGATGTTCCACTTATAATGTCCATAAAGTACTGTACAGATCTAATACTGTATTTAAGTATGCAGTTTGTACTGTATACTTGATTATGTCCACTATGTTTTTGGACTGAAAAGTCCATTATTGTGTGAGATCTGCTGACAAGGCTGAGGTTTTATTTTTAACTCGTTCGTTTGAGCAAAACAAAAATTTACAAATAAAAACAGAAAAAAACGATCGATTCAGTTGATTCTGTTGAACAAAATCCATCAAATCCATCAAATCCATCCCTCGGGCCGTAATTTGCCCATGTCTGGTATAGATGAATCCTGTCTATCACGAGGGAGACAAGCAGCTTACAGCACTGCGCTATGTTACAGTTCAGATCTGTGGAGTCTGGGAGGTGTTTTTACTCCTGTATCTGTGCTTTAACTCAAGTAGATTTTTTCATATGACACTTTTACTTAAGTAATAGAATACAGTGGTTCTTCCATCACTGGGCCTGACAGATGTTTCCAGTGAGAGGAGAGCGGATTAGACAGGCTTAAATCACAAAGATAAACACAAATTATCTTAACAATTATCTTTGCATGTTCATATTTCCAAAACAAAGGCATCTTTGCCTCGGCAGATGAGCTTCTGTTCCGTCTGAAATCATAATATTGTTGTTTTGTTGGTCTCTCTCTCTCTCCTGTTTTGTGCCGTTTCATTTGTCATGGGTCAGAATCAGTTACACGAGAGGAGCCGGATTACGTAAGAGCATCGTCCACAGCTGCTGCTCGTCCAGGAGGCACAACGCAGCTCTAATATGAAATCCTGTTTTTGTAAATAATTTGTTTTTCTGTGTTGCATTATGGGCAATAAATCTGAACCGAGGTTTAAGCCTGTGCTAAAAATAGGTCTAAACCAGGACTCAACCAGATCTGAACACGACTGCTGTATTAGCTCAGAAATCCAGGAATAAACCCATTTTAAAGAGGGGAATTATGCAAAATAGACATTTTAGAGTTTTCTACTATGCTGCGTTCCAGCTCCAGAGATGCTGGCTCCAGTTCACTTTATATTGACAAATTTTGATTTTAGTGTTTTGTCTGGAACATGAACATTAATAAAATATAAAACAATCAGGTGCCTTCTTTCTAGGTTGTGCTAGTGTTAGCAAGAGGTTTGCTAAGTGCCTGCTCCCTGCTAAACTAACAGTGTGGGCGGGAAGGGGCGTTACCTTCGGATTTGCTCTGGATTGGCTCGTTGGTTGCTATGATACTTGCTCCAAATTGGCCTCTATAACTGCTCTAGCCTCAATGACTAGACGCCACACTCACTTAGTCCACGTCTTTACACAGTTTGTGGTTCAGACACTGGAGGAAGAAATGTAGTTGTTGTTTAATCATTAATCACTGCAGTGTTTGCTACATTGTAAGTCATTATATTCTTATGTTATATATTGCCTGCCCCCTAGTGGCAGCTACACTCCAGTCTGTTGGTTTCCAGGGCAGTAGTGTTGACACAAACTAACATTTAAATCTCAATAGACCTGATACTTATTTTCATGCCTAAATGATGATTTTCAAAGCTTTTTTTGTTTGTTTGTTTCTTATACCACATGCACTTACACTTGTTCAGATTAAAAATGATCAAACTGTTCAGAAAAGGGCAAATTCTATTCAGTTATGTGATTTTTAGAAGTTTGTTTTCAGTATCAATACATGCTTAAATGAGTATCTAGTTTTCAACACTAGTTTTAGTATCGATTAGTGTCTGATTTTCGATACTTTTGACGACCCCGCATGGCAATTTGAGTGTTTTGAAAAATATAATGTAATATTTGACCTGGATTGTGGATGTAATGAACAAACGTACACTGTGACTGTGAGAAGAAACATCGCCATAGTTTAGGTACAACCAAAAATAAACCTGCTTTCAGCCACATTGTGAAAATGCTAATGCTAATTTAAAATGATTATTTCTACTTCAGCTCTGATTGTGTTGTAGCGGACGAGGTGAGTCAGAGCTTCCCACAGAGACGTGTGCTGCCCTTTATATAACAAACACAGAGCAGAGAGCCAGAGGAGCAGAGAGCCAGAGGAGCAGAGAGCCAGAGGAGCAGAGAGCCAGAGGAGCAGAGAGCCAGAGGAGCAGAGAGCCAGAGGTGCAGAGAGCCAGAGGTGCAGAGAGCCAGAGGAGCAGAGAGCCAGAGGAGCAGAGAGCCAGGGGAGGAGAGAGCCAGAGGAGGAGAGAGCCAGAGGAGGAGAGCGCCAGAGGAGGAGAGCGCCAGAGGAGCAGAGAGCCATAGGAGCAGAGAGCCATAGGAGCAGAGAGCCATAGGAGCAGAGAGCCATAGGAGCAGAGAGCCATAGGAGCAGAGAGCCATAGGAGCAGAGAGCCATAGGAGCAGAGAGCCATAGGAGCAGAAAGCCAGAGGAGCAGAGAGCCAGAGAAGCAGTCAGGAGCAGAGCCAAAGGAACAGAGCCAGAGGAGCAGTCAGAAGCAGAGGAGTTATTTTGGGAGGGGTGTGTCTGTGCAGCAGGCCTTCATCCAGTGTGACCAGGATGTGAATTACAGGCAGCAAAAATAGGACCTGAGGAAAAAGTGAAGTTATGAAAAGAGTAAGGTTTGAGTCAGAGGAAAGATGTGAGCAGTGGAGGAAAGGGAAGAGAGTGGACAGAGAGGGAGGAGAGTGGACAGAGAGGGAGGAGAGTGGACAGTCTGAGGAGAGGGAGGAGAGTGGACAGTCTGAGGAGAGGGAGGAGAGTGGACAGTCTGAGGAGGGGGAGGAGAGTGGACAGTGGTTTTGTACAGTCTTATCAAAGGCCATAGTTATCTATTATAATGTTATAAATATAAATCTGATAAACAGCAATAGATTTAGAATTGTCTTTATCATATTAGAGCTAGTATATGCTAACATACTTACATTAACATGCTAACATTCAACTAAGCTATACATTCTATTCTGTATCAGACCAGGTCACATTATCACATTAGCTTTACCAAATTTAAAGGCCCTATATTATGCACAATGGATTCTTGTGAACTTTTATTAATGTTCTAATGTTGCTTCCTCATCAAAAACAGACCTGAAGTTCTGTTTATTTAATTCACACATGTTTAAATGTAGGTTTGGCGATTCCTTAGTTTCAGTCCCAGCACCACAGACTGTATAAAGAAGTGGGCTTTGGCTCCAAATGAAGCTCATCGAGGTTAGCAGTTATAGGGGTCAATTTGGAGCCAAGTTCCATATTTGTAATTCTGACTGTGAGTATCATAGCAACCAAAGAGCCAATCCGGAGTGAGGCTGTTGAAGGAAACGCCTCCTCCCTCCCGAACTACTGGTTTAGCAGGGAGGGAGCGACTTCGGGGAAAGAAGGCGCCTGATTGGTCTGTCATTAATATTTATATCTTGATTTACAGACACAATAGTGAAAGAAAATCCCCAGGATCATGTAGAGCGGGGTTATACGAACATTTAAGACCAAAATGATAAGTCTGACATCAGCAGTTACAGAGAGAGGGGACACAGTTTTTACATAGAAACTGAATTGCAGCCAGAGTCAGTGGATAAATATAGAGAGATTTAAGCTAAATAGTTGTGTCTTTTCTGTACCTGTCTTTTTCTTTTCTTCTACAATGTCTTCTTTTCCAGTAAGTGAATATGTTTTTGGGCTGTGGAGATCTGTGTCGCCCACTAGCTCCACTATCAGGTTACTACATACTTTTCTGTTGCTTTGCTTTGTGCAGTTGTCCTCAGAGCTCCGTTCATTGTACCTGTGACATCACATTAAGAATCCATCATTCTCGTGTTAGCGTCTTTAAGCACAGGAGCGGCCGTAGGAGCAGGGAACAGAGAGCTGCCTGAAGCTTTCAACATTTATAAAAATAAATCTTTGTGATGAGTTGGACCCAAAGAACAGTGAGTTCAGCAGTCCACCTACAGACGCCAGCCTCCACTTTGCACCTCCACAGAGAGCAAACAGAGAAACCAGAACTGGTAGGCGCATGATTTTACCCTCTTAAAAACTTGGAAAACAGAACTAGATTAGATTACTAGATTCTGCAGTGGTCCAAAGTTATTCCTCATTTTGTTAACACACCCCAAGCTTATTAAATATTCACCTTGATGAGTTTATAAGTGCTTTTCATTACTTTCAGATGCCACAGTAGAGTTTGCCATCACGGTAATGCTAACAAAAGCTAGTATGCTAACAGTGCACCAGCGTTACTTACTGGTTTGTATATGATACAGTGTGTTAAAGCAGACGTTTTACAATATATCTGTACTGGGGCAAATTAATTTTACTTAATTTTATAAAAAAACAGCTTCACACATCGTTTAACCTGATAAGGGGTCACGAGTGATGGTCACAAGTATGTACAAACGCCATTTGATATTCCTACTCACATGCTAAAACGCCATGCTAACTGGTGCGCCTGCCGACGCACCAGTAAACTCTATCCACAGTGACACAGCTGCGACAGGGAAACAGGAAATCATAAACACAATTCCCTAAAATTCCAAACCCTCCCAGACTGTGGTTCACCATGTCCCCATGAAAAAAGACCAAAGACGAGCCTGTTTTGGTGCAGCGTTCCGGGTAGTGGCAGCTGAAGGAGCAGGTGGAGGTGGCCAATAAGAGCGGAGGACGGGGGAATCGCACCATCAGTCGACAAACCAACAAAGAAACGGGACGATTTTATACCACCGTTAAAACACGTGTGCTTGGGGGGCGTTCAGTTTTCCAGAATCTGTGGTTTTCACAGAGATGAAACATTAGGGCTGTTGCCATAGCAATTGGCAAAACAAAATATTATATCTATATATGAATTGTCAAGGCGTCCTCAAAATGGCTCCATGTCACAATCCTACGAGGAAGTGCCTGATCAGCCCCCCTGCATTTCATTATTTTGTGTGTAGATAATTATAAACTCTAATATTGTTATACACGTAACAACCTCTCACCTTATCTCACGCTGGAGACGCTCATTTATGCGTAAGAACAGAGCAGGGGGTGGAGATACTGGACAGACGAACACAGGAATTTTTGAAGCACTCGAATAGGGCTGCAAAATTGCAAAAATTGCAATTTGAATAAACAAACATGTTCTGAAATGTCTCTGTGTGTCAGATGCCCTCCCAGTGTCTTCATGGGGTCTTATTACTATTCTCTGATCTGGTCTAATGTTGTTTCTTCATCAAACATACATTCAGCCCTGGAATTACCAATCTCTACTGGTAAAAGCGATGTTAACACAAAAACTACCACTTCATGACATCACAAGGTGGAATGGAGCATTTTGAGCTTTGGACTAATAATAAAGTCTTACTCAAACATGTGTGAATGAAACAAAATACAACTCCAGGTCTGTTTTTGCAGAGGGAACAGCATTAGAACATGATTAAAGCTACAAGAGTCAGTTTTGCGTAACGCAGGACCTTTAAGTGAATCAACTCAAATTGGCCTTAATAATCTTCCTTGTTTCTCTCATTGACCAATCCTTCTGTGTCTGTGCCATGGTTCCTCTTTTAAAGTCCACTTTCTCTCGCCCCAGGCCTTAAATTCCTGTCTCCCTGTGTATTTTTGTCGGCGGGAAGTGGGGTGAAGCGGTCGGCCTGTTATTCAAGCACAGTCTCATAGTGTCTCATGCATTCTAATGAGACAGGACATCTCCGTTCACACAGCTACGTCTTTGGACTCGGACAGTGGGCTTTCCTGACCATACCAAGTGGTCTAAAGTTCCCACGTTTGTTTGGGGTTTTTTTAACTATAAAGTGAACACAAATAGCAGTGGCCAAAACAACCCTTTTAAAATGTAAAAGGGGCTTATAAGACTGAAAGACTCGCCTGCAGAATGTTAAGCTGCTGTGGTGTCATCTTGGTGTAGGATCATAGTCTGTACAGTTGTCCCTCACTATATTGTGGTTCACCAGGTCTCGCTGTTTTGTGGATTTTTCCTGTGCAATTCTACAATCTTTTTTACAATGTATGAACCTGCATTGTGTTCTACGTCCTGACCGGCCAAGGGACTGCAAACCACCGTCAATCAGTCTCCTCTGTGCCGTGTCTCCTGTACAGTACAGAATGTGTTCAGACAAATTTACATAAATGTTCAATTGACACTACAGCGGAACGGCACCAGGACGAAAAGACACGGTCAGAGGAACTGTGAAATACACAAGAGTCACTATTAATGAATTACACAAGAGAGAAATGTGAGAAAATGTTAATGCCTGTCTGAAAAAAGTGTATAAAGTATGTGGTGAGGGGTTTTACAGCCTTAAGAATAATTGTGAAAAATAAAGCTGACTAATTTGTGGATTTCGCCTATTATGGGTTATTTTTGGAACATAACCCCCGCGATAAACGAGGGACCACTGTATACATATAAATGGACATAGCTAACCTGCTAGCCGCCACGTTCCAAAACAGGAAGTGATCATGGGCTCCATCGACTCTGGCTTCATTTTACTTTATATGTAAAAACTGTTTCACCTCTCGGTAACTGCTACTGTCAGACTCGTCAACCCGCTCTGCATGATCCTGCCATTTTTATTCCACTATTGTGTCTGTAAATCAAGATTATGAACATTAACAACAGACAAATCGGGAAGCTTCACAGGCTCATTCTTATCATGTCCTATTGGTAAGAAATTCTACCTGCCTTCAATTTCATATATGTAATGTAATTCTTTAATTTCACAAAAGTCTGCTTTCCCAGTAAGAAGTCTTTTTTCCATCAGCTTTGCACTTTTAATAACCACATTTTTGCACTTGTTCTTAAAAAATCCCAGTTGTGAAGTGACTCTATGGGATAAAAACCTTTATTTTGTACCTGTCAGTGGGGAGAGGGAGACACAGTCCTACACCTCCTGTTCCCCCGAAACCATTCTCTCTCTTCTTTTCGTCTCATTCTCTTATATAATCTCATTTCTTGAGTTGCTGCCTCTCGCTCGGTGCCATTGCGTAACGACGGACTGTGCATCTGTGGGCTGCTGATGCTCACTCCTTTTGTATAGAGTTTATAAATATGATCCTCCTGATGGAGAGAACAGAGGGAGGAGAGAAGACAGAGGGAGGACAGATGAGAGAGACAATAGAGGGAGGAGAGAGGATAGAGAGAACAGAGGGAGAAAAGAGGGATAGAGAGATGAGAGGATAGGGGAGAGAGAGGAGAGAGAGGACAAGGGAAAAAGGGGAGAGGGAGGAGAGAGAGAGAAGGGGGAGGAGTGGAGAGAGAGAGGAGAGAAGGGAGAGATTATAGAGAGAAGAGGGGAGAGAGAGGATGAGGGGAGAGACAAAAGAGAGGGGTGGAAAGAGAGTAGGAGAATAGAGAGGATAGAAGGCAAGGGGAGAAAGAGGTGAAAGGAGCGGAGAGAGAGGGAGGATAGAAAAGAGAGGGGAGATGGAGGACGAGTGCTGAAAGTTTTAACCTAAAGCCGTTTGCCTCTTACGTAACAAAGTGCCCGCCGCTGCAGCTCTCCTTACATTATTAATTTACTCTTTTAAAGGTCTTCCCTGTTTACTTGTATTTTTTATTATTAAATCCAGCTTTTGTCGTTCCCAGTAATAATTTAAATATTGAGTTTTGACTGGCGTTCCAGGCGGCCAACGCGAGGGCTACGGCCAATCCTTTCTCATTGTTCTCAGCGGTTTGGAGCAGCGTTCAGACTTTGTAGGAAGAAACTTAACTATTTTGGTGTAAAACGGCACTGATTAAAAATCTGTCTTAATTTTGTTGAAACTAAAATTGAAAATTGAACTTAAAATATTGGGGAAAATTGTGATTAATATTCTTGTCATTTTGCCCAGCCATATTTTGATCCATTTAAATTTAAGAGATCTTTATGAATAAGCAGGTCATCGACTGAAATTTAGGGGCCCGGGTCAAGAAGCCTAACAATTCTGGGCCCCTAAGACTCTGGGGCCTGAGACAACAGACCCCTTTGTCCCCCCCCCGTTGACACCCCTGTGGTTAAGTAGCTTTTTTCTGCACATCCGGTGATGTAATAGTGATTATCTTTGTTGTCACGATTAGATAAAATGTCCCACGAACGATTATTGTCGACCCTTTTTATCACGTTAAACGATATTATTGTTTATCGTCCCATCCCTACAGTCCATTCAGTTGATGCATTTGATCCTAAACTCAGAGCCACTCTTGTCCCAGTCCAGATTCTCATTAGAGTTGCATTGGTCTCAGATGACTTCGCTTTCAGCCGTGTCATATGATGTTGTCCTCAGGGTTGATTATAAGATTATACAGAGCCAGATGGACTTGGTTGTATGGGCTCCTGCTGTGTCCACTGTCCTCTGTGTGAAAGCCCCGTATCATCAGAAACCACCACAGGAAATGCATAGGACTCAGGGATATAATCAGGAAGTTCAAACTTTTTACTTTTTCAGGTTGTCTCAAACCAGTCGTGAAAACCAGGTTCAATTGTACAGAATATAATGTCATCCCCATAACGAATCTCATGTTCTTTCTTACCCATATGCATATTTTTCAAGCTATGGTGTCTAATTCAATTACATTACACTTATTGCTCAAAGAACATGCATTCTTACTGTGACTTGCCTCTCCACCATAGACTGTTTAAGTAAATGCACATAGCTAACCTGCTAGCTATCGCGTTCCAAATAGTAAGTGATCATGGGCACACTTCCAGCTCCATCGATTCCATCGGCTCCAATTCACTTTACACTGAAAAGCTGTGCCCCCTCTCTCTGTAACTGCTGCTGTCAGACTTGTCATTTTGGTCTTAAATGTTTGTATTAACCCACTCTACATAATCCTGTGTTTTTTATTTCATTATTGTGTCTGTAAATCAAGATATGAACATTAATAACAGACAAACACCTTCTTTCCTCAAGGTCGCTCCTGCTAGCGTTAGCAACAGGGCGGAAAGGGGCATTATCTTCAACAGCCTCGCTCCAGATTGGCTCTTTGGTTGCTATGATACTCTCTGTTCCTTATCCCAAATATGGAGCTCAGCACCAAATTGGCCCCTATAACTACTAGCCTCAATGAGCTTCATTTGGAGCTGAGCACTGTAGTGATGTCACACTCACTTAGTCCACTTCTTTATACAGTCTGTGCTCTCCACAGATCTGACCTGTGTGTTGGCTTGTGCTTAATGAAAAACATCAAAATGATAATGTCTCCATGGAGTCAAGCTGTTGAACCAGAAAAGTTACATACTAGAGCTTTATTGTTAAGTAGCCTATTTGTTGTATACTTTATTTAGAATAGATGACAGTTGTTAAGCTCAGTAAGTATAATGTTCACTCAAAACAGTAAGAATACAATAGGTGTTTAGTATGTGTTTCCAAATCAAACCAAACACAAAATCAAACTATTATCTTACAGCATTTGTCTGTTTCCCAAGCTGTGGCTGTACTTAGTCCTACACAAATATTAAAACAAGTATGGAGCTACATGTTTATGCCCTAAATCCTAATTATATGCCTGACTCTGTTTTGGGTTGAGTTGTAGCTTCCTCTGCTCTGGCCTTAAATCACATATATTTGGACGTCCCTGTGGCTGATGCAACACTGAGTAACTCCAGCCCCGGACGTCTCCACTCCTCCTGTCCGTACCCAGGAGGGAGCTGCCTCTCTGGGCTTGTCCCTTGTCTGTACTCCCCTCCTGGGACTCCAATGGTCTGACCTTATGGACCTATGGTGTAATTCTGTACTCCGTGTGTGTGTTGTGTTTAGTAAGGCTGCAGGGAAAGCTTCCTCTACTGTCCTACACTCATGATCTGTTATTATATGAATGAAATGTCCTAGCCATAGGTTTCAGAATGATGGAAAAATTAGGACTGTTGCCATAGCGATTAACAATCAAAACAAAATATTATATCTTTTGATTGGTGTAAAGTCCTCAAAATGTTGCATATAACATGAAACTGAAACCCATGAATATATGACAATTTGCATTACCACATTTTGTATTCTTACTTTTACTTAGCTCAGAACAAATGCTCTTTTCTGGTTAAAAATGCACGTGGGTGTACCTCAGGGTTCAGTAGTGGGACCGTTGCTGTAATTGCACTGTCCCTGTTAAAACATGCGTTGTTATTGTGAATGGCTCGACTCTGCAGAGATCTGACCTGTAATTTGACCTGGTGGCATCACTAATGACGTATTCCATATTCCAGGCGAAGCAATAGGATTTCGATGGAGAAGAGCAGTTGGTAAGACAAAAAAATCACGTAATGCAGCTTGTTTGGACCTTTTGAGAGCTGAGGTCAAATAGCAGCTCTGAATGACCATTGTGACCAAGGAAAAGTGTGATCCTGGAGAACATATTGAGGAAGTGGGGTCAGAAACACAAGGACAATATGGTTTCCTTTAAAAAAACAAAAAAACAAAACAAAACAGCAATAGACCTTCGATTAGGGCTGCTGGATCCATCACAATCAAAGCAACACTACTTGAAATGACGCAATTCGCCAGTCCTAGTTTCGTCCTGGTTCATTTCTGGTTTAGTCCTGGTTCAGTTCTGGTTTCACTCATACAGAGTTGGGTGGCACATCGCCGTGTGTTCTTCTTGTTATTTTAATGCATGTATGTGTGAATAGGCTCATACTTTCACACATGGAGGAGATGTAACGGTTCTGTTGTGCTTGGTTAGACTCTGCCTCAGGTGAAGTGGCCCATCTGCTCAAAACTCCATCCACAAAAACATGAACGCAAACACTCCAGAGGCTATTGGCCCATAGTGAGGATATGACACAGCTGATGCCATGTTTTACTCATATACTACTCAAAATATTGAGATTATTATTATGAGTCTTTTAATACTGGTATCTTAAATCAAATCTCCGATCACATTTTGGATCATGTTCAAATATGAAAAATACAGTGATATTTGGACTAAACCAGGACTAATCCAGGTCTAAACCAGGACTAAAAAGGGACTTATCCAGGTCTAAACCAGAAGTAAACCAGGAGTAAACCAAGCCTAAACCAAGTCTAAACCAGCTCTAAACCAGCTCTAAACCAGCTCTAAACCAGCTCTAAACCAGCACTAAACTAGGTCTAAACCAGGTCTAAACCAGGACTAAACACGGGCAGAACTAGGACTAAACCAGGACTCAAACCAGGACTCAACCAGGACTAAACCATGTCTAAACCATGTCTAAACCATGTCTAAACCATGTGTAAACCAGGACTAAACCAGGCCTGAACCAGGACTAAACCAGGACTAAACCAGGACTCAACCAGGACTCAATCAGGACTAAACCATGTCTAAACCATGTCTAAACCATGTCTAAACCATGTCTAAACCATGTGTAAAACAGGTCTAAACCATGTTTAACCATGTCTAAACCATGTCTAAACCAGGTCTTAAACAGGTCTTAACCAGGTCTAAATCAGGTCCAAACCAGGACTAATCTGGCCTTATTTCCTACATGGTTGCATAACTTGTACAGTGTTTATAGGATAAATGTGTAAATATCCATATCTGTATCTTCTGGTATTGTCCAGTTGCTGCTCGTGTCTCTCACTCTGTCAAACACATTTCCCCTCATCGAATTATTGACGCTCGAGCTCTCTCCACCCAACTGCAAACTGCAAAGCATGCTGGGAGAGGGGCTGAGCGAGCGCTGTCCTGTAACGTTTGGACTGTGATGGGCTCAATGGCAAGTGACTCTTAAAGGGGCTGTGCACTATTTATTTTTCAGGTTGATTAAAAGTTGCAGATATATTATAAAAGCAGCTCTTGAGGCCAAAATGAGACCGCTGTGTTCTGCTGCGTCTAATTATAAAGCTTTTTGTTGTCAGAGAATCACTAAGTGCGCTGTTAGCATGCTAATTGTTATTAGCATGCTAACATTTAGGTCTGTATAAAATACAATTTGTAGGCTTAAATATCTCAGATTGTGTACTATTCATGAATTATTTTCAGGTTGTGAAAATTTTGAATCATGTTGTGACAGGGTGACAGAGGCTCCCACAGATGAATGCTATTGCTGTGTCCTTGGTCAAGACACTTAACCCCCCTTGCCCCCAGTGTCTGTGTACACTGATGTATGTATGTGTGTGATGTAAAGTGCTTTGAGTGACTTGAAGGTGTGTAAGTGTAAGTTAGTTGAATTGTGTTCTATGAGATAATGTTATGTCTAAATTGGCAAAACGATTAAACATTGTAACATAGGGCTAGTAGTTCTAATACACTTTGTGTGTATTTGCTCTATTCTAACATCAAACTCAGTACAATAAGGCTCTGTAGAGCTGAACAGGCTCCGATCCCACAGGGTTGAATGTCTTTTCCATTGGGTGAGGTAAGCTCCCTCTCACAGGCTTTGGCTCTGCCATCGCTCCATTTGGTAACTCTGTCAAAATGTCATTTATACTGGGCGGGTGGAGGATTTTACGCATTTCCTGTTTCTAATGAACCAAAGTGTAAAACGAGGAGTGGAGAAGCACTGATGCAAACGTCAAGATGCCACGGTGTTTGTGTATTGAATTTAACAACCTGGAGAATCCACAACTGTGGTCTGGAAATAAACATGAGTCTATACTGAAAAGCTCGCAGAACTGGAAAGGGTTTTGTTGCCTGTAATGTTCCTTATTCCAGCATTAAAGGTTTCTAACTCTTTGAAAACTAGCATGTGACACAACCAGATTAGATCTGTGGAGAGGCGAGCCTGTTCACAGTAGAATGAGTGTTTTAAAATGTTTTGTTTTTTTGTTTTTGTTATGATTTTTGTGATTAAAACATCTGTGGATGAGTTTAATGCCATACTGCTGAACATTCCAAACTAAAGCAATAACATGTCCAAGGACACAAGCAGGAGAGAAAAAGTTACACAGTGCACTTTTAAGCTAAACAAGGTTTAGGGTGAAAGGTCACAGGTTGTGTTTGATTTTGCACTGATGCAATCAGAGGTGACCTCAGACTTTGGAGCTTAAAAGAGGAATTTCCAAATGAAGATAAGCAGCTTATAAAGGTGCAGGTATCGTTAGGCCTAACTCTGCTCTGTCACTTCAGTGTAATAGTGTCTGTTCACCCCCAAAAGACAAAGATGAATTTGACCTTTGACCTTTTGACACAGTAAGTCCACAGCTGTTCTTAAGCATGTTTCTGTTTTCAGTGTTTATCCAGGACAGGGACAGATGAAGCACGATCAGCTGCAGTTTTATGGAGAATGTTCTTTGTGAGCTACTAGTACTGTAATACTACATACAGTACTACTACTACATCAAATATTTATACTGCAGTGCATCATACAGACTTGAACTGAATAAAGAAGACTACAATTTAGTGACGTCTCCCACAGCTTTGGAATTCAGACTGAGGGTATCATAGCAACCAAAGAGCCAATCTGCAGCGAGGCTGTTGAAGGTAACGCCCCTTCCTGTCCACACCGCTGCTTTAGCATAAACCAGGCGCTTAGCAATTCTGTCATTCAAACCTGTCTGACAGTAGCAGTTACAGAGAGCGGTGACAGTTTTCTAATGTAAAGTGAATTGGAGCCAAAAGCGCTCTTATGTCCACTTCCTGTTTGAAACGTGGCTAGCAGGTTAGCTCTGTCCATTTATATAAACAGTCTATGGTATTAAGGTCCTTGTGAACGTGACTTTGTTTTGCAGTACATTTTAAACCTCCATCTTTACCCAGGAAGACTTCACCATGGCCCTGTATCACGTTGCATTCTGAGGCTCTTTCAATGAATCCCAGCCCTGGTTTGGATGGAGCTTGTCCCTCTGTGTCCTCTGCTCCGACAGGCTAAACGCTGACATCCGCTGGGGTTTCCTGGACGACAGAGGCGCGCTTGTTATAGAGGCAGTGCGTCCCTCCTCCTCCTCACTGTAAATGAAGAGGAGGCACAAAACGATGGCATTTCAGATGTCTAAACCAGGCCCACATGTTTCCTATTATAACTCAGATGGTATAATCACATTCAAAATGGGTGGTTCTAGAAAAAAAAAAATTGAATTATAATGTACAAGAGCCTAGACAAATCAATCTGAAGTGATTTCATTGGCTGTAATAGTAATTTTGAATTATATATGACTGTGATTTTAAGTATCACACTGTTCTCTGGTCTGTTCTAATGTTTCCTCACCACAAACAGACCTGGAGTTGTGTTTTGTTTCATTCACACATGTTTAACACATAAACCATGCATATTTAGACTGAGTTCTTCTCTGAAACAGAAGAACTCCACCTTGTGATGTCATCACATGTGGTAATACAGGAAGTGCTCCACTGTGTTTTTAACCTCCATACACCTTCACTAGAATCATTTGGATGAGATTTCAGTCCTTGAACTGCCAATCTGAACTAAATATAAAAGGAGCTGTTAACTTGAAGACTACCACTTTATGACATCACAAGATGGAACGGAGCATTTTGAGCTTTGGAGGTGTAGACAGACTAATAAAGTGTTACTCAAACATGTGTGAATGAAACAAAACACAACTCCAGGTTTGTTTTTGAGGAGGGAACAGCATTAGAACATGACTTAAAGCTACAAGAGTCACTTTTATGTAATGTAGGACCTTTAAATACCAAATTTGAGAGCAGAATATTCCATGGGGTCTTATAAAACCGGCTCACCCTGTAGTTTAGAGCTCTATAAACATGTTCTGAAATGCCTGGGATTCTTTTATTAGTTTATCAGTTCAGATTTCAGTCTCAAATATGGATCTGATGCTCCTGGATGTTCAAATGTGCCGTATGCATGAACCAAAAACGTAAAAATGTTTTGCAAATCTCATTATAATTGCAATATTTGTCAGAAAATTCCCATTTAAAACTCCACTTTTTATACCTCAAATCTAATGACTAAAATTGTCAGCTTTTACTGTATATACTCTGTAACTCTATACTTTTCACAAATTTGGTAGAACTATGTCTCCAGTTCTTGGTAAATTCCTTCAAAATTCCCCCAGCTTTGGCTTTTCCTCTGGTTAATGTTTCCAAGTGCATGTTTTAGTGGCTTTAGGGCTTTGGGGCTGTGACTACATCTGTACATGACTGATGAGTTTAGATATAAGCACTCCTCCCCCACTCCCTCTCCCTCTTTCTCTCACTCCCCCAGTCCTTAATAAAGATGGATAAGCTCACACAGCCTCCTTTTAAACTCTGAGACTCCCATAAACAGGAAAGGCAGGTTCACTTAGTTTTAGTGATCCATTGTAAGTAAATTTCAAATGGGAAGGCTGTGTATAGTAACTCACAAACCTTGAATTATTTAGGAGATGATGTCTTCTGCTGAGAACTAAATGTCCCTGTGAACCATGGTTTTGTAGGGCTGGGTATCATTAAGATTTTGGGGATTCGATACATACCTCGATACTATACATATCTCGATACCGCACACTGTCAATTTGATACAATACGATACGATATAATATATTTAAAATCAGTTCAGTACGATTCAGAAGATTTTCTTAACCCTTAATGATCAACCCCATTTTCACATAAAATAAACAGATTTTTATTTTTTTTATGTAGGTGGATGAACATAACCTACTGCATTTTGTTTAGTGCATGTGACTAACTAGAAGAACATTGGTCAGTATTTTTCATCCACATTTACATTTATACAGGGACATGTGCAGTTTAACGGTTCTGAAGGTCAGAACATATTGCCTAAATCACAACTGTTATGCTAAAAGTTTTTGTTATAAACCACTGTCTGTGCAAAGCTAATAAGAAACGCACCTATTTTAATCATCAAAACTGTGAATCAAATGTCAAATATTCTGCATAAACAAGTTTCTTTCCTCTAAACGAGCCACACAATAGTGCTGTGGCAGAATAATTTGGTAAAATATACAAAAAATTATATCCATACAGCAGCCCACGATACTGATACTGTAACATTAAATGAAACAATACAATATTTCAATATTTTTGCACATCCTTACTGTAAACGCTGTAGTTCTGACCTGTGTAAACATGTTCTGAAGTCCGTGGACTTCTTGGATTTGTTTAACAGCTGGTATAATTTTGTCCTTTAATCCTAATGACATTATTCTGGTTAAAAAAGGTTATCAATCCATCCATCTTTTTTTGCTTATTCTGAGTTGGATCACGGCGGCAGCAGTCTAAGCAGGGACTCCCAAACCTCCCTCTCCCCAGACACTTCCTCCAGCTCTTCTGATGGGATCATAGACTGTTTATATAAATGGACATAGGTAACCTGCTAGCCACCGCGTTCCAAATAGGAAGTGATCATGGGCGCACTTCCAGCTGCATTGACCCCAAACTGTGGCCCTCGCTCTGTCTCTGGGGTCTTTATTTCACTATTGTGTCTGTAAATCAAGATATGAGCATTAATAACAGACAAATCAGGCGCCTTCTTTCCCAGAGGTCACTCCCACTAGTTTTAGCAACAGGTTTGATTGACAGTCTTGCTAAGCACCCGCTCCCGGCTAAACGAGCGGTGCGGGCGAGAAGGGACGTTACCTTCAACAGCCTCCAGCCTCTCTCCGGATTGGCTCTTTGTTTGCTGTGAGACTCATGGTCGGAACTGGGCTCTAAATTAGCCACTATAACTGCTCTAGCCTCGATGAGCATCATTTGAAGCTGAACACTGTGGGTGACGTCACGCTCACTCAGTCTCACTTCTTTATACAGTCTGTGATTACATAAGACCTTTTTAAACCACAAGTATTTCAATAAAGCAGTGACGTCTGCTTCAGTGACCCTTAAAGGGGCGTGTCTTTGGTCTGAAGCCATTCTAAACCACACACTGCAGTGTATCTGAGGCTCGTTCTCAGTCTATTTTTAATGAGGTGTGAGCAGATGTGTGGCTCTGTGTCTGGAGGTGTTTAAACTGCAGAGAAATATGTGTCAGGAGTATTTAAAACTGTATAATGTACATGTGAGATTAGACGGTGTATTTAACATGTTTAAATAGAGGAGCCGTTCATACTGGTCCAGCCGGGCGCCATTTTGCTCTGATGACATTTATGTAATAAACAGAGAAAGGCAGGAGGGCACTGGCCGTGCAGTTTTGTTTCTCTTAGCAAGTTGTTTTACATCAATATTGCAATATAAAATGTCCAAAATTAACCCTACAGACACATGGATATAGTATATCTTCTTTAAAGCCCCACTTTAGCTAAATAATACTATATATATATATATATATATATATATATATATATATATATATATATGTTTTATTTTGTTTTATTGCACTGAAAAATATAAAACATCCATCTTTACAGTGAGCGGGCTTGCATCTCCACAAACCTGATTCTTCACTGTCTTGTCTCCATGGAAATGAATGCCGAATTAACCAATAATGAGTCATAGAACTTATGTACTCCACACCCTACAGCTCAGATCTAATCAAAATGTGTAAAAACTATTAAAATCTCCCCACTACAGCAAAGAAAATATACACGCGATAAATACTGAGCCCCAAAATATAGCGTTCAATCCAGGCATGGGACGATATTGAAATGTGACGGTTATCATGGCCAAGATAACTGCAATTAACGATTATATCACAATACTGACTAAAGTTGCTGACAGTTTTAAAATGTTATGGATTATAACTTTAATATTATGAATACGTTCCATGTTTAAACAACTGTTATAGTATTGTACTTTGTTATCAGTGATGGGTTGAGGGAATAAGCCTCGCATGGGCCACCCTCTAATACAAATTAATAGACAAAGGCCCCCTAAGACCTTGGGTCTCCTGACAACTGACCCTTTTGTCCTTCCTGTGGCTAAGTCATTTTTTTCTGCACATTCAGGTGATATAATTGCGATTTAATGTTTATCGTCCCATCCTTAGTTTAAACCTGGCCTTAAAGACACAGGAAGAGCCAGGAGACATTCAGTCCTTATTGCTGATTTAGGGCCAAATATTGAACTGTAGATTTATGAAAGCTTTTTACTCTGAGTGCCACATCTGTTTAACTCCATCCAAGTGTCTTTCTGTTGGACCTATTCAGCATTCCTCTGCTCCTGACTGACAGTATAATACTCCCCTTTAAACTGACGTCAATAGGTTTGGTTCATGGTCTAAAATTGGTTGTAGAGATCACAGAGTGTTTATATAAATGGACATAGCTAACCTGCTAGCTGGCGCGTTTCAAATAGGAAGTGATCATAGATGCACTTCTGGCTCCACTTTACTTTACATTTCAAAACTGTGGACCTCTCTATAACTGCTGCTGTCAAAATAGTCAAATGTGTCTTGTCCCAGTTCACAGACATTATAAAAGCAGCTCTTTGGGTAAATATGCATTTGATCTGTGTCAGTCAGACATTAACATATGTGAAGACCTTGTCCAATTCTCCAGGGATCCCTTTCTTTTCTCACCTCTGCTCAGGTGTAAAAGTTCATTATAACATGACTGAACAGATGTGACATTTGATGTCATTCTGGTATAAATACTTAAAGGTGGGAGAGACTGGCTTGGGACGCTGGGAGGGTGGCAGGCTTGTATTTCATAACTCACCAGGCTTCGCAAATGGATTGTTATAGATGTATCCTATTGCCCTGTTAGCATTAGGGATGAGACGATATACAATAATATCACTAATTGCAATCAAAAATGTCCACGCTTAATCGTTTGTGGCATTTTTTTAATAATCGTGATCATCGCACATGTTTCAATACAATGTTTAGATGCTAGTTCTGGTCTGGACACCTTCAAATTGTCAGTTAATTGATGTTGTAGTGACTTTTAAAAAAAAAAACTGTAAACCTTGTTTTAATAATTATCATCGCGATTGTTTTGGTCAAAATTTTAATATCATCCCATCTCTAGTTAGCATGCTAGTTGTTGTTAGCGTTACACTGCAAAGCTCTGGTCTTTGGAAGTTGTGAAGAGTGCTTATAAACTCGTTTTTTCAAGTTTTAAGACCGCAAACGTCTGGTTCAAATTCTACCATCTCTTTCTGACCTGTCCTCAGTTCAGTGCGAGTCTACACTATCTTATTAAACCCACAGCTTTTTAATGGAGCTCTAAAGGTAATAAAATGTTGCGCTAATGCTAACTGAAGCTAGCAGGATCCTGAGAGGCACTTTTGCTCTTGACACCAAACGTAAACATCTGGATCACATGATGGTCACAAGTCACACCTCTCCTTTAAACAGCACTTAAAAACTCAACACCAGCACTTTGTCTTGTCTTGTTTGTTTGACATCCTGTTGGATTCATTACATAGAGTTCACCGTGAAAGAGGAAGCTCTGGTGGACCCCCACAGACTGTATAAAGAGGTGACGTCAAGCTGGTTAAGGCTTATAGGGGCCAATTTGGAGCCCAGTTTAAGATTTGTAACTCCGACTGCGAGTTCAGCATTGACATTTAACACTAGCCACACATGATATGTTGGTGTTTTATTGTTCTGTTTCTGTATATTTGTTTTTTGTTGACTTTCTATGTACAATATTGTTTAACAACTGAAGTGTTTCATTATGATGTCTGATGATTATGATGATTTCTTGCAGATCATGATTTTGTTTTAGAGTCTGTAATGAGTCAGACAAGATATTTACTCAACCTCTTACGGCTTAAATCTGATCATATAGACAAAAGATAACCAAAAATGTCCCAGTATTGCAAATAAAAAGTACACAGGATGAATATTGACCACAAAAATATGTAGTAATAAGTGTGATGAGGCTTATAAATGTGCTATAAAAATAAACTTGAATTTGGCAACTCCATTTAAAAAGCTCATCTTTGACAGTGAGAAAAGCCTGCATCCTGGTCTCTGTTCAAATGTACTGTATGTAAATGTATTGTCTTATATAATGGCTGGTTGTAAATGTATTGTCTTGTGTATTGTATCTTGTTTTGTATTAAATAATGGCTGGTTGATGGGTTAATAACATTACAAAGGATGGATTTGTGTATTTCTGCTCACATCTCCAAGTAAAACCTCTTCACTTTCTACAGTCTAAACAATCGGCATTAATATTTGAATTCCCATTGTTTTGAATGAGTCATATGTGGTGATGTCATCGCTGCTGTATAAAGAATAGGACTGTACTGTTTGAGTGCAAGATGGATGGGAGTCCTGTCTCTGGGCCAGATGAGGGATTGTGTGAAGGGGGGAGGGGACAGGAGGCAAATGGAGAGGGTATTTGTGGAGGTGGGTGGCCCCGGGGTAGACAGGGGGGTCAGCCTGTACCACGCTGGAAGGAGGGATGATGTCAGAGATAAAGAGAAAGAGAGGAGAGAGAGAGAAAGAGGAGGGGCGTGCCCAGGGATAACCTCAATCCTTTGTCTGCTCCTCTGCTCTGCCATGTTACATTAGTGAAAATATATTGAACAGAAATAACACCATAGCGTGAATTTGCCATTTAAAATTAGTTTTGAGTAATTTGTCCCATTCAAAAATATTTCAAAATTTAAATATTACCAGATTAGAATGTTTTTCAATGTTGGGATAAGTGTCTTGCCCAAGGACACAACAGCAGCATTCATCTGTGGGAACTAAAACCGCTCCGCCAAACTGTGGGGCAGTGGATCTGACCACTCAATCAATGAGAGCGAGATTTGAACCGGCAACCTTTGGATCAGCAGGCAAATGCTCTACCAATAGCCACACATATAAAAGTAACTTAAAAGTACTGATCATCGTATATGGATTCAAACTGTATATATTGTCAACCAAATCGAGGAGAAGCCTAGCGTTTCATGTCAAACAAGCCCTGTGTTAGCATACCCAAGCTAACGGCCGTGTTACCCATTGATCTTTACTGTGCTAAACAACAAAACAGCCCCTCCCTCTTGTGTACAGGATTTAGAGTGGGGTCCATTTCCTCCCCTCCTTCCCCCTGACGTGCTAAAAGACTCCCACCCATCACATCAGCACCCAAGGGTCTAACAATAAACCATCCAGAGTTACAATGGGCCAAATCGAGGCAGGAAACCCCTTGTGTTATCTACAAGGGCACAGGAAGCAGGACGTCTGGGTCCGCTCTCACTTTGGTACTTCCTCTTCCCAAATAAACTTTCCCAAATGCATCATAACAAATAAAGGAAGTCATGATTTTATAGTTCAGTCTATGGTGTTTGTGAAAGTCAGACATTTTGAGATTTAAACTCAAACTTTCAAACTTGATTTCCATACTAAGGAATAAGGACTCGATACTGGTTCCAATACAACAAAAACATCTAGACAATAGAATGTGATTTTCAGCCTTAAATGTTGTACTTTGTGTTCTATTCCCATGTGTGTTATATGTGTGTAATCCCTCAGCATCCAGTAGGTTCATAGTGGTCCATGGTGTAAACTAGTCTATGTGAAAGATACATCATTCTAAAGTTATTCAGGAAAGGTTCATTTTAGGGTTCTGCAAAATGGCCACATTATAATACACTGGTCCCTCGTTTATCATGGGGGTTACATTCAAAAAATAACCCGCAATTGGCAAAATCTGCAAAGTAGTCGCGTTTATTTTTTTAAATTATTCTATGTATATGTTTTAAGGCTGTAAACCCCTCACCACACATTTTATACACTTTTTTTAGACAGGCATTAACATTTTCTCAGATTTTTCTCTTGTTCATTAATAGTGACTCATGTATTTCACAGTTCCTCTGACCGTGCCTCTTCGTCCTGGAGTTGCTCCACTGTAGTGTCGATCCAACATTTATGTAAATTTGGCTGAACACATTCTGTGCAGGTTGAGGCCCGATTTTGTGTTGTCCATTGGTGTTACTCGTGTATTTTTGTTGAAGAGAAAATAACTTCCACTGGACTCCACAAAATTTTATTTTAATTCACAGCTTTGCAAAATCCTTTTTTACAGAAGTAATTTAACCAGGTCATTCTAAAAAATAAACAATACTACAGTAAAAAAAAAAAAAAAACATTTGGCTTCGTCTGCCTCGAGTCAGCACGTTTCCCAAGCGTATGCTCTTTTCCTTGTGTGTGCTATCGCTCTTAAAGTGACAGCATGTAGCTTATGTATATAAATCAAATATTAAATCTTTCAATATGAAATTATTCATGTAAACATAAAACAGCATTTATAACAAAATATCAACACTGTAAATTTGCATCATTATTATATATGAATTAAACTTGCCTCCCACACATTCTGTGTGTGTGGGAGACAGGGCATGGAGGAGATCGACTGACGGTGGTCTGCAGTGCCTTGGCCGGTCAGGATGCAGAACACAATGCACGTTTATACACTGTAAAAGAGTAGAATTGCACTGGAAAAATCCGTGAACAGCGAGACCGCGAATGGTGAACCGCGGTATAGCGAGGGACCACTGTATCTCAATTTCATTTTTTTTTTTATTGTTTTGCACACACTGGGCGATTTTGATTTTAATTGATTTTAAGCTAAGTCAGAGCAGGGACTGTACTCAAATACTGTTATTTAAGAAAGAAAATCAGGAGTAGGCCTGTCACTATAATCACTATATCAACTTATCTTTCCACGTTTGACAGATGGGACTATTTTCAGGGTCAATATTTATTGTGTTACTGTTTCTTTACAAACAATACTATTGTTTGTCATCTATATTTACTTAAGCGATATATCGAACTTCAGAATGTGCTATTGTGACACGCCCAGTGAGGAGTAACTTCTTTCATAATATTCTTATCCAAATAGATTTTCCCGATTTAGCAGTTTTTATTTTGATTATTAAAAACACACATTTTAATCAGTAATCAGTACATTTCCAGCCACAGATCACTTCCGTAGTATCGATAGTGAGGATCTAGTTTCGATACTAGTTTTAGTAGCGATTAGTGCCTGATTTTCGATGTTTTTGACCCTACTTGGGATTAGGGATGGGACAATAAACAATAATATTGTTTATCATTATAAAAAGGGTTGACAATAATAGTAAATGGGACATTTTATATAATCATCATAATTGGCAACAAAGATAATTGCCGTTACATCACCTGAATGTGCAGAAAAAAACAACTTATCCACAGGGGAGTCAATGGGGGGACAAAGGGGTCTGTTGTCCAGGGCCCCAGGGTCTGAGGGGCTCAGAATTGGGCCCTCCTCCTATTAATTTGCATAACAGGGGGCCCATGTGAGGCTTATTGCTCCGGCCCTCCAAATTTCAGTTGTGGCCCTGCTCATCCATAATATTCTCTGTTAATGTTATAATTATCCATATCCATAACAACTTTAATCATTATCGTGATATAATCATTAATCGTAATTATTTTGGCCATGATAATCGTCACACACAGTATCATCCCGTGCTTGCTTGGGAGCTTGTTAATTCTTTTGAGTGTGTATATTTAGGCTTTGCATTTTGTACTGTACCATTCTGGGTAAAATTTCACTAAGAACTACAAGCATACTATGAAATAATACATGACTTTATCTTATATAAAACAAGTGTAAACTTGAATCCTAATCTGTCTGTTTCCCTTGTTTCTTTGCAGCTGAGAAAGTGTCCTCTCTGGGGAAGGATTGGCACAAACTGTGTTTAAAATGTGACCGCTGTAACAAGCTCCTAAATGCCGGAGGTCACGCAGAGGTCAGTGAATGCACCACACGTGAGACTCATGTCTCAAAAACATAACTACAGACCAACACATGACTCTGGAGATTTGAGGCTGTGTCCGAACCAGCTGGAGAGAAAATAGTGCAGTCAAAATTTCCCACAATGCACCCTGAAAAATAGTGGGCATCAGTGGTCACTGGAGCAGTCAGTATAGCCCACTATGCATTGGGAGAGTCATATAAACAACAGAGGACAGAGACAGGTCTTTAACTGGACTGAAGCAGATAGAAGCTCTGGTTTATCTCACTGTGGATCTGATTATGAATAAAACACTGTGAAATAAACCGCTATGGTGTAAATGTGCTAGCGTTAGCCGCTTTAGCTCGAGCTGTTAACAGAGCGAGACTTTCCACATCTCAGATAAAAAAGATCCGTTTACGTGAGGTCCAGTTTGACATAAACGTGTCTGATTATTATTAGTCTATAAAGACTTGAGTCTGATCAGTATTTATCACACAAAACAAGTTTATCAGAGTTTAAACTTAACACTTTTTCACCTAGAGTCACTTGACCTGAAAGTAGTGAGCTGTGTCCGAATCTCTGTGAATGAGTCTCTACAGAGTCTGATAGTGAATGAGGGGTCAAGGGCTGTGGAATGAACGAGGGGTCAGGGGCTGTGGAGTGGATGAGGGGTCGGGACTGTGGAGTGAACAAGGGGTCAGAGGAGTGAATGAGGGGTCAGGGGCTGTGGAGTGGATGAGGGATCGGGACTGTGGAGTGAAGAAGGGGTCAGGGCAGTGAACGAGGGGTCAAGGGCTGTGGAGTGAACGAGGGGTCAGGGGAGTGAATTAGGGGTCAAGGGATGTGAAGTGAACGAGGGGCCAAGGACTGTGGAGTGAACGAGGGGTCAGGGGCTCTGGAGTGGACAAGGGGTCAGAGACTGTGAACGAGGGGTCAGGGGAGTGAATGAGAGGACAGGGGCTGTGGAGTTAACAAGGGGTTAAGGAGGTGAGAATTTCAGTCACAGTTCTGGTGATTTGGAGAGGAGCTGAGAGGAGGATTTGTGTTGAGACTCATTTCACTTCACCTTTTAGCTCAGCACTGTTTCTGATCCTGATGGACCGAGACTCTACAGTAGCACTTGATCCATATCATCAGAGTGCGTTTTTTAAACAGCTCCAAAACACATTCACTTGAGTAAAGTCAGACAACAATCACATGTGTTTCAGAACATGTTCAGAATCAGAATCAGAATCAGAAGACTTTTATTGCCATAGTCTGTGAACACAGTTCACAAACTAGGAACTTGATACGGTGAAAAAGTGCAACATAAACACATGTTTAGGGCCAACTGCAGGTTAGCAGTTTTTATGTAGGACAGCTGCCCTGAAAAATGCAATGGTAATCCCATTGCATTATTCCCACTGAATAATGCAGTGGGAATAATGCAGTGGGAATAATGCACTGGGAAATGTCTTTGAGTGTCCAATTAGCGCTATATGAATTCCTCCTCTTCTTCCTCTTCTTCATCTTCCTAATCTTCCTTCTTCTCTATTATGATTATTATGATGATTATTATTATGACAGATAACATATCTATTTTAAAACTATTTTCGACCTAAATATGATGCGTCTGCAGCCATAGCGTGCAACAGTCCCATTGAACATTATGTAACCTCGGCCCGTTCACTTCCCATGAGCCTGCGGCCTGAGTGCGGCCTGTTTGTGAGCGACGCTTTATCTGTGGATCGGGGACAGTCAGATGAACTGTCTGAATGGACCGATAGCCTCCAGCCTTTACTGTGCATTCATCCAGGAGTATATGGCTTTATGTAGAGATGCTATGGGGCGGTTATTACACTGTGGGGAATAAAGTCTGTACACACACTCACATCATGGGGACCTCCCTCATGGGGACCAAAGTAGTGACTATGGTTAAGGTTCGGATCGTCCTGGTCTTTACTTGCTGTTTTTGTTGAGATGTTAAAGGGTCACTCTTCTCTGAGTGTATCACACACGGTTATGTGCTTCTTCACTGGTCCTTCCATTGAAAACCACAGGGGGGAGCTGCAGTTATATCGACTGTAAATGGAAACCAGGCAGTGGACTCTGCAGAGCTCAGGTTGTCTGGACTCAGACTTTAACAATCCACGAGGGAATTGAACCCGAGTGAGAAAACCCATTCATTGAAGTAACACACATCATCTGCTATTTCCTGTAGTGATAAAAGATGCATTGGTTTTATCTAACGCCTTTTGAAGAAACACGGCTCTTTACACTGCATGATGTATTCACTCCATACTCAATGATGTAAGCTACTACTATAGCCACAGCTGCCCTGGGACAGACTGACAGATGCCAATCTGTAACCTCTGGCAAGGAAAGGCAAGTTTATTTGTACAGCACAATTGGTCCACAAAGTAATTCAGATTGTTTTACAGAATAAGAAACATAAAAATCACAACACAACAAATCAAAACATAAATCATCATCATAAAAATAAACATTAAAAAAGAAGAGGCAGAATAAAAGCCCAAAATCTGCCCGGCAACCACCACCAATCACTCTCACATGTCACTTTGACAATAGGCTATGTACATGTGTCTTGCCTAAGGAAACAACAACAATTTTGTCTGTGGCACCTGGTCTCCACGTGCTGACCAGGACCAGACATCACTGATGTGACTCTGCTGTTTCATTCAGAAACCAAATCTCGAGTCATGACTGAAATCTGTGACATTTGAGAGTTTTACGGCTGTGAAACGAGTGGGCTGCTCACATACTGATAATCCATTTACCCCCTGTGTGCTCCTGAGCGCCGCCTGTAGACTGTCTACAGTACTGCAGTAGTGATGACTCAGACAGAGGACAATGGGACCCTGTGTTTGTGAATGAGTTAGACATACGCTGACGCAGAGGAGACAGTGAGATGTAACAGGACCTGATAACCACAGGAACAGAGGGAGGGCATCAGGAGTCTGACCCACAACCTCCTGGTGAGAGGGAGGAGACAGGGTAACCACTCTGCTACAGGAACACAGGGAGAACATGCACGCTCCACTCGTTGGATTGTACGATAGTCTTAATTACTTGTCTTTCATTAAAGGTATACTTTATGTGACTGTTACTGTTATTGCTCTGCCTGGAATGTCTCCTTTACTTATATATTTACATATATATTTGATGCATACTTGACCTGCACTGGGAACACATTCTTGGCTTTAATGTGAAATATGTGAATGAGTTTGGTCTTTGGGTTGGGTTCACGTTGGTTTAACCTCCTCTTTGGTCTTTGGGGTCTGGAGCGTCTCTTATCACGTTTGGAGGCTGAAGTTTTGGAGCAGAGCCAGAGTCCAGAGGAAACATGACCAGGGTCTGACCGACAGGAGCGGATCTGACACGGCTTTAAAGAGGACGAGGATCTGACCCGAGAACACCACACACATGAGAGGGAGGGAAGAGCAGGCAGAGGGAGGGAAAGAGGGAATGAACGAGGAGAGGAGGGGAGAGCTAGTAGAGGGAAGGATGAGGAGAGGGAGGAAGAGCGGGCAGAGGCAGGATTACTGTAACGGCAGGTGTGCAGGGATATTTTTTTTTGTTGAGCTGTAGAGGGTTGAATAAATAACTTGATGTGTATGTGTACACATATACACATATATGTGTGTGTGTATGTATGTATGTTTGTGCGTGCGTGTATGTGTATGTATGTGTATATGTATGTATGTATGTGCGTGTGTGTGAATGTGTATGCGTGTGTGTGTGCCTCACGTTTACGTCCGCAGCTCTCAGTCAGTGTCCCTGTGACCTCATCCTCCATGCTGACCAATCACAGTGGTCCGTAATGAGCTCTGTTTTCCCATCATGCACTGGGGGCTCATCTCCACTGATGCACAGATCCAGTTTCTCTCCGTCTCCTTGGAAACGTGGGACGATGACATCATCCCTCTTCCTTCTCCCCAGGGCTCTGTCTTTCATTCACCTTCTGTCTATTTTAGATCAGTTTTGTGTTTTTAGTTTGGAAATATTTCATTTATAATCTTTTTCCTCTCACATATTCAAATATGTTCTAGTATTTTGTTTTTAATGTTTAAGCTGATTATATTTGGGTTAAATTAAATATGGGGACTCCTTCTGTTTCCTCTTCTTTGTCTCCTCAGCACGATGGACGGCCGTACTGCCACAAACCGTGCTACGCTGCCCTCTTTGGACCAAAAGGTGAGCTGCATGTTTCATTTCATACTAGATGAGAAGATTTTATGGTGCTGTGTTTAGTTCATTTTAATCTGTCAGACATATTCCACATAAAAATGTTCATTTTGATTAAATTGACTTCAAATATTGGTGACTGGACATTTTTTCAGTACAAAAATCATAATATCTTTCTCCATTTTTGCGCTTTAGTATTTTTGTCTTTACCATATTATGTCACCATTATGTCTGTAAATCAAAATAGGAACATTAATAACAGACAAATCAGGTGCCTGTTCTGCACATTTCTCTTTTAATGTTGTTTTTCATGATGATTATGTTTTGATTTGGTGTGATTTTAATGTCTTAAAACACTTTGAATTACTGTACAAATAAACTTGCCTTCTCTCTCTCTCTCTTGCCTCTCTTTCTCCCTCCTCATCTCTTCCTTTCATCCTGTCTTTCTTTCTTTCCCTCCCTTTCTCTTTCCTCCTATTCTTCCTTCCACCTCCTTCTCTCCTCCTCTCTCCTTCCACCTCTCCCTCCCTTTTTCCTCCTCCCTCTCTGCCTCCATCTCCCTCCCTCCACCTTTCCTCCCTCCATCTCTCCTCCCTCCTTCCACCTCCCCTCTCTCTCTCCCTCCACCTCTCCCTCCCTTTTTCCTCCTCCCTCTCTGCCTCCATCTTGCTCCCTCCACCTTTCCTCCCTCTCTCCTCCCTCCCCCCTCCACCTCCCCTCTCTCTCTCTCCTCCTCTCTCCCCCCACCTCTCCCTCCCTTTTTCCTCCCCCCTGCTCTCCTCCCTCCTCCACCTTCTCTCTCTCTCTCTCTCTCTCTCTCTCTCTCTCTGTCTCTCTGTCTCTCTCTCTCTCTCTCTCTCTCTGTTCAGGAGTGAACATTGGGGGAGCGGGCTCGTACATTTACGAGTCTCCAGTGAATAACTCCAGTGTGGACTCTGCTCCAAAGACGGAGGAGAAGAAGGTGTTTGCCCCGAGAGCGCCATCTAAAGGTCAAACACAGTTTTACAATGAATTAAAGCTCACTCTGGTACATCTTATACCTTCACTTTCTCTTTGGCCAGTGGTTCAATAACTTAAATTTTTTTAAACCAGAACGAAATTTTGTCATTTCAAAACGTCGATCAGGTCTTTTTAAATGTCTTGTATCACAAAATACTGACTCTTGTAGCTTTAATCCATGTTCTAATGCTGTTCCCTCCTCAAAAACAGACCTAGATTTGTGTTTTGTTTCATTCACACATGTTTGAGTAACACTTTATTATAAACCTGGCTCACATCAGACTGATATGTGTCACTCTCCACTTTATCAATCTGGAATGGCTGTCGCTGAAAATGACCAGAAATCGCCGAATGCCCTGACAATTGCAGTGGTTCCTGGTTTACCACAGGGATTACGTTCTAAAAATAACCCGTAATAGGCGAAATCCGCAAAGTAGTCATCTTTATTTTTTACAGTTATTCTATATGTTTTGCAGCTGTAAAACCCCTCACCACACACTTTATACACTTTTTTCACACAGGTATTAAGGCATTTTCTCACATTTCTCTCTTGTTTAAACACTCAGAGTTCAAACCTTCGTATATTATATCCCTCTCCCTCGATGATCTCTTTAAATGTGTTGTTCTCGTGCCTCTGCTCCAGAGGCGCCTCTCTGTGCAGAGAAACACTTAAGTCCAAAGCATTTCTGAAATTTGAAACAGAAAGTTTTATCGACATTGTGGGTTTTGTTGAGGAGAAAACTTGTAAACATACAGCACTTCAGAGTCGCACTGCGATCCAACATTTATGTAAATTTGGCTGAACACATTCTGTACTGTACAGGAGACATGCACAAAAAATATATATAGCAAGGGACCATTGTACTTGAATATGATTGATCGAAACGTCACAACAGCGGAACAAGACAAAAAGACCGACATCGTCACTGTCAGCGGGGGATGAAGTACTTAGTTTTGTTACTTAAACAAAAGTACAGATGCAGAGGAAAAAAATTACTCAAGTAAAAGTATCACATGAAAAAAACCTACTTAAGTATGTGTGTATGTTTAAAAAGTACTTGTTTAAAATTATATTTTAAGAGTAAAAAGTAAAAGTATTTCACACAAGTGTTGTTCATTTATGAAAGTATAAATGTAGTGATACTAATTCAAAATGAGACATTTTTTTAAATTTCTTTCATTATTTTTTCTTATAAATTTTGTGTATTTATTATTGTTTTTTGTTTTTTGTTTTTTTGTTCAAAGCCGAAGCTTGAACTCAAAACCTTCAGTCAGGATGTTTCCACAAATATAGTAAAAATAACCCCTCAAATCATATGAAAAGTACTTTTGCTTTTCAGTCCTGTTCACAAATGTAGTGGAGTAGAAAGTACAGCTACTGTTCTCAAATGTGCTGAAGTAAAAATAAAAAGTATCCAGTGTAAAAAGGACTTGCGTAAAGTACAGATACCTGATAATTCTACTTAAGTACAGTACTTTACTTCTTGTACTTTGGTACTTTCCATCACTGAAAACAGACTGAAGTTCGACTGTCGGTGTCTCAATGTTTGTTTTTGTTCATTTGAGCACATGATCTTTGACCTTTGACCTCTACATGGTCGATTCTCAAGTTCATAATTTGCCTTTTGCCCCTTTTTTCACTGAAAACAGAAGCTGGTTAATTTATCAATTAAAACTGAGCAGAAAATATAAATATAATTATTCCATGTTGACATGTTAAACAAGTGTTGACCTGGTGATGTGTTAAATAAACAGACACTTTCCTGCTGACGGTTGGATGTTTTGGAGAATAAATGACCCAGAGTTATTTTAATGATAAGAGTAGCACAGAGTGTGAGCCAGGGCTCTGCTAATACTAGATAACATTTACCCATCATGCATTTCAGCACACAGGACTGAACTCATTGTAAAAGAATTTTTTTTTTATCCAAAGTGTCCCAGTCAATGAGAGATAAAGATGAGCTATGGTTAGTAAAACCATACAACCATAGTACACACACATGTTCTATGGGTGTAGCTTTGGCACCACCTGCAGTCAACATCATATAACTGTACATCTGGCTGAATAATTATTTGTGTTTTACAGTGTTGTTAAAAACAAGACCCCCTAGTGGACAGCACAGCACAGTACAGCACAATATTAGAATCAATAATAAAAAAATATAATGTTGTTCCCTCCTCCAAAACAGACCTGGAATTGTGTTTTGTTTCATTCACACATGTTTGAGTAACACTTTATTATTAGTCTGTCTACACCTCCAAAGCTCAAAATGATCTGTTTCACCTTGTGATGTCCTTGTGAAGTGGTAGTTTTCATGTTAACAGCTCCTTTTACCTTTAGTTCAGCAGAGATTGGTAATTCAATCAGCACAAAACGGACACTAGGAAAATTAAAGACAAAGATGTTTATTCAAATGTTTACTCAGAATTTGAAGGCATGTGATCTCTATGAGGTCAGGGGACATTCAGAGGGAGGGGCCCCGTGATCTCTATGAGGTCAGGGAACGTCCAGAGGGAGGGGGCCCGTGATCTCTATGAGGTCAGGGGACGTCCAGAGGGAGGGGGCCCGTGATCTCTATGAGGTCAGGGGATGTCCAGAGAGAGGGAGTTTGCACAAAGAACGGCCGGTCTCCTTTAGTGACCCACTGAGTCCTGGAGACAAGCACCAGGCGTCCCTCCTCAAAGCACATGATTCTGGAGGGGTCAAATAAATAGACTGGTGCTAAACCAGTGAGCGCTTTTAAAGTACAATGCATAGGCCTGTCACGATACTTACTATATACACTTACACTAAAAAAAAGTCGCCACCTGGATTTAACTAAGCAAATAGGTTGGGGTTGCTGCAGTTGGTAGGTCTAGGTTCAGCAACAGTCTGTGCTAAAAGAATGAGGTCACCTGACTACCTGTTACCTTCAACAGCCTCTCTCCAGATTGGCTCTTTGGTTGCTATGATACTCGTGGTCAGAATTCCAAATATGGAACTCTACTCCACATGGGGCCCCTATACCTGCTAGCCTCGATGAGCTTCATTTGGAGCTAAACACTGTGGGTGACGTCACACTCACTTAGTTACTTCTTTATACAGTCTGTGGGTAGAACAATATGTTTTGAGGCTCAATTCTTTATCATGTGTATAATTTCTTTGCAAAAATTGGGAAATTTTTGCCATTTTTCTGTAATAAGGTCAGGGTTTGAGCTGTAGAGGGTTCTTTCTGTTTTTTAATGATACAGTATATTTAAAAATGGGTTTACTGGGATTATCTTGCATTATTGTTATTGGAATTTCAGTATTATCATGTTTGCAGAATTCTAAACTACAGGGTTAGCAGGTTTTAGACAGAATAAGACAACATTATATTACATAAAGAATGACATTGTGAGTATTTTGATTAGTTTACTTTGACCATTCAGATTATAGCTGGTGTGTTGCTAATGCTATGATAGAACTGTTTTATGTAACTAAAGTAAAATGTGTACTATGTTGTTCACAGCTGGCAGCATCACCACTTTCTCTGGAGAGGCCAATCTTTGTCCCAAGTGCAACAAGAAGGTCTATTTTGGTGAGTCGTTCTGTCAGTTCTAAACTGTGAATATTAATGTATGAGCCATAGACTGTTTATATAAATGGACATATCTAACCTGCTAGCCGCCATGTTCCAAACAGGAAGTGATCATGGGCGCATTTCCGATTCCATCCTGCCCCTCTGTCTGTAACTGCTGCTGTCAGACTCGTCATTTTGGTCTTAAATGTTCATATTAACCTGCTTTACATGATCCTGGGGTTTTTATTTCACTATTGCGTCTATAAATCAAGATATGAACATTAATAACAGACAAATCAGGCACCTTCTTTCCCCTAGGTTGCTCCCGCTAGCGTTAGCAACAGGTTTATTGACAGCGTTGCTAAGCACCCACTCCTTGCTAAACCAATGATGTGGGCGGAAAGGAGTTTTAGCTTCAACAGCCTCACTCTGGATTGGCTCTTTGGTTACTATGATACTCACAGTCGGAACTCCAAATATACAAATAGACGTCACTCACTTAGTCCACATCTTTATAGAGACTATGGGTGGTCCTATTCCTCTATGATACTGTTAAAATAGTGTGTGTGTGTGTGTGTGTGTGTGTGTGTGTGTGTGTTTGTCTGTGTGTGTATGGTGTTATATTGGTTGAATGCATATTTTTATGAACATTTTCAAAGTGTTTATGAATATATTGTTTTTGTTGCAGCGGAGAAGGTGACGTCTCTGGGTAAAGACTGGCACCGACCGTGTCTCAGATGTGAACGCTGCGGCAAAACTCTGGCCCCAGGAAGCCACGCAGAGGTCAGAACTCTCACTACTGTTAATGTTACGATCCAGCGCTGCCAGGGTCAGGGAGGGAACAAAAGCCAATCTGTTAAAAATGGTAGAAATAAAGTTGTAATTTAACAGGACTGTAAAAGATGATGAGTTTTTAATGATGGTGATAATGATAATGTGCACCTAAGTGAGGCTGTAGCACTGCAGTGTTTTCAGTGTAATGGTGAAGAATTCTTTCCAGACAGGAGAGGGCAGCACTGCACTTTATATCACTATTTCAGCAGAGAGTCTATCTGCCCTATGTACTTCTTGTGTATCTGTAACACACTTTGAGTTTATTACAGATTAAACACATGACCTGTCAAAGTCTGGACCTGCCCTCTCATTCATTTCTCATTTTTTTTCTATATTTTTACTACTTCCTCCATTTTATACACACTCAGAATACAGAAAATATATGAAGCAAGGTACATGGAAAATGCAGCAAAGAAAAAAAAAAATGAAATTACATAAAAATATTGTTATAATAAATATGTAAATGCCCCCCTTAGCTCTGTGGACAGCTTCAAACCCGTGTTCTTTTCTCTTCATGACCATGGAACCATGGAAACAAGAATAAACATGAATGAGTGTGTCCAAACTTTTGACTGGTAGAGCGTGTATGTATTTTTGACCTAAGAATAGTGTTGTCAGAAGTATCGAGATTCAGATGCTAAGCGAAACTAAAACTAGTTTTGAAACTACATACTCACGTAACCAGGTGTCAAAAATAAAAAAGTCACATTCACAGGACAGAAATTAACCTGAATATCTTTATAATGATGTTGAGCTGTGTCAGAACAAGTATAAGACACATAGACTAGTATACACACATGGACCACTATGAACCTACTGGACATTAAGGGATTGCACACATATAACACACACAAAATACATTCTACTGTCTAAAGAGTGGTTTTATCAGCTGTTTAAGTGTGAATATGTGTTTTCTCTTGCAGCACGATGGAATGCCCTACTGCCACAAACCCTGCTACGCTGTTCTGTTTGGGCCCAAAGGTAACCGCTAGGGGGCGATGTTGCATCACTGTATCTCCACACTGAATCTGAATGTGTCAAACGTGTTAAATCTGGCTGGATTCTGCACGAGTCACTCAAATCTGACGTTTCTTAAACTCTGTCATTACCAAACCACTTCTGCTGCTTCTGTCCTGACACTTTGACTGCAGGACGTCATATTCTTCAAGCTAAAGGGGCTCTACCTGTTTTTTTTAAAAACCTGAAACACTAGTTCAACAGTTTGCAGTGGTCCAAAGTCATTCCTCACTTTCACATTTCGAACATTCTAGTGATTCACCACGATGAGTTTATAAGCATTTTTCACAGCCAGGCTCTATAAACAGTACTTTTTTGCATATTACCAACACTTATTTGGGAAACTCACTTTGATAGAGACAGAGTTAAAGTCCAGTTGTGCTGTTTTCAAGTCTGTGAAGTAGATAACTGGGACTGTTTTTATTAAGTGCTCAGAATTAATACAATTATGCAAAATGCAATCCTTAGAAATGAATACTATGATTGCAAAACACCATTGTTGCCACTAGAGGGCACATGGACTGGAGTGAAGCTGTTTAAAAGAGGCTAAAGACAATCGCTAGTGTGTATAGAGATAGTAAAATTAGCAATGTACTGTTTGTAGTGAACGTAATTCCAGCACTGACATGAGCTGTGAAGGTGTATGCACTTGAAAAACACAGAGGAGCAGCAGCACATCATGACATCACTAAGTGGAACAAAGCGTTATGGACTTACACTATTCATAGACAGGATTACTCGCTCATTCACGACTGAAACAAAACACAACTCCAAATATGTTTTTGAAAAGAAAACAACATTAAAACATGGCAAAAATCTCTACAACATGGGTTTAGAATAACACAAATCCATAAAGATTCACGGCGTAACTTTTCTAGTATCGAGTCCACTTCCTGCTGGTCCCACTACTTTTTTTTTTTAGCAATAAGAACAAATAGTAAAAGCCAAAGTTAACTCTGTCAACTGGACAAAAAGTTGTAGGAGTGAAGACAAAGTTTTGAACACATGTAAATGCAAGCAGCAAAGCAATGATGTCACCATGGAAATGAGCAGCAGGTGGCAAATAGTGCACTTTTAAACTAAACCTGCATTGAAAGAGTCCCCACAGCATAAACCACATTAGTTTCTCCGGTCCAATTAAAAGTTTTGCCTTTTTCTGACCCTTTTTTTTGTCCCTCTGTGCTTGTGGTTATTGCAGGCGTGAACACTGGTGGCGTGGGCAGCTACATCTATGAGAAGGAGCCCAGTGCAGTGACCGAACCCTGAGAATTCAACCCTCAACCTCTCCTCCTCTCCTCCCTCTCTCCTCCTCTCCACTCAGACATGTCTCTACTCCTTTAGTGCATAAGATCCAACTTCCTATCTCCCCCAAAAAACACAAAAATACATTGATTATAAACAAAATATGAAATGATGTGACTTCTACCATGAATGCCATGTTTACACTCTGTATATTAAACACTATGGGTATTAAAACTAGTAACGTCAGCAGTGTTCAGTGCTTAAAAGGTTTCATTTGACTTTGGGGGAGATTTCAAACTTGTACATTTGGTCTGGCTCACATCTCGCTTGAAGCTATGCAGTTGTGCCCTGAAGCAAGACATTTCTCTGACTCGTAATGGCAAGAAAACATGCAAAGTGTGGAAATGGTTCATTCTGAATACAAGTTTCTGTTGCTCAAGAATAGCTTGAAAAACCTGTATTCTTATTATGTGTGGGGTCGCCTCTCCACAGAGCTGGCCTGAAACTTGTCCAAGTGGTTTCACCTGCTTGTCTCGATGAAAATAGACAGGTTTAATGCCATTCTGTATAATATTCTAAGCAGAGCAGTAACATTTCTATGGAGACAAACAGGTGCTGGTACCATCCATCAGAAAAATTACCCAATGTAGCTTTAATTATTAGATTTCAAAGCTGTGATTTTTGCCTAAGCTGTCGTTTCAAGCTTAATTTTTGTTTGAAAAAATTGAAATTCTACATGAAAGTGGATATAAAACTATTTTAAAAGATTCTTGGGACTGTTCCTTAAAGTACACTATTCATAGACATATTAATTACACTATTCATATTCATTCAGGTCTAAACCAGGTTTAAACCAGGGATAAAACCAGGGCTAAACCATGACTAAACCAGGTCTGAATCAGCTCTAAACCAGGGCTAAACCAGGACTATACCAGGTATAAACCAGGGCTAAACCAGGTCTGAAACAGCTCTAAACCAGGTATAAACCAGGTCTAAACCAGGTCTAAACCAGGTCTAAACCAGGACTAAACCAGGTCTGAATCAGCTCTAAATCAGGTCTAAACCAGGTCTAAACCAGGTCCAAATCAGGACTAAACCAGGTCTAAACCAGGAGTAAACCAGCTCTAAACCAGGTCTTGATCCGGACTAAACCATCTCTATAATGGGACTAAAGTAGGACTGAACCATGACTAAACAAGGTCTGAGCTAGAACTAAAAAACATGCAGTACATCTTATCTCAACTTTCTCCCCCAAAGCCAAACAATGTGAGGTGAAATGCATTGTGGGTAGTGTAGTTTGACACATAGACCCTGAGAGGCAGCTGCGGATCACAGGTGGCCAGCAGAAACCCTATAAATCCTCATTTTGACACGTTTTTGTTCACATTTTTGGCCCCAATTGACATTCCTGTTCTGAAACTTATATGGAAGTTTGAACAATTCCAACACATCCATAATGTTATATCCAGACGCTCTTTAAGCATGTGTTTCTCTAACTGTACTTTTGCTAAAACTAAAAAATTTACCAGAGCAATGCCAACAATTTACAGAGCTGTGCAAAGGTTGTAGTGTTGTTTTTTTTTTGGATTTTATATTGTGTTGGTTTAAAATAAGAGCTAAAAAATACAAGACAAGTGTAACAAAAAACAAGAATGAAACCAGGACTAGTTTAGGACCATAGACATGTTTATATAAATTGATATAGTTAACCTGCTAGCCACCGCGTTCCAAATAAGAAGTGATCACGGGCACACTTTCAGCTCCATTGGCCCCAATTCACTTTACATTGAAAAACTGTGTCCTCTCTGTCTGTAACTGAGCTGTCAGACTCGTCATTTTGGTCTTAAATGTTCGTATTAACACGCTATACGTGATCCTGGGGTGTATATTTCACTATTGTGTCTGTAAATCTAGATATGAACATTAATAACAGACAAATCAGGCACCTTCTTTCCCCAAGGTTGCTCCTGTTGCTAGCGTTAGCAACAGATTTGATTAACAGCATTGCTAAACCAGCGGTATGGGCGGGAAGGGGTGTTACCTTCAAGAGCCTTGCTCCAGATTGGCTCTTTGGTTGTTATGATACTCGTGTTTCGATTTCCAAATATGGAACTCTGCTCCACATTGGCCTCATAACTGCTCTAGCCTCGATGAGCTTCATTTGACTGGATGTCACACTCACTCAGTCCACTTCTTTATACAAACTGTATTTATAACTAAACCTGGACTACAACAGGTCTAATCTTGGACTAAATAATAACTATACTAAGAGAAGACCAAGATCTGAATTCGTAAAATGCATTGAGAAAATGAGGGAGTAAGATCTGAACTGAACCAGGGATGAACTAAATCATGTCTAAGACAGAACTAGTCTAGTCTTATTATTAATACAGATATAACCAAGGAATAAACCAGGTTTAATCTAATGACTAAACCAGGTCAATCCATTTTCTTCCATTCATCCACCGCCGGGTCGCGGGGGCAGCAGTCTAAGCAGGGACTCCCAGACTTGCTTCACCCCAGACACGTCCTCCAGCTCCTCCGGCGGGACCCCAAGGCGTTCCCAGGCCAGCTGAGAGACATAGTCCCTCCAGCGTGTCCTGGGTCTTCCCCAGGGCCTCCTTCCAGTGGGACATGCCCAGAACACCTCCCTAGGGAGGCGTCCAGGAGGCATCCTGAACAGATGCCTGAGCCACCTCAACTGACTCCCCTCGACATGAAGGAGCAGCAGCTCTACTCCAAGCTCCTCCTGTGTGACCAAGCTCCTCACCCTATCTCTAATGACTAAACCAGGTAAAAAAAAAAAAAAAAAAAAAAAAAAAAAACAAATCCACAAAATGCATTTCTACAGAAAAAGGTGGAGTATGATAAGAACTGACCCAGGACAAAAGCTGGACTATACTAGGTCTAACCCAGACCATTTGTGATTTAAACCAAGACTAAACACTGTAAAATGAATTTCTGTAGAAAATGGAGAGTAAGTCAGAACCAGGACTTAAGCTGAACAAGCTATACCAAGTCTGGTCTCTGTTATAAATCTTTAAAGAAACCTGGAATAAACAAAGACTAAACCAATGTAATGATGAGCAGAACTAAACCAGCTGAACCAGGTCTAAACCAGGTCTAAGCCAGGTCTAAACCAGGTCTAAACCAGGTCTAAACCAGGTCTAAACCAGGTCTAAACCAGGTCTACACCAGGTCTAAACCAGATGCTTAGATGCTAAAATAATTGAAACACTTGTAAAACCCTCTTTAAACCTTTTGCACAGCTCTGCATTAAAACGTTCTGTTGTTTTGTTTTTATTGTGACTTTAACACTAGATTCACGAGCTGTATAAATCTCTCCAAAAAAAGAAAAGATTTTTATGACTATTTTTTAAAAGAGTAACCTGCTGTTTTTCCTATAGAGATAATGTTGCTATTGAAGTATATATATATATTTTTTGTCGTTAGCTTAGCGTTAGCACAGTAGTGTTGGTCAAATGTGCTGAGTTTTTGTACAATGTGGGGCTTTTTAGATGCCCTGCTGCTCCTGTCTGTAACTCCCTCAATAAATAACTCGGAATTCACATGTTTTTTGTGTCTTTTTTAATATAGAAAATAATTAAGGTAAATTTATCATAGCAAAAAGGTCCCGGGTTCAATCCCCAGATTATGCAAGCTGTTACTGGGTGGAGTTTGCATGTTCTCACTGTGTCTGGGTGGGTTTGTTTGAGTGCTTTGGTGTCCTCCTCAGACTGGATGTAGCCTGGGTTCTTATGGCGCTTTCAGACTGGGGCATCAAGTTCACATGCAACATCTATGGCGCACATGCGTCTTGGCGATCCTGCGTTTCTGTGGCGCGCTTTCAAGCGTCAGAGCGGCACCAATGTGGCAGTGACTTAATTATGCTACGCGCACCAGCTAGCATAAAGGCTAGTCAGACCGCAGAGCCCATCACCTCCATTGATGGACTCAAGCCACTCTCAACTTGGCCTGCAGCGTTCACAAAGACACAGGGAAAACAAAATCCTGAGAGACCCTGAATGCGCATCAAGTATTTTTCTTTGGGGTGTCGGAGGCGTCTGCCCCATAGACTGTATATATAAATGGTTATAGCAAACCTGCTAGCCGCTGTGTTCCAAACAGGATGTGGTCGTGGGTGCACTTCCGGCTCCACTGACTCCAATTCACTTTTTGTGTAAAAATGATGTCCCCTCTCTCTGTAATTGCTGCTATCAGACTCGTCATTTTGGTCTTAAATGTTCATATTAACCAGCTCTACATGATCCTTGGGTTTTCATTTTGCTATTGTGTCTGTAAATCAAGATACACTGCCTGACAAAAAAAGTCCCCACCTGGATTTAACTAAGCAAATAGGTACGAACCTCCTGCAGTTGGTCAGGTCTAGGTTCAGCAACAGTCTGCTCAAAGAGTGAGGTCACTAAATGACCAGGTTACATCAAATGGATTTTTTCTTCCCTGGTCGGATGGGCATATTCCAAGATGACAATGCCAGGATTCATCGGGCTCAAATTGTGAAAGAGTGGTTCAGGACCATGAGACAACATTTTCACACATGGATTGTCCACCACAGAGTCGAGACCTTAACACCATTGAGAATCTTTGGGATGTGCTGGAGAAGGCTTTGTGCAGGGGTCAGACATTGGTCATCATCAATGCAACATCTTGGTGAAAAATTAATGCAACACTGGATGGAAATAAATCTTGTGACATTGCAGAAGCTTATCAAAACAATGCCACAGCGAATGCGTGCCATAATCAAAGCTAAAGGCAGTACAAATAAATATTAGAGTTTGACCTTTTTTTTTGGTGGCAACTTTTTTTTTGGCCAGGCAGTGTATGAGCATTAATAACAGACAAATCAGGAGCCTTCTTTCCCCGAGGTCACTCCCGCTAGTGTTGGCAACAGGTTTGACTGACAACATTGCTAAGTGCCCGCTCCCTGCTAAACCAGTGGGGGGAAAGAGAGTTACCTTCAACGGCCTCGTTCTGGATTGGCACTTTGGTTGTTATGATGCTTGTACTCAGAATTCCAAATATGGAACTGGACTCCAGTTTTGCCACTTTACACAGTCTGTTGTCCCCCCTCAAAAGCAAAGGTGTCTAACTCGAGGTGTCCAATGCATTTCTGAAGCCACAGTCTGAACACAGCGTAAGTTCGGTCCCAAAATGAGTGTTACCTCAGAGATGTTGTACAGCTCTGATGGCTCATTTGGCAACACCAAAATAAATACAGCATCACAGGTTCAACATCAAAATAATTGATTTTGAGGAATTTGACAATATATAGAAAAAGAAAAAGAGTGAATTTGTGTGACCCTTTTATCTGAATATTTCTGTCAAAAACATCTATGACATCAGATACTTGAAATTTCAATTGTTTTTAATGTAATTTGTGTTTTATTTCATTTGTGTGTTATTTATGTTGCACAGTGACTAAATGTGGCATCAGACTTTAAAGTTCCATTAGCATGTTTTAGTGCTGACATATTGACAGGTGAGTGACAGGTGAGGCCTGACAGAGGGAGGTGTGATCCTTCAGTTTCAGTCTGATGTCACTGTGTAAAAACGAGCTGCAGTTTCACCAAACCCTGAAGCACTTTAAACGATGAACATTCTTACATTTGAAATACTGTTCTGTCCATAGACTGTGTAAAGATCAAAAATACTTCTCAAATACAGATAAAGATCAAAAATACTTTTCAAATACAGATAGTGTCATTTTCTCACACATTCAATTCTTAGCCAATATCCTCTCACTCTTTTTTGTTTCTGCTCTTCCTCTTTCTCTCCTCTGTCACCTCTCTCCCTCTCTTTTTCCCTCCCTCTCTTTCTCTCTCCTCTGTCTCCTCTCTCCCTCTGTCATTTTCTCCCCTCGCTCTTCTTTCTCTCCTCTCTCCTTTTTCTCTCCCTCTCTCTTTGTCTCTCTCTTTGTCTCTTTGTCTCTCTCTTTCTCTCTTTGTCTCTCTTCTCTTTCTCTAAAAGTGTAAAATCCATCTCTTTTTTCCTAATTGAAGAGTGATTCCTTCATTTCCTGTGGACTGTGTGAAGCGAGTCTCTGACCAGAAACACTTCCACATGTGTGCAGCCCGACTGAACAGAGCCAGAGAGCAAGGAGGAGGAGGAGGAGGAGGAGGAGGAGGAGGAGGAGGAGGAGGAGAGAGACCAGAGCCAGAGGAGGAGGAGGAGGAGAGAGACCAGAGCCAGAGAGTGAGGAAGTGAGGAGGAGGGGGAGGAGGAGAGAGACCAGAGCCAGAGGAGGAGGGGGAGGAGGAGAGAGAACAGAGCCAGAGGAGGAGGAGGAGAGAGACCAGAGCCAGAGAGTGAGGAGGAGGGGAAGGAGGAGAGAGACCAGAGTCAGAGGAGGAGGGGGAGGAGGAGAGAGACCAGAGCCAGAGGAGGAGAGAGACCAGAGCCAGAGAGTGAGAAGGAGGAGGAAGAGGAGGAGGAGGAGGAGGAGGAGAGAGAGAGACCAGAGCCAGAGGAGGAGGAGGAGAGAGACCAGAACCAGAGAGTGAGGAGGAGGAAGGAGATCAGAGCCAGAGAGAGAGGAAGAGGAGGAGGAGCAGAGAAACCAGAGCCAAAGAGTGAGGAGGAGGAGAGAGACCAGAACCAGAGAGTGAGGAGGAGGAGGAAGGAGACCAGAGCCAGAGAGCGAGGAAGAGGAGGAGGAGGAGGAGGAGGAGGAGGAGAGACCAGAGCCAGAGAGTGAGGAGGAGGAGGAGGAGGAGCAGAGAGACCAGAGCCAAAGAGTGAGGAGGAGCAGGAGGGGGAGGAGGAGGAGGAGGAGGCCGTGACGCTTCGACCAATCAGAGTGAAGTGTCATCCCGATAGGTCCCAGTCACCAGAGCTCAAGTCCTCCAGACCCCAGACTGATGAGCCAGGTCAGGGTCAAGTCTGTCCATTGTAAACCTGTGACCTCTGACCCCAAATGTCCTCAAATATCTGTGTATTTTCACCCACAGCATTCGGCTCCAGAAGAAGAAGAATACATTATTATCATTAGAAATTGTTATTTCAATAATAACATTAAATGAATTGACACACAGCATAGAAAGTAAACAGCACCCTCCTCTGGTATTAAAGTGTATTAGCCACAGATCAAATTAAACCTGGCCCAAATACCAAATCATTACACTACACAATATGCCACTTTATTTTCAACTAACAAGTATTCTCTTTAAAGACTATGAATGTAAAAATGATATTGGTTACCTCTGCCTCTGTTATTACATTTAACAAGGTATATTTTGTTAAAGTTATGTAATACTAGCTACAATTGGGAAAAAAAACAAAAAAACAAACACCTATAACCTTATATCTACCTATTGGTATTCAAAGGGAAACATTAATTAGTTACTTAATTCAATCAAAACAGAAATAAAACGGCTGTGACAATGACACCTTGACTCTTTTTCTATTAAATAATAAATAATTTAAAATAACGTATGTAACGTACGTAACTTAAGCGCACAGACAGCAGTTGAAGTACATTCCGAGGTTTAGGCCTGTTCTATTTCGGCAAGATGGCGGCTACACTGAGGAGTACTCATTTTCAGCCAGGTACTTCAAACGGTATTTGGAATGGTGCATTTGGTGAATTGGGACACAGCCACAGTCTGTGCTAGCAGGTTAGCTGTGTCTTTTCATACGCACAGTGTATGCTAGCAGGTTAGCTGTGTCCTTTCATAGGCACAGTGTTTGCTAGCAGGTTAGCTGTGTCCTTTCATACGTACAGTGTATGCTAGCAGGTTAACTGTGTCCTTTCATACGTACAGTGTATGCTAGCAGGTTAGCTGTGTCCTTTCATACGCACAGTGTATGCTAGCAGGTTAGCTGTGTCCTTTCATACGCACAGTGTATGCTAGCAGGTTAGTTGAGTCCTTTCATACGCACAGTGTATGCTAGAAGGTTAGCTGTGTCCTTTCATACGCACAGTGTATGCTAGCAGGTTAGCTGTGTCCTTTCATACGCACAGTGTATGCTAGCAGGTTAGTTGAGTCCTTTCATACGCACAGTGTATGCTAGCAGTTTAGCTGTGTTCTGTTACACACAGTCTGTGGTGGGGACAGTGTTTTCTCTCTGTGGCCTTGTTAGACCTGTGGACATGTCTCACATACTTCGTAGAGATGAACTGTTCCAGGGCGAGCGCTCACAGCTGTTTGTGTGAATCTGTGTCACACCCAGAGGATTATGGGTAATGCTGTATAATACAAAACAAAGTGAAGGGTTAAAACAGCAGGGTGAGTTCAGGTCACCAGGGCAAGGCAAAGGTCACAAGATGAATGTCGTCAAGAAATCGTCTCCATGGATACAACGGTCTGACCCTCCACGAGAAAAGTTACATAGTGCAGCTATATTGTTGTTTATAATGAAAGTGATCATAAAGCTGGCTTTATGCTTTTATTGGAATCAGACTTAAAACACAGTGCAAAGACAGATACACTTTGCTCACCCCCCTTCTGAAGGGATGTTTTTTTTTTAATAAAACTATTTTTGTTCTTGAGATGCCAATGCCATGTGCCAACCCTTACCTGTTCAGTATGATATTCTCCTTGTCTCTCTCTTTGTCTTTGTTCCCCTCTACCCCTCCTTTCTCTCTCTCTCTCTCTCTCTCTCTCTCTCTGTTCTCTCTCTTTCTTTTTTCCCTCACCTCCCTCTCTACCTCTAATCACTGTTTCTCTCTTTTTCTCCTTCTCTACAGCCCTTTCTCTTCCCTCTCTCTTCTCGCTCTCTATAACTCTACATCTCTCCACATCTCTTGCTCACTCTTTTTCTTCTCTCCCTTTCTCTCTCCCCCTCTGTCTTTTCACTCTCTATTAATCTAGATCACCTCTTCTCTCTCTCTCCCTCTCTTTTTTCTGGTGTTCCTTCCTTTCTCACTCTCTATAACTATGTCTCTCCCTCTCTCCTCTTCGTCCTCATCTTCCCTTTCATTTCTATTCTTCACATAAATGTTATGCTCCTGTTCTATAAGCCCCCTCCTCCTCATCCCTCTATAGCTCCCCCTGCCTCATTTCCACACACACATGCATACACCCCCCCCACACACCCCCCCCCCCCCCGCACACCCCCCCCCCCCCCCCCACACACACACACACCCACACACACACACATTTCAAACACGTTCACATATAATCTCTCTATTCTCTCTCACTTCCTGTGTTTGTGTCAAACTATTTCCTGTTTTTCATCCTCAAAAACCCTGGTCTGACATTTTAAATATAACATCAGATAAGGCTCTAATATATGTCTAATGTGTGACTAAACCAGGACTAAACCAGGACTAAACCTGAATATAAAGTGAATTGGAGTTGATGTAGTGCGTTATATATGTCCATTTATCCATATGCAGTCTATGGCCCAAATCCAAACTGGGACTAAATCAGTTCATATCAGCCCTTTTCTGCGTTTTACAGGTTTGAACTCTTTTATAGCTGTTTCCCATGTTGTATTTCACCTGAACTTAGTGTGCTCTGTACACACTTCCTTCTCCAGTGATACTCGTAGGATTCCACGGGAGCACGTAGTCATTTTGCTATAAATTTTTAAAATCCGCTGCTCGGTAGTGTGATGTGCACCTATCTATACCTAATAATTTCCCCACTGTGGGACTAATAAAGGCATATCTTATCATAGGGGCGCCAGCAACTCCACAAGCATGATGCCTTCTTGACTCAATGTAACTACAAGCATTGCTACAGTACTATGGCTACTACTATGACTGCTACTAATATTGCTATTACTAGTACTTCAGCTACTGCTACCAACTGTCCTCCTCCTCTCCTCCTCATCCTCCCCATCCTTCTCTCCTGCTCATCCTCCTTTCCTCTTTTCCTCTCCTCTTCCTCTCCTCTTAATCCTCCTCTCTTTCTCCCCTCTTCTCTTTCTCTCCTTCTCTCCTCCTCATCCTTTTCTCCTTCTTTCCTCTTCTCCTCCTCTTCTCTTCTCCCCCTCTCCTCCTCCTTCTCCTCCTCCTCTCTTCCTCATCCTTCCCTTCTCCTCTCCTCTTCTCCTCCCCTCATCATCTCCTCTTCTCCTCATTCTCCCTTCCTCCTCTTCTCCTCCTCTTCTCCTCATCCTCCCCTCCTCCTCTCCTCTTTTCCCCCTCTTCTCCTCTCCTCTTCTCCTCATTCTCCCTTCCTCCTCTTCTCCTCCTCTTCTCCTCATTCTCCCCTCCTCCTCTCCTCTTCTCCTCTTCTTCTCCTCCCCTCCTCCTCTCATCTTCTCCTCTTCTTCTCATCCTCCCCTCCTCCTCTCCTCTTCTCCTCCTCTTCTCCTCTCCTCCTCCTCTTCCTCCACACTGTGACCTCAGGCTTGTGTCCACATGCTCCTGTTTAAACAAAGGGCACTATGTGAGCCTGCAGACAGATCACACAGGAGGAAGAGGAGAAGGAGGAGGAAGAGAATGTGAAGAGAGATGAGACAATGAACGATAGAATCAACAAGAACGACAAGAAATTACTCCATGCTGAGGTCACATACAGCCACTCTCCCTGTCGATGTCCAAAATATTTGGCATTTCTTTGGTGTTAGTCGTGATCTGTGGTGACCTTATGCCCACAGTCTAAACCATGTACACTTGTGTTTTTAAAGTCACTGTATGGAACTTTTCTGCCATTAAATAAAAGCATGTTTGTATTCATGTGTTTCTTGCACTGAACAATATAGAAAAACATGTGTTCGAGGCCCATGAGCATATAGGTTTGATTGAAAGCAAACCTGCTAAACCAGCTGAGCGGGCCTTCAACAGCTTCACTCCGGATTAGCCCTTTGGTTGCTATGATACTCGTGGTTGGAACACCGCTCCACATTCGCCCTATAACTGCTAGCCTCGATGAGCTTCATTTGACTTGAGCCAAATGCTGTGGTGACGTCACACTCACTCAGTCCACTTCTTTACACAGTCTGTGGTAAAAATTATGGTGGTTATTATGGTTATGGCTAAGTAAAAAAAATATGGTTACTATACCTAGTAACCATACTGAAGAAAGTCAGATTATAAACTTCACCAAAATTAAAAACTATTTAAAAAAATAGGCAGCATTTAAATCTAACTATGATGATGTGTAAACTTAGCCGTCCAGCCCATCAGCATGTGCACATTAACGTTTCATGTTTGTTTCATGTTTTATGGTGAGTTTTGAAGAAAGAGTCTGCCCTTCACGAGCCCCTATCCCACTGTCAGACGGACAGGGAGATTTGAGCTTGTACATGATGGAGGTTGGTGCCCATCGAGTCTAAACGGCTTTAGCAGAGCACACACACACATCCCATAACTCCATATCAGCTCATTTCATCTGCGCTCCAATCTCTTCTCCAGCTGCCGTTCCCACACTCGCTCTCTCGGGACTCAAACTTCCTTCAGACTTTTCTTTTCAGATTTAGTTAAAACTTCAGTCAACACACAACCATGTTTTTGTTTTGGCCAAGCGTTGCCATGGAGACAGACGCCAATTCCCTTACGGTTTGGACACAGCTTACATTTTCTTTATAGGATTAGTTTCGATGAGTTTTCAAAGACACTTCACATTGAGATGTTTTTTTGTGTGCTTTGCCTAGAATGTTCCTTAGTATGGCATTAAAATATATATCTCCAAAGAGGCAAGCGTGACATATAATCAGTCCAATTTAAAGGTGAGATCCGTGGCGAGGCGAGTCAACCTCATTGACTGCATGTAAGCACCAAAATCATCTCGGCTAAAAAGAAGCAACGAAAGATAAGTTTAATGTCATACTGTGGAACATTCCAGACAAAGCAACCACATCTCCATGGAGACAAGCAAGTGGCATTCCACCATCAGAAAAAATGATATAGTGCACCTTTAAATCCCCACTGCAAAACATTTCAGCCAATAATAAGACACAAACAAAAGCCGCTATTTCACTATGGGTGTTTAAACTGCTGACAAAGTACCTTGAAAAATATTCTTCTGTGCATGGGCTTGCCTCTCCACAGACTTGACTCATAATTGGGCGGCTTGGTGGTGGGCAACCGCCTTGTCTCCATGAAGAGAAGTAGGATAAAACACACAGGTGGAACATTCGAGATAAAGAAATAGCATTGTTCAGATGATAACAGGGTTGAAGCTGAAAATGTCTGTCTATAAATTCAAAGTCCTGTCAGTAATTCCATGTTATTAGGGTTTAGTCACAGACAGGTTGCCAGATCTGAGGTCTCAAAATCCCAATCCACAAATCACCATATTTGATTTGGTTGAGGCCTGAACGTTCACAGCCACAGGATTCTGAGTCTCACTCCAAAGCTCAGCCTGTGGCAACTGGGTTTTGCCTGTAAACGTCTTATTTTATTTGTATGTTTATAATGCGTTTTACACAAGCTCGTCGGCACAAAGAAAGAAGTCTTCAACCAGTCACACGTTATGTTCTGAATGTTTAACACATATTCAAAATGGTGCCTATGAACAGGAGGATGAGACCAGTGAATACTTCAGACGAGGAATGGAACAAAAGAGGGAGTGTGGACATGGCATAGAGGAGGAAACAGGAGGCTAAGAGGTAGAACAAAGTGATGCAGCGGAGTTGGATCATGTAGTTCATTGTAGCTAACACAGTATAGTATATGTGGTATAGAGGAGGGAGAGTGAATGTATGGTACAGAGGAGTAAACAGGAGGCCTAGAGGAAGAGAAGCATATTCATATCCACAGAGTCGTGTTATTTTGGATAGCGAGGTCCTGCTGGTGATGAATGGCCACTTTAAGCCGATGTGGCGTTCATTGGCTTCTGCTTCTCTGTAAAAATCAATAATTACTTTTCCAGTCAACTCTCATTGGAAAACATTATACAGCGGCGTAATGCTCCCAAAATACTAGCTAAAAATACACCGTAGGAAAGTGCACGAGCCGTTAAAGTGAAAGTGCACGAGCCGTTAAAGAGAAAGTGCATAAGCCGTTAAAGTGAGAGTGTATAATCCGTTAAAGTGAATGTGTATAAGCCATTAAAGTGAAAGTGTATAAGCCATTAAAGTGAATGTGTATAAGCCGTTAAAGTGAATGTGTATAAGCCATTAAAGTTAAAGTGCATATGCCATTAAAGTGAATGTGTATAAGCCGTTAAAGTGAAAGTGCATAAGCCATTAAAGGGAATGTGTATAAGCCGTTAAAGTGAAAGTGTATAAGCCGTTAAAGTGAAAGTGTTGTCATGATCCCTGTCTTGCTCACCCTGCACCCTCGTCTCCCTCCTCCCTCACCTGCCTGTCTCCGGAGCTGGGTGGAGTCCGGACTCCTCCCGCGCGCACCTGCTTTCCATCAACGCAATCAACACCACCTGCCGTGGATAAGAGGGGTCTGGACCAGTCACTCGGCGCCGGAACGTCCGCGTGCTCTACGTGAATATGCTCTTGGCTTAACACTTTTTGATCCTTGTATTCCCGAGTTTTATTGGAACCTTCTGCTCTGCTCCAGGAATCCGCCCGAGAACCAGCTCCGGATCTCCCCAGCCTCTGCACCTCTGTTCTGGTATGGTCTTGTGTCTTCCTGTCTCGTCGTGCACCCCTGTCGCTCCACGTTCACGGACCCGCACCTACGCTCCCCAGCTCCTATGGATTACGACTTATGATTTACTAGACTTTGAACTAAGCTTTTGAACTCTTACCTTTGTTATCACGTGTGTGAATAAAGACATTGTTAAACATCGTGAGTCTGCACCTTTGGTCCTTACGCCACGCTGGTTACGACAAGTGTATAAGCCATGGAGAGACTTGTTCACAAGCAGAGCTGCTTTAAAGTCTATTCTCATCTTTATTCATTGCAAAATATCAATATTACATATATATATATATATATATATATATATATATATATATATATATATATATATATATACATATATATATATATATATATTCAATGTAGCAAATTATTATTATGTTCTCATTTTGAATTTGGAGCCCCTTTGGTGCAACGTTTAGCAAACATTAAACATAAAATGGGCTCCACTCATTTGTTTCATGTAATAAAGTAAAATAGAATTGGCTCCAGTGCAGATATGTTACCGTCGAAAAGAGACCGCTGTGTCTCCTTACAGGGAGTAAGACTGGTGCATTGTTAGCATGCTAGTTATTGTTAGCATACCATGATGGTGTAAAAAGTGCTTATAAACTCATTGAGATGAATAATTAGAATGTTCAGGATGCATAAGTTAAATGAGGAGTAACTGGACCACAGCAAACTGTTTAAAGTGAACGAGCTCTGTTTTTACCAGTCTGTATAAAGAAGTGACCAAGTGAGTGTGACGTCACCACAGCGTTTGGCTCCAAATGAAGCTCATTGAGGCTAGCAGGTATAGTGGCTGATTTGGAGTCCAGTTCCATATTTGGAATTCAGATCATGAGTATCATAGCAACCAAAGAGCCAACCAGAGCAAGGATGTTGAAGGTAACGCCCCTCCTGCCTGTTTGTAACGCGACGGCTAACAGGTTAGCTCTGTCCATTTATATGTACAGACTCTGTTTTTTTTAATGTTTTTAACAGTAAAAATGAGGTGCAGCTCCTGTGACGTCAGTATGAATGGAGCATATGGAAAAAGCTCTGACCTCCCTTTACACGCAAAGAAAACTCTCTTTTGTGACTTTACTGAGTCCTGCCTCGAACAAAGACAGTTTTGTGTTGAATGAATTGAGTCTGAAATGCGGTCCAAACCAAACAAAGTAAACATTTAGTTATATCTAAGCTGTCATGCCCTAAATCACGTACTTTGGGGTAGGATTACTGCAGTAGAACAAATATTGTCCACAATAGAAGCACACAAGCTAGTCTGGGGTTTCAGGACTGCAGCTGGGCCAGTGGTTTGTTTTGGAAAGAGCTGGATGTCTGCCTGGAGCTGCTATTTCATTACAGATAATTGGTTTTAAAGTTGTCGTGAAACTTGGAGATCTTTTTATCAACACAATATACTTAAAAATACAACATATACAACAAATATAACTTTTCAGGGCGCGAAATCTGAGAAGCACTTCACATGTTTAGTGGAGACGTGATGTTTACCAGAAAAATGGGCAAAATTGCTGTGTCCAACATGCAGATTTTTTTTTTTTTTAATAAAACGAGCTCAAGCCATTTACATATAAACTATAGATACATTTCTTAAAGAGGGGATATTTTATTTCTATGGGGTATTAAAGAGGGGGTATTTGACTTCTATGGGGTAGTCACTGTGTACAATTTTGTATCATGTTTTTTGTATATTTATGAACTGTCATTTGGGAGCGTGGGTGATGTAGACTTGTGGGAGGAGAGATCTCTAGATTACTCAAACACCCATGGATGACATCTAAAAGCTCTTCAGGCAACAGCAGAAAGGAAACATGAGTGAAAGACGAATCCCGCTCTTGATATAAAAAAATTACGATTCCAGCTCCCACAGATGAATCCTGTCGTTGTGTCCTTGGGCAAGACACTTAACCCCCCCTCGCACCAGTGTCTGTGTACACTGGTGTGTGAATGTGTGTGTGAATATGTGTGAATGTGTGTGTGAATGTGTGTGTGAACATGTGTGTGAATATGTGTGAATGTGTGTGTGAATTTTGTGAATGTGTGTGTGAATGCTTGTATGAATGTAGGTGTGTGTGAATGTATTTGTGAATGTATGTGTGTGAGTGTGTATGTGTGTGAATGTGTGCATGAATGTAGGTGTGTGAGTGTGTGTGAGTGTGTGTGAGTGCGTGAGTGGTTCCATGATGTAAAGCTCTTTCTTTGAGTGACTTGAAGGTGGAAAAGCACTGTATAAAAATGTGAGCTCAAGATTTGGCATTTTGCTCTGACAGAAACTAGAACAAAGGTCAAAGGTCGAATGTCATGTTTTTCACGTAATTCAGTTAAACGTCTCCATGTGTTTTGGGTTATTTTAATATCGGAATAACATATAAAATTTATCTGATTTTTGGGATACAGGACCAACCTCAGACCTGGAGCCCTCCACATCAGCGTTTGTTCGTGAAAGTAATCGTTTCTTCACTCAAACTGCTTCCAGATTTTAAACTTGTAAAATAAAAACGAGTTTTTGGGAGCAGACGGGAGGATTCGGGTTCAACTGCCTCAGATCTGCTCCATTAGAATGTGCTTTTGTTCTAGAGCCGTTATCAGCGCATGTCAAAGCAGGTTTCATTTGAGTCTCCATTTGGATGTACAGTAAAAGGGCGGAAAATAATGAAAGTTCCACTGCGGTAAATGTCTGCACATATATTCAGTACGTTTACATGTGCCGAGGACTACAAGGGCGTTAAAAAATGTCACACAGCATACACATAACCACACTGCTGGCAGAAATAGATGATCCGCAAAGTAGTCAGCTTAATTTTTTTTACAATTATTCTATGCTTTATAGTTGTAAAACCCCTCACCACACACTTTATACACTTTTCTCACACAGGCGTTAACATTTTCTTACATTTCTCTCTTGTTTAAACACTCTCAAAGTTCAAACCTTTGTAGGTGCCTTTGTCGGTGCAGAACGTTTCATCGACATTGTGGGGGTTTTTTGGGGAGAAAACACAGTCCGCAAAACAGTGAGAAGCGAAAGGTGAACCAAGATATAGTGAGGGACCACTGTGTTTCAGTTTTAGACATGCTGTTCGGAGCCGAATGTAAATCTGTAAAAAGTGCTGTACTTACGTAGAATTATCAGGTATCTGTACTTTACTTAAGTACATTTTACAGTGGATACATTTTACTTTTACCTCAGTACATTTGAGAGCAGTATCTTTTCTTTCTACTCCACTACATTTTTGAACTGGACTGAAAAGTAAAAAGTACTTTTCATATGATTTAAGGGGTTATTTTTACATCCTGGTTTTCGAGTTCAAGCTTCGGCTTTGAGCAAAAGAAAAATAAATACACAAAATTCAAAACAAAACTTAAGAAATAGATTTGTATTGTTACTGTGACCAAAATATGAATCATTTTAATCAATATCACTGCATTTACACTTGTATGAAATACTTACTCAGATAATAATACTCGGATCTACGAAGAGAAGAGTCTGTTCGAAGTAAGAATCCATATGTTTCAAGGCATTTTTAATTGAAAAAAAAGTCACTTCTGCAGTGCTTATGCAGTGGAGATAATGGACTCAAAGTAATCTCATTCGTGACCGACAGACAAAGAGGGACAAGTGTCCAACAGTGAACTGGGCACAGTCGTAAATGAACCGACAACCTTTAAAGATACCAAAATGTAATTAAAATTTTTATTTCGGTCCAAAATAATGACACTGACCCTGGTTTAGACCTGGTTTAGACCTGGTTTAGTCCCAGTTTAGGCCTGGTTTTGTCCTGGTTTAGACCTGGTTTAGTCCCATTTTACACCTTGCTTAGTCCTGGTTTAGTCCTGGTTTAGACCTGGTTTAGTCCTGGTTTAGTCCTGGTTTAGACCTGGTTTAGTCCTGGTTTAGATATGGTTTAGTCCTGGTTTAGTCCAGGTTTAGACCTGGTTAAGTCTCTGTTTAGTCCCGGTTTAGACACAGTTTAGACCCGGTTTAGACCTTGTTTAGTCCTGGTTTAGTCCTGATTTAGACCTGGTTTGGACCTGGTTTAGACCTGGTTTAGACCTGGTTTAGTCCTGGTTTGGACCTGGTTTAGACCTGGTTTAGTCCCAGTTTAGACCTGGTTTAGACCTGGTTTAGTCCCAGTTTAGACCTGGTTTAGTCCCTGTTTAGACTTGGTTTAGTCCCAGTTTACACCTTGTTTAGTCCTGGTTTAGTCCTGGTTTAGACCTGGTTTAGACCTGGTTTAGTCCTGGTTTAGACCTGGTTTAGTCCTGGTTTAGTCCTGGTTTAGTCCTGGTTTAGTCCTGGTTTAGTCCCATATCTCTCATTCTCTCACTTGCTGCATTCTGCCCAGATACAGACACACGTCACTCACATATTTTCAACCCAAATGAGGGAAAGTTTTTCTTCTTTAAAAGGAAATTATCTAACATCCGCCATGAAAACACCCACAGCCCGTCACCTCCCTCCTTTCACTTCCTGTTACCGTTTCCATAGCGACTGTAACCACAACAAACAACCGCCGGTTACCAGGGAAGCCTCCATGTTGTTTGAGTTTGACCTTTTCATTATTTTCATTGACATTCTTTCACACGAGCCATCGCCCAAGGGAAACAAATGCCTTTAATGATCAGGCTTAAGCTGGAGACAGTTCTGCAGTACTTCTGTTCAATATTACGGGCATTTGGAATAATTTGGGGTCAGTATTTGAAGTAAGACTGGATAAATTATAGGTTTTGTGTCTAATGTTCTGAAAAATGTCCAGGTGAAATGGGGTTAATTGCTTGAAGGCAAAACAGTAGAAATATTTGAGTGGCATTTTTGAAACGAGAGACTGGAAAAGAAAGAGAAGAAGTGGCAGTTTTAAAAGTAGGTGAGGTCACAGGCAAATGCCAATTCAGATTCATCTCAAACATACTGAGCCTCATAGTCTCACAGGAGGAGCTCAACTCTACATGGTCCATGGACAGGACAGGACCAGATGTACCTAGCTAAATGCTAAACTCACGACATGTGCCATTGAGCCCAGCCCTTTGACTTCGGTGGGCGGCCATGTTTAGACCCAGGGCTTGCTCTCAACTCACAGCAAGAAGGTCCTGGGTTAGATTCCAGATGACGTGGGAACGTTTTGATACTTTGCAGTGGCATCACGCTGGGGATGTTCTACATATATTTCTATGGTGGAATGTTCAGAAATTACAGTGGAGACACAATGCACACATTAACAAATAAACTGTCAAAAAACATTGAAGATTGTCTGACAACTCTAGAAAAAAAATACAAAAGTGATTTAAAAAGCACATTTCCAGGAACTTGTGCGTTCAAGCGTTCATGGTCCTGTTTAGGGCCAGCTAATGCTAATGCTAGCTAGCGTGTGAGTGTCATGTTATTTGAGAGACTTGTAGTACTTCAAGCAAAGTCAGTTCTTTCTATTCAAATAGTGTTAAAATAAAACTCAGATTAAAGAGATTCAGACAGAGGAGGGCTTACAATTACTGACCCCTCGTCCACTCCACAGCCCCTAACCCAGGGGTGTCAACCACATTTTCACCAAGTGCCATACCAGCAAAATGGCTGCTGTCAAAGGGCCAGATGTAAAATAAATCTAAGTACTTTTTTTTAACTTGTTAATTAACTATTTCTGTATTTATTACTTATTGAAGTTACAAATATTGCATATGCGTTTGCCTAGATGTGAAAATATGGCTGTGTAACTGGGTATCTCCTGATAAAATGACATTTTAAGACCATCGTACCTTTTAATTTACCCTGTCGAGGCACACATAAAATGATGTAGAGGGCCACATTTGGCCCGTGGGCCTTGAGTTTCACACATCTGCCCTAACCCCTTGTTCACTCCCCTTACCCCTCGTACACTCCCCTGACCCCTCGTACACTCCACAGTCCCTGACCCCTCATTCAATCCCCTGATCCCTCATACACTCCACAGTCCCTGACACCTCATCCACTCCCCTGATCGCTCGTACACTCCACAGTCCCTGACCCCTCGTACACTCCCCTGATCCCTCGTACACTCCACAGTCCCTGACCCCTCGTTCACTCCCCTGATCCCCCGTACACTCCACACTCCCTGACTCCTCGTTCACTCCCCTGTCCCTGACCCCTCATTCACTCTCCTGATCCCTCGTACACTCCACAGTCCCTGACCCCTCGTGCACTCCCCTGATCCCTCGTACACTCCACAGTCCCTGACCCCTCGTACACTCCCCTGATCCCTCGTACACTCCCCTGACCCGTCGTTCACTCCCCTGATCCCTCGTACACTCCACAGTCCCTGACCCCTCGTACACTCCCCTGATCCCTCGTACACTCCACAGTCCCTGACCCCTCGTACATTCCCCTGATTCCTCGTACACTCCACAGTCCCTGGCCTCTCGTACACTCCCCTGACCCCTCGTACATTCCCCTGACCCATCGTACACTTCCCTGACCCCTCGTACACTCCCCTGTCCCTGGCCCCTCATTCACTCCCCTGATCCCTTGTACACTCCACAGTCCCTGACACCTCGTACACTCTCCTGATCCCTCGTACACTCCACAGTCCCTGACCCCTCGTTCTCTCACCTGATCCCCCGTACACTCCACAGTCCCTGACCCCTCGTTCACTCCACTGATCCCTCGTACACTCCACAGTCCCTGACCCCTCGTACACTCCCCTGACCCCTCGTACACTTCACAGTCCCTGGCCCCTCATTCAGTCCACTGATTCCTCGTACACTCCACAGTCCCTGACTCCTCGTACACTCCACAGTCCCTGACCCCTCGTTCACTCCCCTGATCCCCTGTACACTCCACAGTCCCTGACCCCTCGTTCACTCCCCTGTCCCTGACCCCTCATTCACTCCCCTGATCCCTCGTACACTCCACAGTCCCTGACCCCTCGTACACTCTCCTGATCCCTCGTACACTCCACAGTCCCTGACCCCTCGTACATTCCCCTGATCCCTCATACACTCCACAGTCCCTGACCTCTCGTACACTCCCCTGACCCCCCGTACACTCCCCTGATCCCCTGTACACTCCACAGTCCCTGACCCCTCGTTCACTCCCCTGTCCCTGACCCCTCATTCACTCCCCTGATCCCTCGTACACTCCACAGTCCCTGACCCCTCATTCACTCCCCTGATCCCTCGTACACGCCACAGTCCCTGGCCCCTCATTCACTCCCCTGATCCCTCGTACACTCCACAGTCCCTGACCCCTCTTACACTCCCCTGATCCCTCGTACACTCCACAGTCCCTGACCCCTCGTTCACTCCCCTGTCCCTGACCCCTCATTAACTCCCCTGATCCCTCGTACACTCCACAGTCCCTGACCCCTCGTACACTCCCCTGACCCCTCGTACACTTCACAGTCCCTGGCCCCTCATACACTCCCCTGATCCCTCGTACACTCTACAGTCACTGACCCCTCGTACACTCTCCTGATCCCTCGTACACTCCACAGTCCCTGACCTCTCGTACACTCCCCTGACCCCTCGTACACTCCCCTGATCCCCTGTACACTCCACAGTCCCTGACCCCTCGTTCACTCCCCTGTCCCTGACCCCTCATTCACTCCCCTGATCCCTCGTACACTCCACAGTCCCTGACCCCTTGTACACTCCCCTGACCCCTCGTACACTCCACAGTCCCTGGCCCCTCATTCACTCCCCTGATCCCTCGTACACTCCACAGTCCCTGACACCTCATTCACTCCCCTGATCCCTCGTACACTCCACAGTCCCTGGCCCCTCATTCACTCCCCTGATCCCTCGTACACTCCACAGTCCCTGACACCTCATTCACTCCCTTGATCCCTCGTACACGCCACAGTCCCTGGCCCCTCATTCACTCCCCTGATCCCTCGTACACTCCACAGTCCCTGACCCCTCGTTCACTCCCCTGTCCCTGACCCCTCATTCACTCCCCTGATCCCTCGTACACTCCACAGTCCCTGGCCCCTTATTCACTCCCCTGATCCCTCGTACACTCCACAGTCCCTGACACCTCATTCACTCCCTTGATCCCTCGTACACGCCACAGTCCCTGACCCCTTGTTCACTCCCCTGATCCCCTGTACACTCCACAGTCCCTGACCCCTCGTTCACTCCCCTGTCCCTGACCCCTCATTCACTCCCCTGATCCCTCGTACACTCCACAGTCCTTGACCCCTCGTACACTCCCCTGACCCCTCGTACACTTCACAGTCCCTGGCCCCTCATACACTCCCCTGATCCCTCGTACACTCTACAGTCCCTGACCCCTCGTACACTCTCCTGATCCCTCGTACACTCCACAGTCCCTGACCCCTCGTACATTCCCCTGATCCCTCGTACACTCCACAGTCCCTGACCTCTCGTACACTCCCCTGACCCCTCGTACACTCCCCTGATCCCCTGTACACTCCACAGTCCCTGACCCCTCGTTCACTCCCCTGACCCCTCATTCACTCCCCTGATCCCTCGTACACTCCACAGTCCCTGACCCCTCATAAACTCCCCTGACCCCTCGTACACTCCACAGTCCCTGGCCCCTCATTCACTCCCCTGATCCCTCGTACACTCCACAGTCCCTGACACCTCATTCACTCCCCTGATCCCTCGTACACTCCACAGTCCCTGGCCCCTCATTCACTCCCCTGATCCCTCGTACACTCCACAGTCCCTGACACCTCATTCACTCCCCTGATCCCTCGTACACGCCACAGTCCCTGGCCCCTCATTCACTCCCCTGATCCCTCGTACACTCCACAGTCCCTGACCCCTCGTACACTCCCCTGATCCCTCGTACACTCCACAGTCCCTGACCCCTTGTTCACTCCCCTGATCCCCTGTACACTCCACAGTCCCTGACCCCTCGTTCACTCCCCTGTCCCTGACCCCTCATTCACTCCCCTGATCCCTCGTACACTCCACAGTCCCTGACCCCTCGTACACTCCCCTGACCCCTCGTACACTTCACAGTCCCTGGCCCCTCATACACTCCCCTGATCCCTCGTACACTCTACAGTCCCTGACCCCTCGTACACTCTCCTGATCCCTCGTACACTCCACAGTCCCTGACCCCTCGTACATTCCCCTGATCCCTCGTACACTCCACAGTCCCTGACCTCTCGTACACTCCCCTGACCCCTCGTACACTCCCCTGATCCCCTGTACACTCCACAGTCCCTGACCCCTCGTTCACTCCCCTGTCCCTGACCCCTCATTCACTCCCCTGATCCCTCGTACACTCCACAGTCCCTGACCCCTCGTTCACTCCACTGATCCCTCGTACACTCCACAGTCCCTGACCCCTCGTACACTCCACAGTCTCTGGCCCCTCATTCACTCCCCTGATCCCTCGTACACTCCACAGTCCCTGACTCCTCGTACACTCCCCTGATCCCTCGTACACTCCACAGTCCCTGACCCCTCGTTCACTCCCCTGATCCCCTGTACACTCCACAGTCCCTGACCCCTCGTTCACTCCCCTGTCCCTGACCCCTCATTCACTCCCCTGATCCCTCGTACACTCCACAGTCCCTGACCCCTCGTACACTCTCCTGATCCCTCGTACACTCCACAGTCCCTGACCTCTCGTACATTCCCCTGATCCCTCGTACACTCCACAGTCCCTGACCTCTCGTACACTCCCCTGACCCCCCGTACACTCCCCTGATCCCCTGTACACTCCACAGTCCCTGACCCCTCGTTCACTCCCCTGTCCCTGACCCCTCATTCACTCCCCTGATCCCTCGTACGCTCTACAGTCCCTGACCCCTCGTTCACTCCACTGATCCCTCGTACACTCCACAGTCCCTGACCCCTCGTACACTCCCCTGACCCCTCGTACACTCCACAGTCCCTGGCCCCTCATTCACTCCCCTGATCCCTCGTACACTCCACAGTCCCTGACACCTCATTCACTCCCCTGATCCCTCGTACACTCCACAGTCCCTGGCCCCTCATTCACTCCCCTGATCCCTCGTACACTCCACAGTCCCTGACCCCTCGTACACTCCCCTGATCCCTCGTACACTCCACAGTCCCTGACCCCTTGTTCACTCCCCTGATCCCCTGTACACTCCACAGTCCCTGACCCCTCGTTCACTCCCCTGTCCCTGACCCCTCATTCACTCCCCTGATCCCTCGTACACTCCACAGTCCCTGACCCCTCGTACACTCTCCTGATCCCTCGTACACTCCACAGTCCCTGACCCCTCGTACACTCTCCTGATCCCTCGTACACTCCACAGTCCCTGACCCCTCGTACATTCCCCTGATCTCTCGTACACTCCACAGTCCCTGACCTCTCGTACACTCCCCTGACCCCTCGTACACTCCCCTGACCCGCCGTTCACTCCCCTGACCCCTCGTACACTCCCCTAACCCCTTGTACACTACACAGTCCCTGACCCCTCGTTCACTCCCCTGATCCCTCGTACACTCCACAGTCCCTGACACCTCGTTCACTCTTTGTCAGACTCTATAGAAACTCGTTCACAGAGATTCGGGCACACAGGTCTCTACTTTCAGGTGACAAGTCAAGTTACTCAAGTCATGTGATACAGGTCATATGACTCAGGTCATGTGACTCTAGGTGAAAAAGTCTAAAGTTTAAACTCTGATAAACTTGTTTTGTGTCAAAATGGACCTCACGTAAACGGATCTTTTTTATCTGAGATGTGGAAAGTCTCGCTCTGTTAACAGCTCGAGCTAAAGCGGCTAACGCTAGCACATTTACACCATAGAGGTTTATTTCACAGTGTTTTATTCATAATCAGATCCACAGTGAGATAAACCAGAGCTTCTATCTGCTTCAGTCCAGTTAAAAACCTGTCTCTGACTGCTGTTGTTTTTACGACTCTTGCAGTGCATTGTGGTCCATACTGACCGCTCTAATGACTACTGATGCCAACTACTTTTCAAGGTGCATTGTGGTAAATTTTGTGTGCACTACTTTTTACCCAGCTGGACATAGAGATGCCACTAAAAATGGCTTGAACCCTGAATAGCAAATATAACAAATAGAAGGAGTGTGGACATTCTGACACTTGAGTTCAACTGAATGACGTTGCATTTGGGAGCAGAGCTGTGGACATTTGGGGCTTTAGTCCACTGTCTGTCAATGGCAAAATGTGTTTTCATCAAGTTATGATGAGATTATAAGGATTTATGTGGGGCAACAGCACAAAGGAGACGTGAATCTGAGATTATGGGAGTTTTTAAAGTCAGATTGATAAAAATACACTGTTTCCTAGTACTTTTTCTGCATAAATAGTAGTTTTTGCATGGACTCCCCCTGCACGTGGAGCCTTGGGGGTGCAGTTTGAGTCAGAGCTTTTGCCACATCCCTTTTCAGTCAAGTTGAGAGATTTGTTGTGGTCAGAAGAGAGTGATAAAAACACAGGAAGGAAATGTCAATGCTGTTTCCACTGGAATGTTGATTATGGGACTTAGAGCAGAGTATTATTAGAGTTTTATTATTGTATTATTATTAGACCACACAGACACACACAAGGGGAGAGACCTGAGAGGAGAGAGAGAAGAGAGAAGGAGAGAGAGACCAGAGAGGAGAGAGAGAAGAGAGAAGGAGAGAGACCAGAGAGGAGAGAGAGAAGAGAGACACCAGAGAGGAGAGAGAGAAGTAGAGAGAGACCTAAGAGGAGAGAGAGAAGAGAGAAGGAGAGAGAGACCAGAGAGGAGAGAGAGAAGAGAGAAGTAGAGAGAGACCAGAGAGGAGAGAGAGAAGAGAGAAGGAGAGAGAGACCAGAGAGGAGAGAGAGAAGAGAGAAGGAGAGAGAGACCAGAGAGGAGAAAGAAGAGAGAAGGAGAGAGAAACCAGAGAGGAGAGAGAGAAGAGAGAAGGAGAGATACCCCAGAGAAGAGAGCGAAGAGAGAAGGAGAGGGAGAAACCAGAGAGGAGAGAGAAGAGAGAAGGAGAGACCTGAGAGGAGAAAGAGAAGAGAGAAGGAGAGAGAGACCTGAGAGGAGAGAGAGAAGAGAGAAGGAGAGAGACACCAGAGAGGAGAGAGAGAAGTGAGAAGGAGAGAGACACCAGAGAGGAGACAAAAGAGAGAAGGAGAGAGACCTGAGAGGAGAGAGAGAAGAGAGAAGGAGAGAGAGACCAGAGAGGAGAGAGAGAAGAGAGAAGGAGAGAGACACCAGAGAGGAGAGAGAGAGGAGAGAAGGAGAGAGAGATCAGAGAGGAGAGAGAAGGAGAGAGAGACCAGAGAGGAGATAGAAGAGAGAAGGAAAGAGACCTGAGAGGAGAGAGAGAAGAGAGAAGGAGAGAGAGACCAGAGAGGAGAGAGAGAAGAGAGAAGGAGAGAGAGACCAGAGAGGAGAGAGAAGAGAGAAGGAGTGAGAGACCAGAGAGGAGAGAGAGAGGGAGAGAGACACCAGAGCGGAGAGAGAAGAGAGAAGGTGAGAGAGACCAGAGAGGAGAGAGAAGAGAGAAGAAGAGAGAGACCAGAGAGGAGATAGAGAAGAGAGAAGGAGAGAGTCACCAGAGAGGAGAGAGAAGGAGAGAGAGATCAGAGAGGAGAGAGAAGGAGAGTGAGACCAGAGAGGAGAGAGAAAAGAGAGAGAAGAGAAGATGAGAGAGATCAGAGAAGAGGAGAGAGAGAAGAGGAAAGAAGAGAGGAGAGAGAAGAGGAGAAAGAGAAGAGGAAAGAAAAGAGAAGAATGAGAAGAGGAGAGAGAGAAGAGGAGAGAGAGGAGAGAGAAGAGGAAAGAGAGGAGAGAAGAGGAGATAGAGAAGAGGAGAGAAGAGCAGAGAGAGAAGAGAAGGGAGAAGAGGAGAGAGAAGAGGAGAGAAGAGGAGAGAGAAGAGGAGAAAGAGAAGAGGAGAGAAGAGGAGAGAGAAGAGGAGAGAAGAGAGGAAAGAGAAGAGGAAAGAGAGGAGAGAAGAGGAGAGAGAGAAGAGGAGAGAGAAGAGTAAAGAGAGGAGAGAAGAGGAGAGAGAAGAGGAGAGAAGAGAAGAAGAGAGAGAGAAGAGGAGAGAGGGGAGTTTAGTCCAATTCTGAGGAAAATGATGCAACTGGAGGCGGCTCTGAGGAGACACAGGATAAAACTGACCCAGAGGTGACTGGACCAGAGACTGAAGACTCCTGTAGGATCATGGACGCTTTCTGGATTTCTCCTCCCACTCATCACCCCACCTTTTCCTGCTTCTACAGACTGTATACTGGATAATGTGTCCTTGTGGTTGTGAGAATCAATCAATACTAAAGCTAATATCCAAACTAGATAGACAGAGAGATAGATAAAGAGATAGATAGACTAGTACACACACGTGCACACCCCCCGCACACACACATGCGCACACACACGCACACAAAAATATCAAATTCGATTTCGATACTAAGGAATAGACTCGATACCAATATCACAATGATAAAACACTTTCTATAGACAATATACTGTGATGTTCTTTTTATGTGTCTTATATGTGTATAATCCCTCAGTGTCCAGTGGTCTGTGTGTGTGTGTGTCTGTGTGAGTGTGTGTATACTAGTCTATGTGTCTTATACTTGTGAAAGATGCAGCTCAACATCATTATAAACATATTCAGGAAAGGTTCATTTCTGTCATGCGAATGGGACTTTTTATCAATACCTGCTCAAAAGAGCATCTAGTTTCAATACTGGTTTTAGCATCGATTAGCATCTGATTTTCGATACTTTTGACAGGCCAACATAGCACACATTTGCTATTGGGAAATTCTTAAACCTTCTCACTCTCTCTTTCTATAAATAGCATTAAATAAATACTTCAGTGATGCTTTTTCTTGTAAAGTTCACGAGCCCTGTTCTGGTTCATCTTTGGACCGATGAGTAATGCTTTTTGCCCCAAACCTTAATCCTCGTCTCTGTGTGAAGTCCATCCACACACTGTACATAATGGGCTTTTAAATTTAATGAAGCAACAAAACCAGCAATGCCAGTGATTACTTGTTGTCATGTTCGTGCAGCTGCGTGGGGCTTAGAGCAAACACACCACACACTCATCATTTTTATGTTTTTATATGTCTGACAACAACAATAGAATAAATACGAAAAAATTTGCTTCCAGAGATACAAGTTACTTTACTATTATTACTACTACTACTACTACTGCTTATTTAAGGTACAACAGTTAGGCTGACTACTTGAACTAATGTGTGAAAACCACTACTTTATGTTCAGAGATGAGTAGAATACTTTGAAAAGATATTCAGTTATAGAATACTGAATACCTGCATTAAAATGTGCACACTATAGGATTAAAAACAGATTTATGTTTGTTTCACTGTTTGTTCTGTTTAAAGAAGTGGACTAAGTGAGTGTGACGTCACCCACAGCGTTCAGCTCCAGTCAAATGAAGCTCATTGAGGTTTGCAGTTATAACGGCAAATTTGGAGCAGAATTCCATATTTGGAATTTGTCTGTAAGTATCATAGCAACCAAAGAACCAATCAGGAGCGAGGCTGTTGAAAGGATGTTTAGCTGGAGGCGAGTGCTTAGCAATGCTGTCAATCAAACCTGTTGCTAACGTTAGCGGGCGCAACCTCGGGGAAAGAAGGCGCCTGATTTGTTTGTTATCAATGTTCATATGTTGATTTACAGACACAGGGTAGAGCGGGTTAGAGTGGTCCCTCGCTATATCACGGTTCACCCTTCGTGTCCTCGCTGTTTTAGGGATTTTTCCAGTGCAATTCTACATGCTTTTTACAGTGTATGAACATGCACCACCGTCAATCAGTCTCCTCCGTGCCGTGTCTCCTGTACAGTACAGAATGTGTTCAGCCAAATTTACATAAATGTTGGATTGACACTACAATGGAGCGACAACAGGACGAAGAGGCACGGTCAGAGGAACTGAGAAATACACAAGAGTCACTATTAATGAATTAAACAAGAGAGAAATGTGAGAAAATGTTAATACCTGTCTGAGAAAAGTGCATAAAGTGTGTGGTGAGGGGTTTACAAACTTAAAACATATATAATAACTGTAAAAAATAAACCTGACAACTTCATGGATTTCGCCTTATTTTTTGGAACGTAACCGCCGCAATAAATGAGGAACCAGTGTATACAAACATTTAAAACCAAAATAGTCTTTACAGAGCAGTTTACATCTTTAAGAATGTTTTGGTATCTTTTTTGCATAAATGTATGAAAATATAAGGAAGAAAATCTAAACGTTATAATTGGAAATGTGCCAGTAAAAGATTTACTCACAAAAGAAACTCTGGATCTGTTAAAAGGGAAAACAAAAGGACGGCACCACTGTCCTACATCTACTACTACATCTTAAAACTTCTACTATTTTTACTCCTATACTACTATCACAACAACAACTACTACAACTACAACAACAGTTACTATGACTACCATTTATACTCCTATACTACTACTACTACAACTACCTGGTCGTACACATGTATTATTTCCAGCTCTGTCCTTTGTCCTGTTTTGATGCAGGATGTTCCACTTAATCTGATCTTATTTTGGGTTTGGGGCTCTTCTTAATTGTAATGAGAGACTAGAGGACAGAGATGCATTATGGGTAACCACAGCGCCCGGTGGGAGACCGCTGAACCCCGGTTTAGTGTCTCGGGTGGTGAGTAATGACTATTCACTTCAAACACTTGCCTAGTTTGATTGAAAATGGGATATAGGATAAAGCACCGGTCTTTTATTATGGTGGATTAGGAGAGGGACACTAATACTCCACTAATGTGAGACAGGAACTGCACTTTAAGTACTTTAAGTACCACAGGGAAAGGTATATGAAAATATGTTTACATGTTTTTATATTCACATATTTGAGATTGGGGGAAAAACTTCAGATCTGATTATGTTTATATACTGTCAAGTGACCAAGATACAGGAAACCCATGTATACATGCAGTAATAGTGCTGCCACCAGGGGTTACTCAGAATGTAGTAGGAGAACTAGTAGTGGTAATAGCTCATAAAAAAATAAAACATTTAAAATTAGGACTAAACTGCTGTGTTTCAGGACTAAACCAGGACTAAACTAGTGACTGTCATTGTCATGACACTAATTTCAATTTTGCAATAATAAAACTTTTTTTTAGAAGATACAATAAAAAATACCAATGATGTTTTTTTCAACACAAAATATAACAGTGTCTTTAAAGGGCCCATGTTACACTGTTCTCTGATCTGTTCTAATGTAGTTTCCTCATCACAAACAGACCTGGAGTTGTGTTTTGTTTCATTCACACATGTTTAACACACAAACCCTGCATATTTAGGGTGAGTTCTTCTCTCAAACTGAAAACACTCTGTTCCCCTTTGTGATGTCATCATGTGGTAATACAGGAAGTGCTCCACTGTGTTTTTAACCTCCATACACCTTCACTAGAATCATTTGGATGAGATTTCAGTCCTGGAACTGCTAATCTCTACTGAACTAAAGCTAAAAGGAGCTGTTCACTTGAAAACTACCACATGATGACATTACAAGGTGGAACAGAGCATTTTGAGCTTTGGAGATGTAGACTGACTAATAATAAAGTGTTGCTCAATGTGTGAATGAAACAAAACACAACTCCAGGTCTGTTTTTGAGGTGGTAAAAACATTATAACAGCTTAAAGCTCACGAGAAATACAGGACATTAAAGTTCTCCACATGTTACTTTACTAGTTCTGATATAACCAAAATTTTAAAACTATTCAGAAAGATCCAAATTAGTCCTATAAATATGATTTATTTTCCTGTATTTCCTGTATTTTCTATTTCTTTCTCAATGATTTTTCCACAAACTGCCACTTATCAGAATCAGAATCAGAAGACTTTTATTGCCATAGTTTGTGAACACAGTTCAACAGTACAACTTACTTCAGTGATAAAGTGCAACATAAAACACACTGAATAAATACAAATACAATTAAGGGCATGCACAAAGTTATAAAAAGATATGCTTAAAAAATAAAATAAAATACTTATAGGTAGAAAATATATACAACAGCAGCATCAGAACAACAGTGCAAACATGACTTATTAAAGTGACCGGTATTATAAAGTGTCCAGTGTGAAGGTGATCAGGTGTGAAGCTATGATAAAGAAATACTAACCCACAAAAAAACACATCAGAATCATAAAAACATGAAAACCTGCTGTACACGATGATAAGAACTAGTTTATAATTGATCAGTTTCCTTTTAATTTAGTCATTTCAAAACCAGCATCAGTTTCTCAGTTCTAGCTCCACTGTTTGTTTCCGTGACCCTGTGGTTTATGTTTCCGTGACCCTGTTGCCACGGTGATGTCCAGATGATGTCACACCGCATGATGTGAGCGCGTGCAGTGAAGGAGTGCCCCTGGTTCAAAGTCTAAAGCTCTAATGGTTAAAGTGGGATTTCTCTATAAAGACCCAACAATAAGAAAGAGACTGATGTATGATTTATGAACACCGGAATTACACAGTGAATGTAAGTAAAGTGCATGTGACAGGTGCTCACGTGACAGGCGCTCACTTGACAGGCGCTCATGTGACAGGCGCTCCTCATGTTTCTCTGTGTGTTTGTTTGTTTAATGGCTTTATCATCATTATTTATCAAGGATTTATCATAGTTTTGTATCAAGTGACATGATACAAATTACAGGACGTAGAGCTGAGTTTTAAAGGGTTAATACTAAAATGTTGAGTTGGGAGGAGTGGGTTATTTTTAACTAAATTTCAGTTTGGGAACAGGTGATGGTTAAGTTTAAGAACAGGATTGTCTTTAGGCATAGTCTGTATATATAAATGGACACAGCTAACCTGCTAGCTGCCATGTTCCAAACAGGAAGTGATCATGGATGCACTTCCAGCTCCATTTACTCTGGCTCCAATTCACTTTACACTGAAAAACTGCTGTCTCTGTAACTGCTGCTGGAGGGACTATATCGCTTAGCTGGCCTGGGAACACCTTGGGGTTCCACCGAAGGAAGTGTCCAGGGTGAGGGAAGTCTGAGAGTCCCTGCTTAGACTGCTGCCCCCACGACCAGGCCTCAGATAAGAGGAACAAAATGGGTGGATGGATGACACCACCTACAGCCTTATCTCAACTTACACCATAAAATAAGACCATGGTAACACGTTACCATGGCAACCAGAGCTCCATAATCACAGACCTGACTATCAGCACTGACCGTTCAAAAGTGAGTCCCTCTATCTACATGTCAGCAGTGCACAGAATGTCATCTGAAACATACTGCCACTGTAACATGCAATATAAATCAATAAAAAAAATAAATCTGTTATGGTTAAAATGCAAGGAATGATTTTTTACATTACTTGAATGAATCTGAAATGAAAACTTACAATGAGCACTCTTCAGCGCATAAACAATAAACAATAAAACCACAATCATTTCATAGTTAAAATAAAAGACGACATTTTTCTCTCTTATAGGCCAGTACATATTCTATTTTTAAAGTAAAGTTTGAGATGCCTTAGACAGCTTAGGCCTCATGATAAAGTGACATCACACTGGGGAGTTTGATATGTATTTCAATGGCCGAATGTTTAGCAGTTGCACCCATTAGCAAACATAGCAAAAAAAGGTGTTTTCTTAAAATATATATATATATATATATATATATATATATATATATATATATATATATATATATATATATATATATATATAGAGAGAGAGAGAGAGAGAGAGAGAGAGAGAGAAAAATAAAACTAAAATAAAACTGTTCTAAAATAAAACACATATTTATAGTTCAGTTCTTTCTGGTAAGATTCTGTTAGAATCAGACAGAGCAGTGCTTCCAGTTAGCTTCACACGATCACTAGATATGAAAAATTATATATAATCTCTCTGTTTTCTTTTATCGAGACTCTGAGTAATTTTGAAAATCACTATTGAAATTTCAAGTGTTAATCTGTGCAAACAACATAGTTATCATAATATCAGCAAACAATGAAATCATAATGTGACTATTAAATTATTGTAAATCAGTGATGTTCGTGGCTCTGTCTGGGGCTTGTTACCTGCAGCTTTATGTAACATGAACAAACAGAGCTCCATGGCCATAAACACTCATATTATAGGTTCACTGCAGAAGCAGGGCGGGTTCATAATGGAAAACTAACCGGATTATTACAAAGGAAACATCTTAAAGGGACAGTATGTTATATTTTGGTATAAACTCAATGTTGTTTCTAGGAGGAGGCAGGTGGAGCAGACAGGAGCAACCACACGATGTAATTAGTCAATTTTAGATGACAGCATAACATTCTATAGGCCAATAATAAACAGTAGAGACGGCACCCACAGTCTGTGCAAAGAAGTGGACTAAGTGAGTGTGACGTCACCCACAGCGTTCAGCTCCAAATGAAGCTCATCGAGGCTAGAGCAGTTATAGGGGCCAATTTGGAGCCGAGTTTCAATTTTTGAAATTCCAACCATGAGTATGGACATAGCTAACCTGCTAGCCGCCAAAAAGGAAGTGATCATGGGTGCACTTCTGGCTCCATTGATTCTGGCTCCAAATCACTTTATATTGAAAATCTCTCTCTCTGTAACTGCTGCTGTCAGACTCGTCATTTTGGTCTTAAAATGTTTGTATTAACCCACCCTGTTTTTATTTCACTATTGTGTCTGTAAATTAAGATATGAACATTAATGACAGACAAATCAAGTGCCTTCTTTCCCTGAGGTCGCTCCCTCTAGTGTTAGCACCATGTTTGATTGACAGCGTTGCTAAGCGCCCACTCCCTGCTAAACCAGTGATGTGGGTGGGAAGGGGCGTTATCTTCAACAGCCTCGCTCCTGATTGGGTCTTTGGTTGCTATGATACTCACAGTCGGAATTCCACGTATGGAACTCTGCTCCACATTATCCCCTATAACTGCTTACCTTGATGAGCTTCATTTGGAGCCGAACGCTGTGGGTGACGTCACACTCACTTGGTCTTTACACAGTCTGTGGTCTGGACCCTCTTCCATATTTCCTCTGAACCACACTGTGTACAGCTGTTTGTTGTGCTTGTTATAGTTGTAGTTCAGTGATGCTGTGTGCAGAGTGCAGCTGTGTTAGAGCTGTGGACTCATGGCTCTAATATTAGATCTGAGGAACAATGGAAGCTTAGGTCTGTCTAAATGACTCATGTAACTGTGTATGTGTATACGTGTGTGTGTGTGTATGTGTGTGTGTGTGTGTGGAGGTGTGTGTTTGTATATGTGTGTGTTTGTCTGTGTGTATATGTGTATGTGTGTATATATGTGTGTGTGTTTGTATATGGGGGTGTGTGTGTGTGTGTTTGTATATGTGTGTCCCTGTGTGTGTGTGTGGGTGTGTGTGGGCATGTGTGCGTATGTGTGTGTGTATATGTGTATTTGTGTGCGTGTGTGTATGTAAGTGTGTGCATGTGTGTGGGCATGTGTGTGTATATGTGTATTTGTGTGCGTGTATATGTGTGTGAGCGTGTATGTAGGGGTGTGTGTGTGTGTCTATGTGTGTATGTAAGTGTGTGCATGTTTTCTTGTTATGTTTTAAAATGTGAAAGTGTCTTTTTAATGGCATAACACAATAATAAACAAATAATTAAACAAGTCTATTTCTTGGACATCCAGGCTGGTGACTTCCCTCACCTCAGACACGTCCTCCAGCTTCTCCAGTGGGACCCTAAGGAGTTCACAGGCCAGCCGAGAGACATAGTTGCTCCAGTGTGTCCAGTGTGTCCTGGGTGGGGGATACAGCGACCACATCACTACAGACGCTGCACTGATTCACCTGTCAGTCTCAAGCTGCATCTTTCCCTCACTCATGAACAAGACTCAGGGTCTTGATACTTGATACTCCTCCACTTGAGACAAGCAAGGAGTAGCTGATTCTCATCCCAGCCGCTTCGCACTCATTTGCAAATCGATGAACATCATCATCACGACTGGATGTCCAAGGAACAGGTCTGACTTACTGCCGGCAATGCGAACACAGCTCCTGCTCCAGTCATACAGGGACCGGACAGCCTTTAGCAAAGGGCCCCGGACCCTATAATCCCGGAGCACCCCCAACCACCACCACCACGAGGGACATGGTCGAATGCCTTCTCCAGATCCACAAAACACATGTGGACTGGTTGGGCAAACTCCCATGAAACCTTGAGGACCTGATGGAGAGTATAGAGCTGATCTAGTATTCCTCAGCCGGGACGAAAACCGTACTGCTCCTCGTGAATTTGAGGTTCAACTACAGGTTGGATTCTCCTCTCCAGTACCCTGGAATAGACCTTACCGAGAAGGTTGAGGAGTGTGATTCTCCTGAAATTTGGCACAACTCCTCCAAACCCTGAGTTTTTGCCACTGAGACAAAATGAGCCACGACACGATTGGCCCACCTGTACTTGTCAGCTGCCTCAAAAGTCCCACAAGCCAACAAGTTTCGATAGGATTCCTTTTTCAGCCTGACGGCATCTCTTGCTTTCACTGTCCATGGGGTTTGGGGGTTGCCACCGCGACAAGCACTACAGACCTTATGACCACAGCTACGAGCAGCCCCATTGACAGTAGAGGTGGAGAACATGGCCCACTCGGAATCCATGTCCCCAAACTTCCCTGGGATCTGGGAGAAGCTCTCCCGGAGGTGTGAGTTGAAGACCCCTCCTGATGTTCCCAACAGACCCTATTGATATGCTTGGGCCTTCTGTTCGACTTCCTCCTCTGCCAGCAGATCCCATTCACCACCAGGTGCTGATCGCTTGACAGCTCTGCCCCTCTCTTCATCTGAGTGAGCAAGACAACAAATTTGATCCACTTGTGTTTGAGCATGATGTTCATTATGGACAAACTGTGGCTAGCACAGAAGCTCAGGCTACTCTCCCAGGGAGGAGGTGACATTCCATGTCCCCAGAGTCAGACTGGACTGCCGCCCAGATCTCTCTGCATCGGGCCCTCACAGATCTTCCTGCAGATGGTGGGTGCATGGGAGGATGGCTCCGTGTTGCTTCTTCGGGCTGAGCCCGGCGGGGTCCATGGGCCCTGTTGCTCATTGTCGAACACACATCCCAGCTCTGGCTCCAGGGTGGAGCCCCAGTAACGCTGGTCCAGGAGACGTAGCTGACCTTGTTTTTCTCTTAATTATGAAAGACTTCTGAACTCTTTTACTCTGTTAGTCTGACCCGTCCCCCTGAACCTGTTTGCCCTGGGTGACCCCTGACAACATAGCTCCCAGGATCATTTGGGTGTTCAAACCCTCCACCACGTTAAGTTGGTGGTTCAATTTCTTGGACAATTAGATTTTATTAGTTCTTTTTTTTATGTTTTGTGTTGAAATGTAAGCACTGGCCTCACTACAAACCAATACTTTGGTTTGTAGTAAGGCCAGTGTTTAGGGTTAGAAATGTGCACATAATTTTAAACTGCAGCTGCTTTTCTACTCATGTTTGTCCTGGCCAATACTCCCTTTGTCTATCTTACTCCTCTCTCTCTCTCTCTCTCTCTATCTCCTTCTCTCTCTCTCTCGCTCTACCTACCCTTGATCTCTCCTCTTTCTCTTTCTTGGTCTCCCTTGTTTTTCTCATCTCTGTTCACCCTCCCCTCCCTCTCTCTTCTTCCTAACCCTCTCTTTCTCTCTACTCCTCTATCCCCCATCTCAAATCCTCTATCTCTTGCCTCCCTCCCTTTCTTTCTCCCCCTCTTGCTCTGTCTCCATCCCTCCATCTCTTACTCATCCCTCCTCTCCCACCCATCTTGTATCCCTCTCTCTCTTGTCCTTCCCTCCCCCTTCCTCTTTCCCTCATCTCTCTACCTAAATCACTCTCACTCCTTCCTTCTCTCCTCCCCTTCCTCTCCTCCTTTCTAACCATCCTTTCTCCATTTCTCTATCTCTCCTTCCCATCCTTCTCTATCACTAGACCTTCTTCCATCTCTTTCGCTCCTTCCTGCTCTGTCTCTCTTTCTCTCTCTTTTCCTGCTTATGTCCAAATCTCTCAAGAAGAGAACTAAACCAGGACTAAATCAGGACTAAACCAGAACTTACCCAGAACTAAACCAGGACTAAACCAGAACTAAAAAAAAGAACTAAACCAAGACTACTCCAGGGCTAACCCAGAACTAAACCAGGACTAAACCAAGACTAAACCAGAACAAAACCAGGGCTAAACCAGAACTAAACCAGAACTAAACCAGGACTAAACCAGGTCTAAACCAGGATTAAACCAGGTCTAAACCAGAACTAAACCAGGATTAAACCAGGTCTAAACCAGAACTAAACCAGAACTAAACCAGGACAAAACCAGGACTAAGCCAGAACTCAACCAGATCTAAACCAGAACTAAACCAGGTCTAAACCAGGACTAAACTAGGTCTAAACCAGAACTAAACCAGGACTAAACCAGGACTAAGCCAGAACTAAAGTAGGACTAAACCAGAAATAAACCAGGTCTAAACCAGAACTAAACCACCCCCTCCCTCTTTTTTCCTCCTTCCTTCTCCCCCCTCCCTCTCCTCTCTCTTTCTCTCCTCCCTTCCTCCCCCTTCTCTCCTCTCTTTCTCCCCTCCCTCCCTCCCTCCCTCCCTCCCCCTCTCTGTCCTTCTCTACCCCTCCCTCTCCCCTCCTCTCTCTTTCTCCCCTTCCTTCTCTACCCCTCCCTCTCCTTTTTTTTCTCTCCTTCCTTCTCTACCCCTCCCTCTCCCCTCCCTCTCCTCTCTCTTTCTTACCTTCCTTCTCTACCCCTCCCTCTCCTCTCTCCCATTCCTTATCTACCCCTCCCTCTCCTCTCTCTTTCTCCCCTTCCTTCTCTACCCCTCCCTCTCCTCTCTCTTTCTCCCATTCCTTCTCTACCCCTCTCTCTCCTCTCTCTTTCTCCCCTTCCTTCTCTACCCCTCCCTCTTCTCTCTCTTTCTCTCCTTCCTTCTCTACCCCTCCCTCTCCTCTCTCTTTCTCTCCTTCCTTCTCTACCCCTCTCCCCTCCCTCTCCCCTCCCTTTCTCTCCTTCCTTCTCTACCCCTCCCTCCCTCGCCCCTCCTCTCCCTTTCTCCCCTCCCTCTCTCTCTGGTATAAAACCTCCCTCGCGCGCTCCTCGTCTGCACACAGGCGTGGTTTTTAGCGCAGGTGGCTTTTTGTGCTTTTGCGGACATCAGCTCTTCTCATTTTGCGCCAAAATGCCCAAGTGCCCGAAATGCGGCAAGGAGGTCTACTTCGGTACGTGCGCCACTTTTTACAACTATGTGCAGAGTTTTACTGCGTATTTCACTTCCTGAATTACGCAAAGAGGAAACTGCAGACAGCGCGTGTAGAGAGAACGAGAGAGAGAAATAATAGAGACAGAAAGAACTGGAGACAGTGCATGTAGAGAGAGAGAGAGAGAGAGAGAGAAATAACAGAAAGATAGAAAGAACTGGAGACAGTGCATGAAGAGATAAAGAAATAACAGAAAGATAGAAAGAACTGGAGACAGTGCATGAAGAGAGAGAGAAATAATAGATAGAAAGAACTGAAGACAATGCATGTAGAGAGAGAAGTAATAGAAAGAACTGAAGACAGTGCATGTAGAGAGAGAGAGAAGTAATAGATAGAAAGAAGTGAAGACAGTGCATGTAGAGAGAGGGAAATAATAGAGAGATGGAAAGAACTCAAGATAGCACATGTAGAGAAAGAGAGATAATAAAGAGAGAAAGAACTGAAGACAGTGCATGTAGAGAGAGAGTGAGAGAGAATAGAGGAATGGACAGGCGTCAGTGCTACATTCATCTACTATTAAACTGGAATTTTGCTTTGGGCCAAGTTGTTAAACCAGTTGGAGATTTTATAGTAGCTGAGTATTTCTATATGTATGTTTTTACTCATTTTTGTGTTTGCAAAGCCACAGGCCTTAAATTTGAAAATCAGGACTAAAAAAGGACTAAACCAGAACCAAACCAGGACTAAACATGTAATTTGTGGTTCTTAAAGCTGCATTCTGTAATTTTTCTGGTGTAGGGTCCCTCCCAAATTTCTTCGTATTTATTTTGCTTGGAAATTTCCACAGTGTTAAACTTATTCATAGGTTGTTGTTACTGCTCAGAAATACCTGCATTCTAACCGTGAATGGGGTCATCTCTGCACAGATCTGACATGTAACTTAGAGCGGTGTGACCTGAAGGCTTGTCTTCATGGAGATAGATGGGTTTAATAATACCATACTGTGGAACATTATTGGTAAGGGTTAAAATCTCCATGGAACCAAGCAGTTCGCAGGGACTCCACCATAAAAGTGACATAGTGCAGCTTTAAACATGGGTCTGTTTTTATGTGTGAGTTGGCTGAAGCGATGTATTTATGTTTACAAACAGGTTAAAATACTCTGTTTTATATCAGTAGTAGTAGTGGCTATGGCTGCAGTTATCTTGATTTTTAGCTAATTTACAGCCCATAGTCTGTATACTCAATTTGCTTATATCACAAGTCGTATTCCACTGTGTGTATATATATATATATATATATATATATATATATATATATATATATATATATATTTATACACACACACAGTGGGCCCCCAAATGTGCAAGTTCTCCCACTTAAAAAGATGAGAGAGGCCTGTAATTTTCATCATAGGTTGACTTCAACTATGAGAGACAGAATGACAAAAAATATCCAGAAAATCACATTGTCTGATTTTTTAAGAATTTATTTGCAAATTATGGTGAAAAATAAGGATTTGGTCAATAACAAAAGTACATCTCAATACTTTGTTATATACCCTTTGTTGGAATGTCAGAGGTCAAACATTTTCTGTAAGTCTCCACAAGGTTTTCACATACTGTTGCTGGTAGTTTGGCCCATTCCTCCATGCAGATCTCCTTTAGAGCAATGATGTTTTGGGGTTGTCACTGGGGAACACGGACTTTCATCCATCACTCCAAAAATTTTCTATGGGGTTGAAATCTGGAGACTGGCTAGGCCACTCCAGGACCTTGAAATGCTTCTTACAAAGCCAGTCCTTCATTGCCCGGGAGGTGTGTTTGGGATCATTGTCATGCTGAAACACCCAGCCATGTTTCATCGTCAATGCCCTTGCTGATATAAGGAGGTTTTCACTTAAAATCTCACAATACATCACCCCATTCATTCTTTCCTTTCCACTGCTCAATCCTCCTAGTGCATTTGCAGAAAAACTGCCCCAAAGCATGATGTTTCAACCCCCATGCTTCACAGTAGGTATGGTGTTCTTTGGATGCAACTCACCATTCTTTCTCCACCAAACACGACAAGTTCTGTTTTTACCAAAAAGGTCTATTTTTGTTTCATCTGACCATATGACATTCTCCCAGTCCTCTTCTAGATCATCCAAATACTCTCTAGCAAACTTCAGACGGGCCTGGACATGTCCTGGCTTAAGCAGAGGGACACGTCTAGCACTGCAGGATTTGAGTCCCTGGTAGCATAGTGTGTTACTGATGGTAACCTTTGTTACTTTGGTCCCAGCTCGCTGCAGATAATTCACTTGATGCCCCCGTGTGGTTCTGGGATTTTGTTCACCATTCTTGTGATCATTTTGACCCCATGGGGTGAGATCTTGTGTGGAGCTCCAGATCGAGGGAGATTATCAGTGGTCTTGTATTTCTTCCATTTTCTAATAATTGCTCCCACAGTTGATTTGTTCACACCAAGCTGCTTACCTATTGCAGATTCAGTCTTTCCAGCCTGTTGCAGGTCTACAATTTTGCTTCTGGTGTCCTTTGACAGCTCTTTGGTCTTGGCCATAGTGAAGTTTGGAGTCTGACTGTTTGAGGTTGTGGACAGGTGTCGTTTATACTGATAATGAGTTCAAACAGGTGCCATTAATACAGGTAACAAGTGGAGGACAGAGGAGCCTCTTAAAAAAGTTACAGGTCTGTGAGAGCCAGAAATCTTGCTTGTTTGTAGGTGACCAAATACTTATTTTACCGAGGAATTAACCAGTTAAATCATTGAAAATCAGACATGTGATTTCCTGGATTCTTTCGCCTCATTCTGTCTCTCATAGTTGAAGTGTTGCAATGATGAAAATTACAGGCCTCGCTCATCTTTGTAACTGGGAGAACTTGCACAATTGGTGGCTGCCTAAATACTTTTTTGCCCCATATATATGTGTGTGTGTGTGTGTGTTGTACTTGAAAATACGTCTTCCATGGCTGCAGTGATGAAAAATAATACAATCCAATTATGATGATGATGAAGAAGACGATCTCTGGTTATACCACATAAGTTTGACAGTTGTAAAGGTTTTCAACAAAATGGTGGATAAATGGAAAACATCTTGTGATCCTGGTATTTTCTGAATCCAGTTAAGTTTGAATAAGCCTTGCAGTGTGGAGGATGCAACTGCAGTTAGTGTCTCCGTTGAGAGTTTATAGCGTAGGCCAGTGTGGTTTCCAGATAGTTCCATTTGATTCTGAAGAGGTTAATAAATCAAAAAACTCAAACTTGTCCAACTTCAGCCCCCTCTGTTAAAAATATGGAAAAAAAAAAAAATCTTCAAAATAAAGAAAAGCCATTTATCAGCCACATGAAACGAGGCCATAGACTTTTAGAAGTACAGAACAAACGACTGGAAAGTACAGATGTGCGCCTTCTAGTGGACACTGATGGAATCACACTGTTTGTCTGTCTTAAAAGTCCAAAATTCGGACTTTTCTGTATTCTGAGGATACTGATTATCCACCATGATGACTTTCTAAGCACTTTTCACAACTTTTTGAGACAGGCGCAGAGTTTTGCTGTGACAATAAAGTTAGCAACAGTAGCTTCCTAGCAGCACAATTCCTGATTATCAGTAAAAACAATAAAACACTGTATAATTTGATGCTGAAAAAATTTGACCTGCTTGTATGATATCTGTACTGGGCCAGGACACATTTAGCTACATTGGTATATGCTCTTTAATTAGTATTTGGACAACTACTACCTCTGGCCACAAAGGGTCAGTGATGTTCAAAAATTAAAAAAAGGATTGTTAGGCGTCAATGGAGGAATTGTTTCTTTGGCATTTTTTTAGTAATTCTGTTGAGTTTGTCTCCCTCTGCTGGTGGTTAGCAAGCATAACAGTCTAAAGGGGCATTACCTTCAACAGCCTCACTCTGGATTGGCTCTTTGGTTGCTATGATAATCATGGTCGGAATTCCATATATGTAACTCTGCTCTAAATCGTCCGCTGTAACTGCTAGTCTCAATGAGTTTCATTTGGAGCTGAATGCTGAGGGTGACGTCATACTCACCAAGTCACTTCTTCACACAATCTGTGGTATAGGTGGGACTGTCCGTTTTCACCTATAACTTGTTTATTACTTACTCTTAGACATGAACTCTTATAGAAATGTGAAATAAAACATTGCTCTTTGCACTTCCAGCATTAGTTTCGCAGTCTATCACTTTCATGGTCTATTTAAATTAGAACAATCTGCCGTTTGGTCCGAGTCCAAAGAAAAGCCACATAAGAAGGAGCAGAGCCAGAGGGTCGTGCACATGCTGCAGTACATCTGCAGGAGTGAGCCACAGCAAGATGAACCAGACTTCACCACGTCTGCTCCAGAGCCACTCAGCAGCTCCAGATGGAGTTTGGTGAGAGTTTTGGTTCAGAGTAAATCCGCAAGTCACAATCATTACTACATCAACTTAAAACTGCATTGCGTAACATTTCCAGTAGAGGGTCCACACCTTATAAACTTAAAAACTCATCATGGAGAGTAATTAGGATGTTCTGAATGTATACGGTAAGTGAGGAATAAGTTTGGACCATACTGATTCAAATGGACTAGTTCTGTTTTTCATGGTTTTCACATTGTCAAAATGTAATGGTAAAGCTGCACTGTGTAACATTTCTAATGGAGTGTCCGCCACCTGTTTGTCTCCATGATTGCTTTGTCATTGTCATAGCTTTGTCTAGAATGTTCCACAGTGTAGAAACCTATCTATCCCAGAGGAAACAGCAGGTCACAGCCTCATTACAGTTCAGATCTGTGGAGTGTGGAATTATTCTATTTTTGAGCAATACAAACACCCATAATGAATACATGCTACATAGATATGTTGTGTCATTTAGATTTTTTTTTAGATTTTTACTTTATTGTTCCCAAGGGGAGATTCCTTTCCACATACACAGAGCATGTCTGACATACACACAGATAAACACCAAACATCACAGTTGCATAAACACATTACAAAAACAGACATTATGCATCAGCGGGCCTGTTGTTTAAAAAGGCAATGACTGCTGGGATCAGGCTTCTGCCGAACCGTGCCCTCCTGCACCTGATCGCCCTGTATCTCCGTCATGAGGGCAGAGGGATTAGATGGTCCTGGAGGGGGTGAGTGGAGTCCTGTGGCGAGTGCAAAGCGTCCAATAGCCCGATTATTTAGATCTGTGAGATTGGGTGTGGGGAGTCCTATGATTTTAGCAGGTATGTGTGTTACTTTTATGAGTTTGGTCCGGTTTTTAACAGTAAGCATGTTATAGAAGCAGGTGGAACAGTACAGTAGGATGGGCTGAATGATAGATTTATACAACAGTAATAACAGATGTGGAGAAACATAGAGTCCTTTGAGTTTTATTATTACTGATAGTCTTTGTGAGCTTGTATTGTCATTTGTGTATAGTGTGTAGAGAAAAGGGCTAAGCACACATCCCTGTCGTGCACCGGTGTTTATGATGAGGGCAGAGGATGTGGTCAGGCCTAGCCGTACTACCTGCTGTCTGTTGCTCAGGAAGTTGTAGATGAGATGAATGAGTCTGGTGGAAATGTTGAGTTGTTGCAGTTTTTGGATCATCAGGTGCCTCTGGATGGAACTGAAAGCTGAGCTGAAGTCCATACCAAGGAACATTCCAGGCAAAGTAATAGCATCTCCATGGAGACAAGTAGGGGGTGGGTCCTCCACCAGAAAAGTTGCACAGTGTACCTTTAACATTCAATAAGTTACAGTTGGAACAATATTTTTGGGCATAAAGTGTGTTTCCAAAAAAAAACAAAAAAAAAAAAAACAAAAAAAAAAAAAAACAAACGTGAAAAACAGACCTAGTTCATGTTAAACAGTTTGGTCCAAAGTGACTCCTCACTGTTCTTATGCATCAGAACATCAAGTATTCACCATGATGACTTTATAAGTGCTTTTCTACGGCTGTCGTCGACTACGTTAACTCTTGTTGGACTAAAGACATGTCCTGCTGATCGATTAGTTGGGTGTATCTGACCCAAACTGCACTCACAAAACTACACCTGCAGGGGGAGCTCATGCAAAAAGTACTATTTATGCAGAAAAACGTCTTGTGCCTCTAGTCCTGGTGTTTTCCCACAGCTCAGCTCATGATTAGTCGAGGAAATGGATGTGTATCTAGGCATTAGATGGATGTTTTTAGTAAAGTCGTTAGCTCTGTGTGTGCGGCTGCGTGTGTGTGTGTGTTAGACCGGTCTGAGGAGTGTAAATATTGGAGCTTTTCCATTTGGCTTAAAAACACAGAAGAGAGAAAGAGACAAAGCCAAGTCTCCCCATCCATTATGAAAAAGCTGAGAAGAATATAGTTTTCTCCAGCTTAAAGCTCCTATTTTACACAAAACTGACTCCCATGTTAGAACATCATTACCTCCTCTAAACAGACCTGGAGTTGTGTTTTGTTTCATTCACACAGGTTTAACACACAAACTCTGCAGATTTAGGCTGAATTCTTCTATAAAAACTGAAAACACTCATTTTGAGCAAATCAAAACACAACTCCAGATATGTTTTTGAGGAGGTAACATCATTCTAACATGGCTTACACAAACTTGACTCTTGTCGCTTTAATTCTAATTAGTTCTAATGCTGTTCCCTCCTCAAAAACAGACCTGGAGTTGTGTTTTGTTTCATTCACACATGTGAATGAAACAATTATTAGTCTCTCTACATCTCCAATGCTCAAAACGCTCTGTTCCACCTTGTGATGTCATGAAGTGGTAGTTTTCAAGTTATCAGCTCCTTTTACTTTTAGGTCAGTAGAGATTGGCAATTTCAGGACTGAAATGATCCAAATGATTCTAGTGAAGGTGTGTGGAGTTTAAAAACACAGTGGAGCACTTTCTGTATTACCACATGATGACATCACAAAGTGGAACACAGTGTTTTCAGTTTGAGAGAAGAACTCAATTCCTAAATCTGCAGGGTTTGTGTGTGTGAATGAAACAAAACACAACTCCAGGTCTGTTTGTGACGTGGAAACATAACTATCAGAAAATAGACACTGACTCAGAACAAAGATACTGGCTCAGACTTTCATAACATTAACAGAACAGAGTAAAATCCATTTTCCATTTTGCATTATAGGCACAAAGTCCAGTCTCAGATATGAGCAGTGTTATTCAAACACATTATGTAACACAGCTCCTGCTGTAGAAAGAGTGGCCCAAGTCATAAAGAGCTGTGTGTTTCTCTGAGTTTTAACGACTAATGCAAATGGACTGCTCGCTTCTGTTTCTACTGGAGCGTTCACATTTACATAGAACTCATGACTCATCACCTTCTGTGGTGGGCATATATTTTAAAGGACCATCATGCAACTTTTCCTGGGTCTGCTCATAGCCTGTATAAAGAAGTGCACGTCACCCACTGTTTCCTGCTCCAGTCAAATGAAGCTCGTTAAAGCCTGCAGTTATAACGGCCAGTTTAGCAGGGAGCGAGCGCTTAGCAACGCTGTCAATCAAACCTGTGGCTAACACGCCACCTCGGGAAAAGAATCTGCCTGATTTGTCTGTTATTAATGTTCATATGCTGATTTACAGACATAATGGTGAAATACAAACCTCAGGATCATGTAGTAGTAGCAGCAGTAGTAGTATACACTTTTATGGTACTGTTCTCATGTTGTTATATATTTACGAGGGGTGTTTCTGGGCAATTCCACAGATAAACAGATTTTTATCTCCAGCACTGAATCCTCTGGGACGTGTCCACACCCACAGTCCTCTGAGTCGGCACATGGAACAGTGTGAACTCATGAGAAATGAAGGGAAATGGGGGAAAAGTTTACAAGGATATTTTCTCTTTTATGACAATAATGTGACGATATAACTAAAACTGCTAGAAGACACCTTTTATAATATTTATTCCACAGTCCTCCATAGCCAGTCAGTGTCTGTGTTTACATGCACACCAGAAATCTCATCATGATTGGAATTCTGGAGTTTTCAGATTATGAAAGGTCATGTAAACTGTTGATTTAAATCTGATTTGAGTAAAGTCGGTGTAAAGGGCGGTTTGCAGCTGAGTGTGAAGTGGCTGGGATGAGAATCGGCTCCTCCAAATCCGAGGCCATGGTTCTCGACCGGAAAAAGGTGGTTTGCCCTCTCTGGGTGGGTGGTGAGTCTCTGCCCCAAGTGGAGGAGTTCAAGTATCTCGGGGTCTTGTTCACGAGTGAGGGAAGGATGGAGCGTGAGATTGACAGGCAGATCGGTGCAGCGTCTGCAGTGATGTGGTCGCTGTATCGGTCCGTTGTGGTGAAGAATTGCCGGTCAATCTATGTTCCTATCCTCACCTATGGTCATGAGCTCTGGGTAATGACCGAAAGGACAAGATCGCGGATACAAGCGGCCGAAATGGGTTTCCTCCACAGAGTGGCTGGGGATATCCCCCTTAGGGATATGGTGAGGAGCTCAGTCACACAGGAGGAGCTTGGAGTAGAGCCGCTGCTCCTACACGTTGAGAGGAGCCAGTTGAGGTGGCTCGGGCATCTGCTCAGGATGCCTCCTGGACGCCTCCCTAGGGAGGAGGCCCCGGGGAAGACCCAGGACACGCTGGAAGGACTATGTCTCTCGGCTGGCCTGGGAACGCCTTGGGATCCCACCGGAGGAGCTGGAGGACGTGTCTGGGGTGAGGGAAGTTTGGGAGTCCCTGCTTAGACTGATGCCCCCGTGACCCGGCTCCGGATAAGCGGAAGAAAATGGATGGATGGACGGTGTAAAGAAGTGGACTGAGTTCCATATTTGGAATTCCAATTGCGAGTATCATAGAAACCAAAGAGTCACTCCAGAGTGAGGCTGTTGAAGGCAACGCCCCTTCCTGCCTGCACCGCTGGTTTAGCAGTGGTTTATGATCCAGAAAATTAAGTAAAAGTGTCCAGTTAGTACAAGGAAAATCATCACAATAAATACTCCAGAAATACCCCAGAAATGATGGTTCCATCTGTAAGTGTGTATGTGTGCTTGTGTCTGTGTATGTGTGTGTACATGTGTACGTGTGTGTGTATATATGTGTGTGTGTGTCCAGATGCCATTAGGTGGGTAAGCACCCATTAAGAGTCGTATGATTATATTAAATATGACTCATGCACAATGCACTTATTATAGCTCAATAGACCTAATCTACAAACAGAAACTGTAAACAATAGATGTTTACAGTTTCAGTGTAGTTAGCTCCTCCCTTCAGGCAGATATTAGGCAGTGTCCAGCAGTAATCTGACCACAGGCAAACGTCTTCACATCTACAACTTTTTGTCCAGTTGACAGATTTAACCTTGGCTTTTAGTTTTATAAAAATGCGACTATTTAAATTGATGGTTTGGCCGAGTTATGTTGTTGCTAAAAGTCATTTTGTGTGTTTCAGCCGAGAAGGTGACATCTCTTGGGAAGGACTGGCATCGACCCTGTCTGAAGTGTGAGAAGTGTGGAAAGACCCTGTCCTCAGGGTCACATGCAGAGGTCAGACACACACATAAAAAAAAAATAAATTAGGTTATACTCACAGACTGTATATAAATGGACATGGCTAACCTGTTAGCCGCTGCTTTCCAAAGGATTTCTCTTACAATGTTACAAAAGTCCTTTTGGGGAGCTCAATACAAATTTGCCTGGGGGAGATTATATCATCATTTTTTACATAATATTTGAGTAATTTTAAATGTGGAAAAGTGGAGTGTGATGTTTTTAAATGAAAGAATGGGAGAATGCATGGTTTGATTGTAAATGGATGGATACTTGAATGTATTTTAATTGTTTGCTAACCTGCAGATGGAAACAAGCTTTAGCTAAATCTGGTGTGATACATCTCTTCTTTTATGAGATTAACAGGTCCCTGTTAAAATAAACCAAAAACTAAACAAACAGGAAGTGACATGGGCATGCCTGTAGCCAAACGCTTTGGGTGACGTCACATGGCTGTAGTCCACTTCTTTGTACATACATACATGTTCTGTGGTTATAATGATGTCCAAACACAAGCCCTGCACATTTAGACTGAGTTCTTCTCTGAAACAGAAAACACTCTGTTCCACCTTGTGATGTCATTAAGTGACAATACAGGAATCGCTCCACTGTGTTTTAAACTCCATTACACCATCACTACAATCATTTGGGAAAATTTTGCCCTTGGATTTGCCAGACTTTGAAGTTACAGCTATTGTTTTAGCCTCATTTAAATTGCTTCACTCAGTGCACCAGCAGGTATTAGTAGAAAACCACAGCTGTGCAAAAGGTCAAACGTAAAGATAAAAATATAAAACAGCATTATAACATGGCTTAAAGAAAGTGACCTCAGGAAAAGAAGGCATCTGATTTATCTGTTATTTATGTTCATATCTTGATTTACAGACACAATAGTGAAATAAAAACCCCAGGATCATGTAAAGCAGGTTATTACAAACATTTAAGACCAAGCGACGAGTCTGACAGCAGCAGTTACAGAGAGAGGGGACACAGTTTTTACATAGAAAGTGAACTGGAGCCAGGAGTCGATGGAGCTGGAAGTGCAACCATGATCACTTTCTTTCAATATCCATTTATATATATATATATATATATCGTCTATGGTACCTCTTAACAAGAAGGTGACATGTTTGAATTTTGGAGCAGGAAGAGATTTTCTTTCAGCAGTTTGATGAAATAAATGTAGATGTTATTATTAACATGACTTTTTTATGTGTTTCAGCACGAGGGCAAACCGTACTGTCATAAACCCTGCTACGCCGCCATGTTTGGACCAAAAGGTATTGTTACTTTAACTATCTTCATCTGTGCATTTCAATCTATTAGCACATGTGACTTTTATTTAAAAAAACAGATACATCTTTTAGTTTATGAAGCTGTAAAACACTCCTACAGATCACAAACACATGAGGCCGTATCACCACAGCTGTCTACACAACCAGACTAAACCAGAGTAAACCAGGACTAAACCAGGATTAAACCAGGATTAAACCAGGAATAAACCAGGAATAAACCAGTGCTAAACCAGGACTAAACCAGGACTAAACCAGGTCTAAACCAGGACTAAACCAGGGCTAAACCAGGACTAAACCAGGACTAAACCAGGACTAAACCAGGGCTAAACCAAAAGTAAACCAGGATTAAATAAGAAGTAAACCAGGACTAAACCACGGCTAAACCAGGTCTACCCCAGGACTTAACCAGGGCTAAACCAGGACTAAACCAGGACTAAACCAGACCTAAACCAGAACTAAACCAGGACTAAACCAGGAATAAACCAGGACTAAACCCACTCACTCAGCATCACCGGCTCTGCTCTCCTCTGGCTCCAGTCCTACCTCACAAACCGGCAACAGTTCATCCACTTCAACCATTGCTCCTCTTCTATAGCCCCCCTGCAGCAGGGAGTCCCCCAAGGTTCGGTGCTTGGTCCTCTCCTCTTCATTCTCTACATCCTCCCCCTCGGCAACATCATTCGTCGTCACGGTCTCTGTTTTCACTGCTACGCTGACGACATCCAACTTTACATCTCCACAACATCCATCAACCCCACAATCCACTCCACTCTCACCCACTGCCTAACAGACATCAAAAACTGGATGAATCACAACTTCCTCAAACTTAACAACGACAAAACAGACTTCATCATCATCGGCCCACACAACATCGCCAAATCCTCACAACACTTCACCCTCCACTTTGACAACACCACACTCTCTCCATCCTCACTCATCCGTAACCTCGGTGTGCTCCTCGACCCCACTCTTTCATTTGAACCCCATGTCAAGCACCTAACCCGGACTGCATTCTTTCACCTCAAAAACATAACCCGTCTCCGCCCATCACTCACCTTCTCTGCCGCTGAAACTCTCATCCACGCATTCATTACATCCAGAATCGACTACTGCAATAGCATCTTCTATGGTACACCATCCAAAACCCTCAACAGACTATAGTACATTCAGAACTCCGCTGCCCGCCTCCTCACCCACACCCGCTCACATGAACACATCACTCCTATCCTCCACAAGCTCCACTGGCTCCCCGTCCCTCAGCGCATCCACTTCAAAATCCTTCTTATCACATTCAAAGCTCTCCACAACTTGGCCCCTCCTTACCTCACAGACCTGCTCCACCACCACACTCCATCTCGCTCCCTCCGCTCCTCCAGCTCCAACCTCCTGTCCCTGCCCTGTAGGACCAAGCTCCGAACCTGGGGGGACAGAGCCTTCTCCATCGCTGCCCCCACCCTCTGGAACTCACTACCTAAACCCCTCCATGACTGCTCTGACCTCCCCACCTTCAAGAAAGAACTCAAAACTCACCTGTTCAAAATCGCTTTTAATGCTTGATTTTATGTTGTAAATTTTTGTGATATTTTATTTATTCAGTGTCCTGAAAAGCGCTATATAAATAAAATGTATTATTATTATTATTAAACCAGGGCTAAATCAGGTCTAAACCAAGACTATACCAGGACTAAACTAAGACTAAACCAGGACTAAACTAGGACTAAATCAGGTCTAAACCAAGACTAAATCAGGACTAAACTAGGACTAAACCACACCTATCAGGGTAATCTACAGGACTCAAGGCCATGATCATGTTCTAAACAATGCCCTAAAAGCTTTAACGTTTGAGAGACCATGGACCACTGTTTATATAAATGGACACAGCTAACCTGCTAGCCATCGGTCTCCAAATGGGAAGTGATCATGTTCAGTTCTATAGTAAAAGTCCTGCTTTAGACCTAGTTTAGTCCCGTTAAGTCCTGGCTTAGTCTCAATTCAAACACTGGACTTTGGCTTTTTTGACTCTTGTACAGTGTAAGGTAACAGGATTTTTCATTTTTTGGCTAATTGCAACCAATCAAACTTAGAAGGTCACATTTTAAGATAAAGATTGGTAGTTTGAATCCAGCTCTTCCCAGTATATACTATAGTTGTGTCCTTGGGCAGGACACTTTACATCACCATGCGATTATATAGGTTGTACTAATTTATATTTTAAAATGTGTTTTATTTAGGATTTAGACTGAATTAGATCCAGTTCAGTCCTTGTGTAGTCCACATAGACCTAGTTTAAGACTAATTAAGACTTGTGGCTTTGGTTCTTTTTCAGTAAAAGGAAACAGTAGTTCCAACTTAGAAGGTCGCATTTTAAGGTAGATTGGTTGTTTAAATCCTGCCCGTTCCAGTTTATACTTTAACTGTGTCTTTGGGCAAGACACTTTATGCTACTGTGTGATTTATAACTTGTATTAATTCATGTGTCTTTGTTTTGTTTGTTTTTTTAGGATTTGGTCGCGGTGGAACTGAGAGCCACACTTATAAATAAACCCAGGTATCGTCTCATGCTAAAATGTTCAAATTTCCCTATGTATTTGCATGGCTTTATATTTACAGGCACATGATGACGTTGTAACCAAATCAGTTTGTTTATCTCTTTTGAACATTTCAGGCTGAACTCGTGTCAAAAACTGCACCAAAGTCAATGGAAGTGGTCGTAACGTCACCAGTTTAATTTTTAATGCCTTATTTTGACATGGACTGTATCAATAAACACTTTTGTAATGATGATGCTGGTTCTTTAATTCTCATTTGAATGTGTTCTTTTTAAAAATCTTAAATTGATTTTAGTGGATCAATTAGTTATTTAGACTGAGAATTGTTTAGACCATACTGGCTTTGATTAAAACCTGGTTGAGTTCTGGTTTAGTCCTAGCGTATTCCTGGTTTAGTCCAGCTTGAGACCTGGTTTAGTTCTGGTTTAGTCCTAGTTAAGTCCTAGCATAGTACTTGTAGTCTTGGTTTAGCTATACCAAGTTTAGTCCTGATTGAAACCTGGCTGAGTTCTGGTTTAGCCCTATTCAATTCAATTCATTTATTTTTGTAACGCCCAAAATCACAACAACAGTTGTCTGGAAGGGCGTTCATGTTTTGGTTGATGGGGGAAACCGGAGTACCCGGAGGAAACCCATCCAGACACGGGGAGAAACATGAAAAACTCCACACAGAAAGGCCTGGGCGACCAGGGGATCGAACCAAACCTTCTTGCTGTGAGGCATGAGTGATGCCACTGGAGGAAGACCAGACGAGGAGGAGGAGAGCCGGGCGAGGAGGATGAGAGCCAGGTGAGGTGGAGGGCCAGGCGGGGAGGAGGAGAGGGTCCAGCTGTCATCGGGGCATCTGAAAGAGTTACACTCCACAGGGGGAGTAGGACAGGGGACAACATGTGAATGGCATTGCTGATGAGAGAATAGGACAAAGCAGAGGATAGTGCTCAGGTTGCCATACTTCCCCCAGCTAGTTATCTCCTACTGCCGCCTATCTTATCCCGGGTTTTAATGTCCCTAACTCCCTCACTATGTAACCTGGTCATACGCTATACCGAAGAGGAAGGTTTTAAGCCTGGTCTTAAATACAGAGACTGTGGGGGCCTGTTTAACATCAGCAGGGAGTTGATTCCATAGCACAGGAGCTTGGTAACTGAATGCTCTCCCTCCCACTGTACTTTTGGACACTCTAGGAACCACTAATAGTCCTGAATTCTGAGAGCGGAGTGCTCTGTTTGGCTGGTACGGGACAATAGCATCTTGCAGATAGGATGGGGCCATACCGTTTAGGGCTTTGTATGTCAGGAGGAGGACTTTGAATTTGATTCTAAGCTCAACAGGAAGCCAGTGCAGATATTTTAGTACAGGACTGATGTGGTCTCTTCTTTTAGTTCCTGTTAGGACTCTGGCCGCTGCATTTTGGACCAACTGGAGGCTCCTCATAGTACTTTTGGGGCAGGCAGCGAGCAGAGAATTACAGTAATCAAGTCTGGAAGTAACAAATGCATGGATGAGTTTTTCAGCATTGTTTTTAGGTAAAATATTTCTAATTTTAGTTATATTTCACAGGTGAAAGTATGCGGTTTTACAAGCTATGTTTATATGGGCTGTGAATGAGAGATTTTGATCAAATAGGACTCCAAGATTTTTTACAGTAGGGCTAGAAGCTATACTCACATTGTCGAGTGAGATTATCTGGTCCGACAGAGAATCTCTTTGACCTTTGGGACCAACGACAATGACCTCTGTTTTTTCAGGATTTAAGAGCAGGTAATTCAAGGTCATGCAGGTTTTGATGTCCTTCACACAGGCACTGAGTTTATCTATTTGATCAGTCTGATTTGGTTTCATTGATAAGTACAGCTGAGTGTCATCAGCATAGCAGTGAAAATTAATGCCATGTTTTCTGATAATGTTACCCAATGGCAACATATACAGAGTAAATAGGATTGGACCAAGCACAGATCCTTGTGGAACACCACAGGCTACTTTAGAACAGGGAGAGGTGCTCTGGTTTATACTAACAAACTGGTACCTATCTGATAGATAGGATTTAAACCATTTGAGGGCGGTCCCTCTGATTCCAATGTCACATTCTAACCTCTGCAGTAAAATGTTGTGATCAATGGTGTCAAACGCTGCACTGAGGTCCAGTAGGACCAGGAATGAAGCCAGCCCATTATCAGGAGCTAGTAGTAAGTCATTTGTTACTTTAAGCAGTGCAGTCTCTGTGCTGTGGTGAGCTCTGAATCCAGATTGAAATTTTTCAAATATATTATTGTCCTGCAGGTGGCGGCAGAGCTGTTTCACCACCACTCGTTCTAGAATTTTTGAGAGGAAGGGAAGATTAGAGATAGGTCTATAGTTGGCTAGTTCATCAGGATTTAGGTTAGGTTTAGTACTAGTGTAGTCCTTGTAGTCCTGGTTTAGCTATACCAAGTTTAGTCCGGACTGAGGCCTGGTTTAGTCCTGGTTTAGCCCCAGTTTAGTTCTGGTTTAGTCCTATTTTAGTCCTACCAAATTCGATCCAGACTGGAACCTAGTTGTTTCGAACATACTGGCTCTGATTAAAACTTGTTTAGTTCTGGTGTAGTCCTGATCCAATTTAGACCTAACGTAGACTTGAATTGTCCTGTTCTAGTCCTTGTTTTGACTTGGTTTAGTCCAGGTTTAGTTCTGGGTTTGGTCCAATTTTTATGTTTAATGTGTGAATACACTGGAACAGTTCAGTTTGGGACCTAATTCGGACCTGGTTTAGTCTTGCTTAGACCATTTTAGTCCAAACTGAAACCTGATTTAGTCCTGGTTTAGCGCTAGTTTAACCTTGATTCTGACTTAGTTTAGACTAAGTCCTTTCCAGTCTTTTGTATTCTTGTAGTCCTGGTTTAGTCCTGGTTTACCTCTGGTTTAGACCTAGTTCAGTTCTCATTTAGTCCTGGTTGAGACCTAGTTCAGTTCTCATTTAGTCCTGGTTGAGACCTAGTTCAGTCCTCATTTACTCCTGGTTTAGACCTAGTTCAGTCCTGGTTTAGTCCTGGTTTAGACCTAGTTCAGTTCTTGTTTAGTCCTGGTTTAGACCTAGTTCAGTTCTCGTTTAGTCCTGGTTGAGGCCTAGTTCAGTCCTCATTTACTCCTGGTTTAGACCTAGTTCAGTCCTCGTTTACTCCTGGTTTAGACCTAGTTCAGTCCTCATTTAGTCCTGGTTCAGCCCTAGTTCACTAACCAACTTAGTTCTGATTGAGACCTGGTTTAGTCCTAGCCAGATTATCTATGGGTTTCAAATATTTTGAACACTGAACACTGTTGCCATTGCAATAAACAATTCAAAACAAAATCACTGTCTAACCAATAGTCCAAAGTCCTCAAAATGTCGCCTGTAAACAGGAAACTGAACAGGATTATTTGGGTATTTTGACATTTCCCTCCTTTGAAACCTCAAACAGTTTAACAAATCATCTGGTTTAAGATGTGCTGTTGTCAGTGAATGGCATTTTTTGATCCGGTCGCCCACAGCCCCTGGTCTTGCCTCATTAGCTGCAGCTGGTGGTTACCATGACGACAGACGTAAACACCAGACCAACAGACACTCAGTGAACAGCCAGTGTGATGTGAAGAGAAATGCAAATGTTTCACTGCAGACCGAACACAGCAGCTTTTGTACAGAGCCGGCAGCCATTTTAAATGTGGGCCCAAAAAAACATGACTAAAGCAGAACTAAAACAGGTCTAAAACAGGACTAAAACAGGACTACACCAGGACTAATCCAGGACTAATCCAGGACTAATCCAGGACTAAAACAGAACTACACCAGGACTAAAATAGGACTAAACCAGGACTACACCAGTTATAAAAGGGACTAAAACAGGTTTAAAACAGGACTAAAACAGGACTAAAACAGAACTAAACCAAGACTACACCAGGACTAAATCGGGACTAAAACACAACTAAAATAGGACTAAACCAGGACTAAAACAGGACTAAACCACGACTAAACCTGGACTAAAACAGGACTAAAATAGGACTAAACCAGGACAAAAGCAGGTCTAAACCAGACTGACTCTGATCAGACTCTGGGGACGGCCTCACTGTTTTGAGAAAGTTCGTTTCTCAAACTCAGGTTCACGTGGTGTGGCTAGAGCAGTTTTTCTTTTCATTTGGTTCAAGTAAAAGAGGATGTGTTGAAAGAAGGGTGGAGGCTGCAGACTCCAGCAAGAATGTGGATGTAACTAACAGGTTTATATACAGCCACAGTCAGATGCGCTATTCAGCTGTTTGAGATGATATACACTCACAGACTGCTTTATACAGCCTATATATACACTCTATATACACCCATGTCCTATATATACCCATAGACTGCTTTATACAGCCTATATATACACTCTATATACACTCACAGACTGCTTTATACAGCCTATATATACACTCTATATACACCCATGTCCTATATATACCCATAGACTGCTTTATACAGCCTATATATACACTCTATATACACCCACAGACTGCTTTATACAGCCTATATATACACTCTATATACACCGATGTCCTATATACACCCATAGACTGCTTTATATAGCCTATATATACACTCTATATACACCCACAGACTGCTTTATACAGCCTATATATACACTCTATATACACCCATGTCCTACATACACCCACAGACTGCTTTATACAGCCTATATATACACTCTATATACACCCATGTCCTACATACACCCACAGACTGCTTTATACAGCCTATATATACACTCTATATACACCCATGTCCTATATACACCCATAGACTGCTTTATGCAGCCTATATATACACTCTATATACACCCATGCCCTATATACACCCATAGACTGCTTTATACAGTCTATATATACACTCTATATACACCCACAGACTGCTTTATACAGTCTATATATACACTCTATATACTCCCATGTCCTATATACACCCACAGACTCCTGTATACAATCTATAGTAAAAGCTGTCAGTTAAATCTGTCAACTGGAGTTTGGCTGCTCATCCAAGCCGTTTCTTCAGTTCTGGTCAGTTTACTGCTGGACACTGCCTTATATCTGTCTGAAGGGAGGAGCTAACTACACTGAAACAGTAAACAGCTATTGTTTACAGTTTCAGCCTTAACGGCCTCCATTGAACCTTTAATGGCCTATTGGTTCACTCCATTGTTCCCTTCGTTTTCTTTGTTTGCATTGGGTCTGACGATGGAATTATAAATTTGGGACAGATGATGTCTCAGGTCCCCATTCCTGTTCAAGGAAGGATTCTCTTTTCTAACAAAAATATCTTCTTTAACTTCCCTCGCAAAACATTTATTTCTCTGACTCAGATCTGAACCTCACTATCTTCAAAGGATTGGTTAGTGTCTTTGAGATGGAAATGTACATCAGACTGGGGTCCTGAGCTGCTCTTGTGACGGTGTTGGTACATTCTCTTATGGAGTGGCTGTTAATTTCTCCAGTGTAACACACTGCACTCTTCACTACACTGAATGGAGTAGACCACATTACTTTGTTTATAGCTCGGGGTTTTGTACTTTGGGTGGGTTTCAAACTGTCTGAAGTTTTTCAGACACATTCACTGTGTAAGGAATAATTACACCTTTCTTTCTCGGTTTAGATTCCCTGTTGTCCTGTTTTTTAGCTCTTAGATCTATTGAAAGCCCATTTTGGATATCCACAAGCAGAGAGGGCTTTCTCCACGTGTTCTTCCTCCTTCACGTTTCCCTCTGTGTTTGTGGGCGCCCCTTGAGCTCTGTGTACGGATCACAGAGTTTGTGCTGCAGTGGATGGTGTGAATCAAACAGCAGGTACTGGTCAGTGTGTGTGGGCTTCCTGAAGACTTCTACCTGGAGTCGCCGGTCCTCTCCTATTGTTGCTGCATAATCTAAGAAGGTCAGTTTTCTCCTTGACCTATTCACGTGTGAACTTGATGTTTGGATCCACAGCATTAATATGTGCAGTAAAAGGTAATGTTGGGAAAAAAGTAATGTGTCTACTCCATTCAGTGTAGTGAAGAGTGCAGTGAGCGTTACACTTGAGAAACTAAACAGCCACTCCATAAGAGAATGTACCAACAGCGTCGAGAGAGCTCCTCTGGACTCCAGATATTTTTGTTAGAAAGGACAATCCTTCCTTGAATAGGAATGGGGGCCTAAGACATCATCTGTCCCAAATTTATAATTCCATCCTCAGACCCAAAGCAAGCAAATGATACAAAGAGAACAATGGAGCGAGCCAGTAGGGCCATTAAAGGTTGAATGGAGGCCATTAAGGCTGAAACTGTAAACAAAAGCTGTTTACAGTTTCAGTGTAGTTAGCTCCTCCCTAAAGATAGATATAAGGCAGTGTCCTGCAGTAATCTGAGCATAACTGAAGAAGCGGCTTGGACGAGCAGCCAAAGATCTTCACTCCTACAATTTGTCCAGTTGACAGATTTAACTTTGGCTTTTCCTATGGATCAGACCTGGATGACTGAGGGATTACACAGACATTTACACAGTCTACAATGCACTCTAAGGCTGTAGCAGCAGTAGCAGCAGTAGTAGTAGTAGTACTAATAGTAGCAGTAGTAATAGTAGTACTGATAGTAGCAGTAGTCGTAGAAGTAGTGTTGAGGAATTTAGACTTTTCCTCTCATGTTCGTTCATTTCTGCTAAGACAAAGAATAACCTTGAAACAGAGATAAAGTTCAGAAAATAATTTACTCAATCAGCCAGTAAAGAGCAATACTTATACACGGAGTCTGTGCAACTGACATTCCCAGGCAGAGACTAAATGTTTATGCCTATACAATGAGTTTTTATACGCATACTATAGTGGGAGGCAATCATGGTTTAGACTTAGCGCCGCTTCGTTGGTGCACAGGCCAGTCAGGTCTCTTGGCAGTTGCACAGTCTTATCAGACTGCACATCCTTGTTGTCTCTTGCTCCGATTGCTGAAGCATATTTTGCTGGCTTAACCAGGGTGACGAGTCATGACATGCCTATCAATTACTCATTGCCCTGCTTAGTTATTTGATTAGATTTATAGATAGATGTAGAATATCTCGTACATGTCCTGAACATATATCTGCGTCACACAGCTGTAATCAAATCCCCGTCTTCACACGCACACTGGTACAATAATGAACTATAGCAATACAATAAAAAACTACGGCAATGGTTATGCAGAATAGCTAAGCATAGTTATTTTTCCTAACAGTAGTAGAAGTAATAGAAGTAGTAGTAGTAGTGCTGGTAGTAGTAGTAGTAGGAGTAGCAGTCGTAGTACTAGTAGTAGCAGTAGTAGTAGTACTAGTAATAGTAATAGTAGTAGCAGTGTGACAAAGTGGGCCTTTGTCCCTTTTAATAGTATTATGATTTGGTTTTGCACATGTCTGTTCATTTTCAATAACTTCAATAGAACTATCCCGGGTTTGTTTTGTTTAGTTGCAATTAGTTAAATCACCACACATTTGTTAGTTAAACATATGTTATTTAGTTAAATGTGTCTATTCAGTTCAGTCCAATAATCCTCTTACCTGTATCTCCACATGCTCCAGACAAAGAGGGGGCGTGCCCTATGTCGGCTATTTTATAGGCTTGAGTGGGGTCGTGGGCCGGACCATGTGGAGGGGGAAAAAACTGGCTTAAGTTTGTTTATTTCTTTGTGTTAATGTCTTGTGTATTTTCGTTTCATGAACTAAGTGTTTATAGTTTATTTGGTTAAACACTTTTAGTAAAGGGACTTGGGCCCGAGAGATGTTTTTATGGAACATAGTGCTGATGTTACTCCCACCGCCCCCTGGACAAGAGATGGAGTATACCGGGGGGCGAGGCTTCCGGTACAGGAAAGTATTTTAGTCTGGGTAATTAGACAGACACCAGTGTAGCCAGGGTACTTGTGGCTTTTGTTTCAGTTGTTTAAGTTTGGTTGCTTAGTTTTTCGTTGAGCACCGTTAATTTTTGTAAATATGGATTATTTTTTGTGTTCATGGTGTACCACTACACGGGAATAAATGTGCCTAATGGGACTTCTTTTGAGTCTGCCTCCTATTTTGATCACTCGGGCCAGCTTCCCCACAAGCAGTAGTAGTAGTACTAGTAGTAGTAGTAGTAATCGTAGTACTAGTAGTAGCAGTAGCCACAAGAGCCGAAAGCCACATCACTATTTTGCACCGGCTGGAGAAGGTGATGGATTTGTGGCTCAAATGTGCACACAGGGCTTTACAGTAATCCAAATGAGTCCCAAGGCATGAACGGCTCTCTCTGGCTCTCTCTGGGTCTGCATGAGGAGTATAAGCTTTTATTCTGACTTTAGCACAAGCTGATAAAGGTCTGATTGGACAGTCTTTGTTATTTGTGAATCAAGGTGAAACTGTGGGTCTAAAAAAACAGTTAGTTATGCACTGAAGGCTTTACAAGAGGGGCCACGTTACTAAATATTTCATTCAAATATTGAGCTACAGTTATGATGTCATCACCAGCTATAGTCGTTTTGCAGTGACTTGTTGCTACCTGCATTTTAAATTGGGGACCATTATAAAAAAAAAAAAAAAAAAACTTATATGAGCAAGTTAGATAATTGTTTTCCCTCCCGTTTACAGGAAAAGCCTTGAGCTGTACGTGGTCTATACCGTCTGCAGATCACGTTTGCCAGAAGCATGAAGGATGTAATTAACATGTTAAAGTTTAGGAGCAGCAGTAAACACGAACACGCTGCCAAAACACAACTGAACACAACCCCTGGAGTTGTCCCCAGGTTCAGGGGAATTACACGGAGATTTAGCATTTGTTTTGTTAATTAGTTTGCTATGGCAACGGTGCAACTTTTAAAAGGTCTCAAAATAAAGGTAAAGATTGCTCACAAAAAACAAATAAACTTCTGTATATAGACAGGACACAAGGACATATATGTGCAAACTGGACTAATTACCAAACAAAACCAATTAGAAATAATAGTACATAATCCTCCATAATGTTTCTAATTAAGCTAAAGACCATAGAACAGAATGTACTGGGTCAAAAACGTTTTAATGTTAAAATGTGTTTCCAAATTTGTATCCAATTGTACAGAACCAAAGAGAGTTGGCCATCACCTCAAGTCCCTCACTCTAAAACCTTGAAATCAGGTGAGAAATCTAGAGGTAATAATGGACAAATCAAATCAATAACATCTGCAACTTAGTACCATCTAAAAAAAAAAAAAAAAAAAAAAAAAATTATATATATATATATATATATATATATATATATATATATATATATATATATATATATATATATATATATATATATAATTTTATTTTTTATTTTTTTTTGAGAGACGTAGCTATGCATTTGTCTCCAGTAGGTTAGACTACTGTAATGCTCTGCTCACTGGCCTCTCCAAACGTGCGTTAAGACAGCTACAGTACATCCAGAACACTGCTGCTCGGGTCCTGACTAGAACCAGGAAGTACTTCACACATGTGTCCTGTGCTCAGGTCCCTGTACTGGCTCCTGTGGCTCAGAGAATAGACTTTAAAGCAGCTCTGCTTGTGAACAAGTCTCTCCATGACCCAGCACCAAAGAACATCTCCTACAAGTTAGAGCCACATGAACCATCTTACACTCTGAGGACTAAACCAGGACTAAACCGGGACTAAACCAGGACTGAACCAGGACTAAACAAGGACTAAAGCAGGCCAAAACCAGGACTAAACCATGTTTAAACCAGGCCTCTACTTCGACAATGTTTAAATCCAGGCTCAAACGGTTCTTTTTAGCTGCATGTGAAAAGGTTTTATTCTGCCTCTTCTGTTTTAATGTTATTTTGATGATAATTATTTATGTTTTGATTGGTTGTATTGTGATTTTAATATTTTTCTTATTCTGTAAAACACTTTGTTACTTTATGGACCAATTGTGCTATAAAAATAAACATATCTTGCCTTAATCAATTATCATTTTACCTTCGAAAACTTTCATTTTGGCTTTATGATGAAAAAAGACAAGAAGAATACTAAGATATTTAAGAATTTGTAGACTCCACTGCTGATATATTGAGGAAATGTCTCCCTCTTGTGGCAATTGGGCAATAGTGTAATAGGACTGAACCAGAAAGCCTCAGGTTAGAGGGTGAATGTATCTAGAGTAGATCCTACTTTGTCCAGTGTTATTTATTATAGCCTAGGCAATAATTTAAGTCATTTAAGTTAACTTTTTCACATCTTCAATAAAAACATATCATCTTTAGAGTATTTTAAATGGATGGTACAAAGTAAAGTGTAAAGTGAAACATACAAAAAACACAGTAAACTCATTTAAACTCATTAACAATCTATGACATTTTTATTTAGGCACAAATTTCAAAATACTGTCCATTCACCACAATCGCCACACAGGGCACTGTTGTCCTTCACAACTTTAAAAACACGTCTTCAGTCAATTTATGGTTCAACACTGAAAAGGTTTAGAACATTATGTACAATTATCAAACGCCATTGGTTTAGTTTTATTATTACAAATCAATTTTAAAGCTGCAATATGTAACTTTTTGAGAGGAGGGTCCGCCAAATGCTCATCTCTACGGCGATATTATTGGTTTACCCGAAATGCTACACAGTATGCCATTAAACTCATCTGTCTTCATGGAGACAAGCAAATGATGTCACCAGACCAAATTACAGGTCAGATCTATGGAGAGTGCATGTCTTTCAACAATATAACACATGTAACTAGTCAATGCGAGACAGTTTAATACCATATTGTACATACATTCAAAACAATGACTTCTCCACAGAGACAAGCATTCACTGGAACAGTTACACAGTGCAGATTTAAACCAGCATAGCAAAAAATAAAGATATTCCAGCATCTCACACATGCCATTTCTATATAAGGCTCAATTATGTTTTTCCACTGCAAAGAAATTAGGTCTAGATCAGTTTAGTTTTTCAAATGTTTTTCTGTTTTGTTTCATTACATTAAATCAACTATTTGTCAGTGGGATTGTCAAGAAAAACACATTTTACAAAAGACAAAATATCTGACCACTGAAGCCAATTATGTTGAAACTAGCCAGAAAAATTGATCATCTTGGACCCATTCATCAACACAACCCTAAGTGTGCACGTGCAGTGTGCAAGAAAATACAGCACAAACTTAAAACCCAATGACAGAATTAGCAGATTGTTGGGTCACAGCCACAGACTGTGTAAAGAAGTGGAGTGAGTGAGTACGATGTCACCCAGAGCCAGAGTCGGACCCGGAAGTGTGCCCATGATCACTTCCTGTTTAGAACATTGCGGCTAGCAGGTTAGCTATGTCCATTTATATAAACAGTTTATGGTTGCATCGCACACTTCAAATTCTTCTATTGAGTTTGGTGTAAATTAGTCAAGTTATTTCAAAAACCTGCTGTTACCTACGGTGTATGATAATGTGAGATTCTATTGGAAGTGGTTATAAAAAAGGAACAGACAGGAAGAGACAGTTTTGAGGGAGATTGTCAAACCAGAAATAAACATATTAGAGGATAGTCGAGTGAACAGTTAAACAGGGCTCCATTTTTACAAGCAAACCAACATGATATCATGATCTTAGACTCATTGTACAGGGAGTGTGCTTTTTAGATGTATTTGGTTTTAAAGGTGCAACATGTATATTTCTAGAGAAGCTTTTGGCATTCTCTCTGGAAATGTTATAGCTTTACCTGGAATGTTCCCCTGTATGGCATTAAACTTCTTAATTACAGGAGTTTTATTATTCTTATTATTATTGGGGCACCTCACCATTTGACCTTTGTCTTTGTGGAGATAGATGTGAAATATTCCAGACAAAGCGGTAACATCTCTGCAAGCAGGTGGCGGACTCTCCACCGGAAAAGTTACATAGTGCAGCTTTAACTTTCTACATTGCACTGGGTAATGTTTGGCATCCACATAAAACATCTGTATATATAAGTATTGGGCACACTACTATTTAAATATTACTAATTAATCATTATAATTTGTAATTGATTATGGGTTTAATTAGCAGTATAGGGTCATATCATAGTCTCCAATTCTAAATCGGTCTTCTGCATTTGACCCATCCAATGCTATTGGAGCTAAACCTGTCCGAATCACTGGACCCATCTCCGATTCTGAGCCAGGATCTCAGTCAGGTAGAGTTAGCTACACAGTTACAGATTTGAATTTTTCTTTATACTATGGCTCATACCTGGACGACCGAGGGATTACAGAGACACTAATATTGAAAACAAAAATTAATGTTTCCTCCATCTCCCAGAAACAGACTAAAGGTACATTCACTTTGAGTTACAGGTCCATATAAACACTGGCGTGTACTTAAAACAACTGTGCTTTGTGGTTAACACAAACTCATTACTACTGTCCATTTGTTATTATGAAAGAAACAATGAACCTCTAACTTAAAAATTTGAACTTTTTTAAGTTAGAGGTTCCCCCCTCTCCTGGCCTTTGTTCAGACTCACCTGTGCTCTCTATTCTTCTTCTGTCAGACCAAAGCTGGCACACTATCAGACAGAACAGCAGTAATGTAGACAGCTTCTAGTAGTGATATGTGAGAATACAATAGGGGCAGGTCGGCCAGTCTAAATACAGATGGTAGCTTTAAAATGTTTATTATATATGAGGAAAACTGTTCAGACCAAAAACCTATAAAACCCACAAAATACTGATTGTATGTCCAACTTAAAGGGCCTGTAGTGCACTATTCTCTGATGTCTGTTCTCATGTAGTTTCCTCATCACAAACAGAGCTGGAGTTGTGTTTTGTTTCATTCACACATGTTTAACACACAAACCCTGCATATTTAGGCTTTGTTTTTTACTCAAACTGAAAACATTCTGTTCCACATTGTGATGTCATCATGTGGTAATACAGGAAGTGCTCCACTATGTTTTTAAACTCAACACACCTTCACTAGAATCATTTGGATCATTTCATGGAATTGCCAAACTTTGAAGTTCTAGCCTCATTGAAACTGCTTCACTTCTCTGTGCAAAATTAGTATTTTTATATTTAGTTTTGCATAATATAGGATCTTTAACTTTGGGCATTTCTGAACCTCACAAATATAATTGAACAATGGCTTAAAAAACTGCAATATTCTGTTTAATTTGATGTTTCTGTCAAAAATCTGTCCATTCTTGCACACATTAGGAGCCCTGTTTGTCAGTTATGTGAGTGTAAACCAGAGGAGAGTGGAAACAGTGGTTCAGATCATACTAGGGGCTGCGCTGTAGAGAACTACATCTCCCATGATTCTTAGCAGCGTCACCTCCTCCAGCCCTCCCACTCTGTGCTCGTACTCCAGCAGGTGTGTCCCATCCACCGCCACTTTAAACATGTCCTCCTCCACCAGGATCTTCAACTGAGAGAGAAGAAAACCAACAAAAGGTTTATTCAAAATGTGCTTTAAACACACATGGCAGGATTTATGTTTTGGCTGTTTTCTGACTTTGGTTTGGGAGGACCGTAATTGTGGTAAATATTTATCATAGTTTTAAATCAGTGAAGTAGCTATTTGTGGAAGGAATCTGAAGAAAAAAGTACAAAAATAAAGGAAGTAGCGGAGCATTATGACACAAAATGCCTCTACATATGTCATCAATATTCTATCCAAAATGGAGGGACAATCTTACACAGGAACATTTTAAACACATATTTAATAAAAGTTTTAAAATTTGTTATTAACATTTAACTTTTTGTAAAGTTGCATTATGTAACTTTTCACCGCCTGCTCGTCTCCATGGTGATCGTACATCTTTTGCCTGGAATGTTCCACAGCATTAAAATTTTACAGGTTGTTTTTATTCCCCAAAAATACATGCGCTCTTACCGTGAGTGGGATCACCTTTTCACAAATCTGTCATGTAACATGGATTGGTGTTCATGGAGATAGACGGGTTTAATAATGCCATACTGTGGAACATTATAGGCAAGGGTTATAATCTCCAAGGAGACAAGCAGTTAGTGGGGACTCCACCATAAAAGTTACATAGTGCACCTTGTAAAAAAATGTAATAAAACAAACCCTAGCTTGCCCCTGACATGCTAATGTAAGACAGCAGCTGGAATAAAAACGATTTTGTGACAGTTCATGAACTTAAAAACATGAGACCTCTGGACTTTTACCTATGACGTCACAAAGATGGGAAATTCAAAATTAAATGTGAGCGTTCAGAGGGAGTTAAATTAATAAATAAACAACATTTCGATGAGGGAACAATGTGATAACATGGTGGAAAGTTTTTTTAAAATCCTACTTAAAACAGTAAAAATCATTTACCATTCCTTTAAATTCTCTCACCTCAAACCTCTGCCCCTGCACAAAAGGAAAAGGTGCCTCTCTCTCCTCGGGGCCCCAGAACCCGCCCAGGTTTGAGTTTCTGACAATGGTGTTTTCGTGAAAGCGAGGGTTGAAATGAAACACAACGTCTGAGCCCTTCATGAAGTCCACCTGGAACCTACAAAACATCATCATTTATGTACATAGACTGCACATGTAAATGGACAAAGCTAACGCTCTAAATACAACATCCAGCCAAACATAACCACATGCACTCTTAGCCGCTCCCCTTAGTTCCTCCAACCTCCACCAAGCCCAACATATGTCCGCACACATCCAGACAATCACATGTGCTCACGTGTGGGACTAACACGGGACAGAGTTCTGACAATATTTTAAAAACCCCAAACCAAAAACTCAGATCCTTACCTTTCTCCCCCAGGCACAGGTTCACCCACGATCGTGATTAAGAGTCTGGGCATTATTCCAGCGTGGAGTGGAAGGTCAAAGGGCACCATCTGAAAATAAAACACATTTCCATTTAAAAATATACATCTGTCTATATAATATGACTCTATAATACAAAAACATATCATGATTTACCATAGGGTGAAATCCATAGGGAAAAACATTGATTATCAAACAATGACAGGACCTCGATTACATCATCGCTCAAATGTATTTATTGCAACAGAAAATCAGCATAAAAACACATTTTAGTTAAACATTCCTGTAGTCCGTGACATTGCCTTGGTGGTTCCCCGTTACACCCGGTGAGTCACTCTGACCAGCTCATTGTAACGACGACTCAAAGTCCAGCAGATTGAACGACATGAACGATATGAATGATAAGGTGGTTAATATGTAGGAGGATTATCAAAGTCAGGCTAAAAAAAAAAAAAAAAGTGAAGGTATTTGGTAAAAACTAAAATGAGAAAAAATCACTTTAAGGTCCTATATTACAAAAATGTGACTCTTGTAGCTTTAAGTCATGTAACTAATCTAATCTTATGCTGTTCCCTCAAAAACAGACCTGGAGTTGTGTTTTGTTTCATTCACACATGTTAGCATTATTATTCTCAAAGCTCAAAATGCTCTGTTCCACCTTGTGATGTCATGAAATGTTAGTTTTCCAGTTAACAGCTCCTTTTACCTTTAGTTCAGTACAGACTATTCCAGGGCTGAAATGATCCAAATGATTCTAGTGAAGGTGTACGGAGCTTAAAAACACTGTAGAGCACAGGAGGATGTATTACCACATGAAATCACAAGGTGGATCAGAGTGTTTTCAGTTTGAGAAAAGAACTCCTAAACATGCAGAGTTTGTGTGTTAAACATGTGTGAATAAAACAAAACACAACTCCAGCTCTGTTACATTAGAACAGAGATCAGAAAATAGCATAATATGGCCCCTTTATTAAACGCGTTTGGGATCGTGGCTACAAAAGTATTTATTTGATAATATTTAATACAATACAATATTATGACTTTTATTTTTAAGAATATTCAGATAACTAACTTAGATTTAAAAAAAAAAAATAGGTTCAATAATATCATGGACATAGTTGTAAAGTAATGACAAAAACCAGATTCAAGTTGGAACTAAACCAGGATGTTAATTGGATTAAACCAGTGACTTAGTCCAGTTTTGGTTTGAACCTGATTAAGATCTAGACTAGGTTTAAACTAGTCCTAAACCAGGACATAGACTAACTATACCGATATTAAAAGGGAGTAAACCTAAAACTATTAAAACTGCAATGCAATACAAACATCTCAACTAAAAGACACATTATATAACTTCTCTTGTAGAGACTTAAGTAGCAAACCACCCCACCAGAAAAGTTCCATGGTGCTCCTTTAATATTCGAAGCAGTGCACAACAGGACGCTCGGAATACCCCATCATGACTAAATATCGATTGGCAAACATTAAAAAACATATTAATTCTGTGTAAAATGATCATTATATTGCACTTAAATTACAAGACACTGTGAGCATGTAAACTATAGTTTTATATTTTAAGCAGAGGTGAAGTGCTGGAGTTGTCCGTGTGAAAAAGCAGTTGATCTTTCAGTAACGAGGAGGATAACAGGGCTGCAAAACAAGAAAAGGGATTCATTTGAAACATTATAGCGAAAAACTTTGGGTTATTAAAGTTTATATTCCCAACAGCAGCAGCAGAGCCTGGAGAGAAGAAACCAGAAGGTGACAGGGGTTAAACAGGGTTAAGTTTGAACTTGGGAACCACAGCTACACTCACCAACGTCACCCACAGCGTTTGGTTATAGTGGCCAATATCATAGCAACCAAAGAGCCAATCTGGAGCGAAGCTGTTGAAGGTAACACCCCTTCCCGCACTGCTGGTTTTGTAGGTGTCAATCAAACCTGTTGCTAATACTAGCAGCAGCGACCTCAGGGAAAAGACGGTGCCTGATTTGTCTGTTATTAATGTTTATATCTTGATTGACAGACACTATAGTGAAATAAAAACCCCAGGATCATGTAGAGCAGGTTAATACGAACATTTAAGACCAAAATGACGAGTCTGACAGCAGCAGTTACAGAGAGAGGGAACACAGTTTTTCAGTAGAAAGTGAATTGGAGCCATGATCCCATGATCTGCTAGCTAGCATTTCCTAGCAGCTAGCTGGTTAGCTATGTATATTTATATAAACAGTTAATGGTCTGTACCTAATTTTTTTCATGTAATTGAGTTGTATTGGTTTTGCCACCGTACAGATATATTTTATAAGCAGGGTCCAAATGAGACTGTGTGCTCTGGCCTCTGAAAGTTGTAATAAACATCACTATGGGATTCCCAAATTCAAACAGCAAAAAGAAAGTATTTTTATCCATCTGCTCCAGTTTGAGCCATGCAGCGGGACAGGCTAAGGAAAGAACAAGACTGTTTAAAATGAAACTTGTTTAGCCCCATTAAATTAATTTTTTTAAACCACAACAAAACAAACCAGGATTTAAGCCTAAGCATATGACAGGTTGGTGGGACAGAGCGTGTGGTAAATACTGATCATAATTCTACACCAAGTCAAGCGGCAGTTTGTGAAGAAATGTAGAAAATGCAGGAAGTAGCTCTGAGTCCTAAAAATGAGCCCCTCTGTGTTATCAAAACACAAAAACAGTTTAAACCATAAACTGTATATATAGATCAACAGAGCTAATGCGCTAGCTGGAGTGTTCCAAACAGGAAGTGATCATGAGCGCATTTCCGGCTCCATTGGCTCTAATTCACTTTACATAAAAAACTGTGTCCCCTCTCTCTGTAACTGCTGCTGTCAGACTCGTCATTTTGGTCTTAAACATTCATATTAACCCGCTCTACATCATCCTGGGGTTTTTATTTCACTATTGTGTAAATCAAGATATGAACATTATTAACAGACAAATCAGACGCCTTCTTTCCAGGAGGCCGCACCTATTTAGCCTTAGCAACTGGTTTGATTGACAGCATTACTAATTACGGGAAAGAGCGTTACATTCCACAAGCTCGCTCCAGATTGGCTCTTTGGTTGCTATGATACTCATGGTCAGAACTTGGCTCAATATTCGCCACTATACCTGCTAGCCTCGATGAGGTTCATTTGGAGCTGAACACTGTGGGTGACGTCACACTCTTAGTCCACTTCTTTATACAGTCTATGGTTTAAACATATATTTTACAAACTAATGGTGTTTAAATATTTTTAGTCGTCCAATTGTGTAGATCAAGTGTAAGCGAATTTGGTCTTGTTTATGCTTATGTTTATGTTGCTCGGTAACAGTTACGGAATTTCCTCTACGTCTGACACATCTGCGGCCCATGTGCATTTCTAGAATTCACTAAAATGACCCAACAAAGGGTCAGTGACTTCAGTTCATGTTTTAGGAAGTGTGTATTCTAACCTGTCATATGCACGGTAAAATTATACTTTTTCTGAAAATGTTCCACTGCCCCAACTTCTTCCCTTAGTAAAAGCAAAGCCATCCACAGACACCAGAGTAACACACAGTCCGTAAGCAAAGCCCATGTGCCAGTGTTATAACAGGGTCCTCACTCACCATAGGACCTCCATAAGGACCCACAGGACCAGCACCAAACGGAGCCGGAGCAGGAGGGAAGCCCCCACCAGCAGGGGCCCCCCATGAGCCGGGGGGTATCGGAGGGAAGCCTCCGGAGGGGAAGGGTGGGAAGCCTCCAGAACCAGGTGGGAATGCACCAGGAGCTGAAGACACACAAGGGAATATGTTCAAATACATATGAATACAAAATAAAATAATAATAATGATCATAAAAACATAAAAATAATAATATGTAATAATTTTTAATAACATCCACCTGCTCCTTCTGTACTTGTAAACATGATTTTTTAATGTATAATATACTCAAATCTATCCTGTTACCTCCGGGCTGAGCTCCAGGGAAAGGCACATTGGGGTAGGGTCCTGCGGGTGCTCCAGGCCCAGAGGGAAAGGGTCCGGAGGGGTAGGGCACAGGGCCTCCGGGCAGCTGTCCTGGCACCCCCTCAGGCGGGTAGTGTGGAGGAAACTGCCCTGGTGCCCCCGGGCTGGAGGGGAACTGACCAGGAGCTGGGGATGCCAAGGAAATCAGGTTGGTGTATAGAAGTGATTATCATGTCACAATATAAACAAGAAATTTAAAAAGTATCACCGTGACAGTTCATTCAATTTTTATTCCAAAAGTACAATTAAAGAGAGGGTATTTCACTTCTATGGGTTATTAAAAGGGGGTATTTTACTTCTATGGGGCATTAAAAAAGGGGGTATTTTACCTCTATGGGGTATTAACTGCAACACAGAACATATTTAGATCACCATTTTTCCTTTTATTGTTTTGAAAATGCTATATTCAACTAAAACAACATATTAACATGTTTTCTAAGTTTAAATTTTGTTGTTGACGCTCTGTTTAATTAGGGCCTGGGAGAGATCACATGGATCACAACACTAGACTTTTGATACCGTGACTTCCATACCTGGTGCTCCGGGAGGGAACTGTCCAGGCATGCCGGGCCCAGGAGGAGGGAACCCACCAGGGGCAGAGGGCGGGCCAGGGTAGGGCCCCGATGGAGCTCCAGGACCAGAGTAGGGAGATCCAGAGGGATACTGCCCCCCATGACCTGAGGGCTGAGACGGAGCACCAGGGGCTGAGCCAGGCCAGCCAGGGTTAGAGGGCGGAGGAGCAGAGGGGTTTGTGGGGTTGGTGTTCCCGATCTTTTCGGCCTCTTTTGGAGCGGTGTCTCCCAATGCATCTGCCAGCTATAAAGATGGAGAAAGAGAGAGAGAGTAGAAGAGGGTGGAAGTGAGAGAGGGGAGGGGAGAGAGACAGGAGAGGAGATGGAGAAAAAAAGAGGGAGTAGAAGAAAGTGAGAGTGAGAGGAAGAGAGAGAGGGAGAGGGGGTAATAGAGGGTGGGAGTGAGAGAGGGAAGAGAGGAAGAGAGAGAAAGGGAGAGAGGAGATGGGGAAAAAGATAGAGATGGAGAGGGAGAGAGGAGGAGGAGCAAGATACAGAAATTAGAGAGAGCAGAAAAAGAATGTCAGAAAGAAAGGAAAGAAAGAAGATGAAAGAGATAAAGTAAGCACAACAGATATTCAAAAGGTTCAGCTTTTTGTTATATGTAACATTTTGAAGACTCTTTCCACCATTCAAAAGATATAGTATTTGGTTTTAAATTATTAATTGCTATCGCAATGTTCTAATGCTTCATCATTCTGAAACCCATAGACAATCACATTGCCATCACTGTTTAGCTCAGCATCAGGAAATCAATATCTAACTGTGCACAAAGCAGCATCCACACACTATATGTAGCAAAGGTAGCAGCTGCTGACAGGAGTAACAAGCTAGAATTTCTTCAATGTTCAAATATAAATGTGTTCCTAACCATGAAAAACTAAACCAGGATATATTGAAAGGCCAGATACAAAATATGTGACGCGAACTAGGCTGCTATTTTCTACTTAAAATCAAAATGTCCTTCCTGTTAAATGGTGAGCAGTTTAGCATGAGTAACTAGGCCTGTCACAGTAACACATTTTGAAGCATGATATACTGTTATAAACATATACTGAGATAAACGATAATACTGAAACTATTACAATTGACAAAATTAAAATACAGCCAGATGATCCCAGTAAAACATGTTTAAATAGACTGTTTCCTGCTTCAACAAAGAAATAGCCAAATAAAGCAGTAATTATCCATAAAAGTGACTTATTTAACCCTCAGCTCAAATCTTAGTTTTTGCAAAGAAAAAGTACCCTTGATAAATACTGTGCCCCAACATATATATGTATTAACCAGCAAGTTGATATAGTAATTATTGTGACCAGCCTATGAGGAAGAAAAGCAATGGGTATGGATGTCGCACAGTTCACTACAGTGTTTTTTAAAAGTTTCTGCACTTAGAATTTTTTTTTCTTTTTCTTTTTTTCAAATTTAAAATTAAAGTAAATGTATTTGCATTTTCCCCTTTAGGGTTAGTCCTTGTTTAGAGCTACTAGCCCATTTGTGTAGTGCTATTTTAGATCTTGTTAGACCTGGGATATTGGCTATTGGAGCCAATGTCGTTCTTGTAAGAATATGCGCTTAATATGATACAAAAGCCTCTTAAATGACACTAACTAACAACATGCAAAAGTCCCAATTACTACCACAGAAATAATAAATCACTGGACCTCTCTTATCAACAACTGCACGTTTCAAAATCACTTATTGAAAAGAGTTTAAATTAGCAAAACAATATATAAAAACAAGAAAAGGCTTGCTTACTTACCGAAAAGTCCGACATGATCTGCAACGAAACCAAAAGAAAAAATGAGCAAGTAAAGTTTAGAAGGTTGTCATAACACAAGCTTTCAAAATACTACTGGGAAAAGTGAGTAAGATTCAGGGACTAAGACTTTCCACAGGCGGACAAGGGGCAAGAGAAAACGCTCCAGTCACCGCAGATTCAGGGCCAAATGACAAATATACAATAAAAATGTCACGGTCCGAAGATAATGCTTTGCTTATTCAAATATGAGTTAACTGTGTAAACACTTAGCTGCATACCATAGGAGGCTAACAGTAGCGGCTAACTATGACAATTCGCTAGCATGTTTTAGCATCTTAAAATGTAAATAGTTAGAATTCGTGACCAGTTTATACTACCTGGCTTAGGTCGAGAGCCTAGAGAAGCAAGAAGTAACAACAGCTGTGATTTAGCCAAAAGGAAGTCTGTCCGCTGCTAATTTCATCTACCGAGGAGCATAGAACTACAGAAGCTAGCTCCGACGCAGCAGCGCTCACGAGAACTACAACTGAAGCGCGGAAGTGTGACGTCAGCGCACGAGAACTATAACTGAGGGCGCGGAAGTGTGACGTCACCGCACGAGGACTACAACTGAGAGTGCGGAAGCGTAACGTCACGGGGTTTGTACGCGTTTGGAAAAAAACCCAAACAATAAAAATAGAATAAAACATGACTATGTTTAAAAAAACAACAACAACAACACCCCCCCCCCCACACACACACACACATACATACATCAAAGTTAGACTTGGGATTGTTTGCATCTGCAGTCCCAGTGCAAATCTGTGCATTGTTATTCAGTACATCTGTCACTGTGGCAACTACAGTCTACAATGTACGTTCAAATAGGTAAGCAATACTTGAGGGGGTCACACATGAGAGTTTGATAAAGTGACAGCATAAATATAGATCAAGTTGTTTTAAATGTGCTATATCCAGAGGCGGGAGAAGTACACAATTTTGTTACTTAAGTAAAAGTACAGATACCAGAGCAAAAAAAAAAAAACAAAAAAAACAAACTCAAGTAAAAGTAAAAGTATCACATGAAAGAATCTACTTAAGTAAAAGTATCCATTCAAAAATGTACTTAAAGAGTAAAAAGTATACCTACATATTTTGCGCAGATTTTAAAATCTTATAAAGCTTCGAATCTAGTGATTTTGATCAAGATTTATGCTGTTTTCTTTCCTATCTGTTTTTATATGTATATTTTTGTTTGTTCAAATTATGAATGTGTTAAAAATAAAACATCAGCCTTTCCAGCAGGTCTCAAACTATAATAAAAAATACTTTTACTTTTTAGTCCAGGTCAAAAAACATAGTGGAGTAGAAAGTACAGATACTGTTCTCAAATGTACTGAAGTAAAAGTGAAAAGTACACACTGTACTTAAAGTACAGATATCTAAAATGAGTACTTAAATACAGAACTTTACTACTTTTACTTTGGTATGTTCCACCACTGGCTATATAAATGAACTAGAATTGAATTAAAAATGTTTAGATTTGTTTAACTATCTGTTAGGCGCTCCATAGAAAGTACTTCACTTCATTAATTATTTATATGTTCAAATTACCTATTTGTAGCAGACACTTTCACTTCCCTGAGTCGCC